>NC_048586.1:20862977-21183572 GCF_013265735.2 Oncorhynchus mykiss | reverse complement strand
CTCCCCTCCTGCCGGCCGTCTCAGGCCGCTTCCCATTCCCTCTCGACCGTGGTCTCACATCGCCTTAGATTTTATCACCGGACTGCCATCGTCAGCGGGGAAGACTGTTATTCTTACGGTTGTCGATAGGTTCTCTAAGGCGGCTCATTTTATTCCCCTTGCTAAGCTCCCTTCTGCTAAAGAAACGGCACAAATCATCATCGAGAATGTTTTCAGAATTCATGGCCTTCCGTCAGACGTCGTTTCGGACAGGGGTCCGCAATTCACGTCTCAATTTTGGAGGGAGTTTTGCCGTTTGATTGGGGCTTCCGTCAGTCTCTCTTCCGGCTTTCACCCCCAGTCTAACGGTCAAGCAGAACGGGCCAATCAGACTATTGGTCGCATCTTACGCAGTCTTTCTTTTCGTAACCCTGCGTCTTGGTCAGAACAGCTCCCCTGGGCAGAATACGCCCACAACTCGCTTCCTTCATCTCCTTTTCAGAGTAGCCTCGGGTACCAGCCTCCGCTGTTCTCGTCTCAGTTCGCCGAGTCCAGCGTCCCCTCCGCTCAGGCTTTTGTCCAACGTTGCGAGCGCACCTGGAAGAGGGTCAGGTCTGCACTTTGCCGTTATAGGGCGCAGACTGTGAGAGCCGCTAATAAGCGTAGAACTAAGAGTCCTAGATATTGTCGCGGTCAGAGTTTGGCTCTCCACTCAGAACCTTCCCCTTAAGACAGTTTCTCGCAAGTTGACCCCGCGGTTCATTGGTCCGTTCCGTATTTCTCAGATCATTAATCCTGTCGCAGTGCGACTTCTTCTTCCGCGATATCTTCGTCGCGTCCACCCGGTCTTCCATGTCTCCTGTGTTAAGCCCGTTCTTCGCGCCCCCGCTCGTCCTCCCCCCCCCCCCCCCCCCATCCTTGTCGAGGGCGCACCTATCTACAGGGTCCGTAAGATTTTGGACATGCGTCTTCGGGGCCGTGGTCATCAGTACCTAGTGGATTGGGAGGGGTACAGTCCTGAGGAAAGGAGTTGGGTTCCCTCTCGGGACGTGCTGGACCGTTCGCTGATCGATGATTTCCTCCGTTGCCGCCAGGTTTCCTCCTCGAGTGCGCCAGGAGGCGCTCGGTGAGTGGGGGGGTACTGTCATGTATTGTCATGTTGTGTCTTGTTCCTGTTCTTTCTCTTCACCCTGTCTCCCTCTGCTGGTCGTATTGGGTTGCCTTCTCTTCCCCTCCTTCCCCCAGCTGTTCCTTGTCTTCTCTAACTACCTCGTTCACCCTTTTCCCACCTGTTCCCTTTTTCCCTCTGATTGGGTCTCTATTTCTCTCTCTGTTCCTGCTTCTGTCTTTGTCAGATTCTCGTTTGAGTTTCTCATGCCAGAACCAAACTATCGTCTTGTTTGCTTCAACCTTGTCCTGTCCTGTCGGAATCTGCCTGTTCATCTGAGGCTACGTGTGATCAGGTACCTCTGTCCTCTACAACCCAGCTAATCCCCTCTGCTGCTAGAAGAGGACTCTAACCCAGCTATTCTCCTCTGCTGCTAGAAGGGGAACTCTTCTGTGATATTCAGAAGGACTTTGTTTCATTTGTCGCCCTCTCTGCGGGTTGTTTATTTTGCCATCATATCCATTTGAAGAGGATCTATGTCTTACCTGTGTTTCGACATTAAAGAACTCTGTTTTTGTTAAACCGCTTTTGGGTCCTCAATCACGTGCATGACACTGAGTGGCTGAGCTAAAGTTTTGACTTAAATCTACTTAAACATCTACAGCAAGACCTGATAATGGTTAATGGTTGTCTAGCAATGATCAACAATCAATTTGACAGTTTTGAAAATAATAATTACAATAATTTTGAAAAGAATAATGGGCAAATGTTGCACAATCCAGGAGTGGAACACACTTAGATACTTACCCAGAAAGACTCAAAGCTGTAATCGCTGCCAAAGGTGCTTCTACAAAGTATTGACTGATGGGTGTAAATGCTTAGGTAAATTAGATATTTCTGTACCTAAAAACAAAAGGCAAACATTTCTAAAAACATGTTTTTACTTTGTCATTATTGTGTGTGTAGATGGGTGAGAAAAAATATATATTGAATCCATTTTGAATTCAGGCTGTAACAAGTCAAGGGGTATGAATACTTTCTGTATTTAATTTTCTCGTGATCTGCAATACATTTGTTATATATTCCTTGTGTCTCTTTACAGAGGAGATTCTCCAGTCACATATAGCACACTGGTGGTCACCGGATGGAGAGAGGTTGGCCTTCCTGGTCCTCAATGACACTCTGGTGCCCAATATGGCCCTTCCTCGCTTCACTGGCGCTTCATACCCCAAAGGAAAGCAATACCCCTACCCTAAGGTAAGCCTGAGATGATGTAGAAGTACATTGTCTGCTGCCACCCACCTATCTAGCTTCGATTGGTGGAATGAAACAAATGAACAAGATAACTCTGAGTACTCAGAGTTTTTTCACCTTGTTGAGAACAAGTTCTCAGTTACAACTGCCAAGATAGAGCAAAGCAGTGTGACACAAACAACACAGAATTACACATGGGATAAACAAATGTCCAGTCAGTTACACAATAGAAAAGTCTATATACAGTGTGTGCAAATGTAGTAAGATTAGGGAAGTAAGGCAATAAATAGGAATAGTGGTGAAATAATATATAGTAGTATAAATTATATATATATATATATATATATGTATATGTGTATATATATGTATATGTGTAGTAACCAAAAATGTGTTAAACCAATAACAATATATTTTATATTTGAAATACTTCAAATAGCCACCCTTTGCCTTGATGACAGCTTTGCACACTCTTGGAATTCTCTCAACCAGCTTCACCTGGAATGCTTTTTCAACAGTCTTGAAGGAGTTCCCACATATGCTGAGAACATGTTAGCTGCTTTTCCTTCACTCTGTGGTCCGACTAATCCCAAACCATCTCAACTGGGTTGAGGTCAGGTGATTGTGGAGACCAGGTCATCTGATGTAGCACTCAATCACTCTCCTTCTTGGTCAAATATCCCTTACACAGCCTGGAGGTGTGTTGGGTCATTGTCCTGTTAAAAAACAAATGATAGTCCCACTAAGCACAATCCAGATGGAATGGCGTATCGCTGCAAAATGCTGTGGTAGCCAGGCTGGTTAATTTTGCCTTGAATTCTAAATAAATCACAGACAGCGTCACCAGCAAAGCAGCCCCACACCATGACACCTTCTCCTCCATGTTTTGCGGTGGGAAATACCCTTGCGGAGATCATCCGTACACCAACACTGCGTCTTACAAAGACACGACGGTTGGAACCAAAAATCTCTAATTTGAACTCCAGACCAAAGGACAGATTTCCACCTGTCTAATGTCCATTGCTCGTGTTTCTTTGCCCAAGCCAGTCTCTTTTTATTATTGGTGTCCTTTAGTAGTGGATGGTGATGTTGAGATGTGTCTGTTACTTGAACTCTGTGAATCATTTATTTGAGCTGCAATTTCTGAGGCTGGTAAGTCTAATGAACTTATCCTAATGAACTCTGGGTCTTCCATTCCCGTGGCAGTCCTCATGAGAGCCAGTTTCATCTTAGCGCTTGATGGTTTTTGGACTGCACTTAAAGAAACTTTCAAAGTTATTGAAATGTTCCGTAATTGACTGACCTTCATGTCTTAAAGCAATGATAGACTGTTGTTTCTATTTGCTTATTTTACCAAATAGGTCTACCTTCTGTATTACCCCCCCCACCCCACCCCCCTCACACACACACACACACACACATTTTGCACAACACAACTGATTGGCTCAAAAGCAATAAGAAGGAAAGAAATTCCACAAATTAACTTAGAAGGCACACCTGTTAATTGAAATGCATTCCAGGTGACTACTTCATGAAGCTGGTTGAGAAAATGCACATGTGGGAACTCTGTTGAACTCTGAGACTGTTGAAAATGCATTCCAGCTGAAGCTGGTTGAGAGAATTCCAAGAGTGTGCAAAGCTGTCATCAAGGAAAAGGGTGGCTACTTTGAAGAATCTCAAATGTAAAATGTATTTTGATTTCTTTAACACTTTTTTTGGTTACTACATGATTCCTTATGTGTTATTTCATAGTGTTGATGTCCTCACTATTATTATACAGTGTAGAAAATAGTAAAAATGAATAAAAACCCTTGAATGAGTAGGTGTTCTAAAACTTTTGACCGGCAGTATAAATGTACTTTGAGTTACAGTGCCTTGCGAAAGTATTCGGCCCCCTTGAACTTTGCGACCTTTTGCCACATTTCAGGCTTCAAACATAAAGATATAAAACTGTAATTTTTTGTGAAGAATCAACAACAAGTGGGACACAATCATGAAGTGGAATGACATTTATTGGATATTTCAAACTTTTTTAACAAATCAAAACTGAAAAATTTGGCGTGCAAAATTATTCAGCCCCCTTAAGTTAATACTTTGTAGCGCCACCTTTTGCTGCGATTACAGCTGTAAGTCGCTTGGGGTATGTCTCTATCAGTTTTGCACATCGAGAGACTGACATTTTTCCCCATTCCTCCTTGCAAAACAGCTCGAGCTCAGTGAGGTTGGATAGAGAGCATTTGTGAACAGCAGTTTTCAGTTCTTTCCACAGATTCTCGATTGGATTCAGGTCTGGACTTTGTCTTGGCCATTCTAACACCTGGATATGTTTATTTTTGAACCATTCCATTGTAGATTTTGCTTTATGTTTTTGATCATTGTCTTGTTGGAAGACAAATCTCCATCCCAGTCTCAGGTCTTTTGCAGACTCCATCAGGTTTTCTTCCAGAATGGTCCTGTATTTGGCTCCATCCATCTTCCCATCAATTTTAACCATTGTCCCTGCTGAAGAAAAGCAGGCCCATACCATGATGCTGCCACCACCATGTTTGACAGTGGGGATGGTGTGTTCAGGGTGATGAGCTGTGTTGCTTTTACGCCAAACATAACGTTTTGCATTGTTGCAAAAAAGTTAAATTTTGGTTTCATCTGACCAGAGCACCTTCTTCCACATGTTTGGTGTGTCTCCCAGGTGGCTTGTGGCAAACTTTAAACGACACTTTTTATGGATATCTTTAAGAAATGTCTTTCTTCTTGCCACTCTTCCATAAAGGCCAGATTTGTGCAATATACGACTGATTGTTGTCCTATGGACAGAGTCTCCCACCTCAGCTGTAGATCTCTGCAGTTCATCCAGAGTGATCATGGGCCTCTTGGCTGCATCTCTGATCAGTCTTCTCCTTGTATGAGCTGAAAGTTTAGAGGGACGGCCAGGTCTTGGTAGATTTGCAGTGGTCTGATACTCCTTCCATTTCAATATTATCGCTTGCACAGTGCTCCTGTGGATGTTTAAAGCTTGGGAAATCTTTTTGTATCCAAATCCGTCTTTAAACTTAAACTTTAAACAGTATCTCGGACCTGCCTGGTGTGTTCCTTGTTCTTCATGATGCTCTCTGCGCTTTTAACGGACCTCTGAGACTATCACAGTGCAGGTGCATTTATACGGAGACTTGATTACACACAGTTGGATTGTATTTATCATCATTAGTCATTTAGGTCAACATTGGATCATTCAGAGATCCTCACTGAACTTCTGGAGAGAGTTTGCTGCACTGAAAGTAAAGGGGCTGAATCATTTTGCAAGCCCAATTTTTCAGTTTTTGATTGTTAAAAAAGTTTGAAATATCCTATAAATGTCGTTCCACTTCATGATTTTGTCCCACTTGTTGTTGATTCTTCACAAAAAAATAGTTTTATATCTTCATGTTTGAAGCCTGAATTGTGGCAAAAGGTCGCAAAGTTCAAGGGGGCTGTAACAGCTTTCTTTGGTAGAAGGAGAGTCGGACCAAAATGTGGCGTGGCTATTGAGATTCATGTTTAATAAAACAACGCAAACACGAATCAATACAAAAACAATAAACGTAATGTGAAAACCGAAACAGCCTAAAATGGTTCAAACTAACACAAGACAGTTACAAGGACACTAAGGACAATCACCCACGAAACACCCAAAGAATATGGCTGCATAAATATGGTTCCCAATCAGAGACAACGATAAACACCTGCCTCTGATTGAGAACCACTTCAGACAGCCATAGACTTCACTAGAACACCCCACTAAGCTACAAACCCAACACACCACATACAAAAACCCATGCCACAACCTGGCCTGACCAAATAAATGAAAATAAACACAAAATACTTCGACCAGGGCGTGACAGGGGCCGAATACTTTCGCAAGGCACTGTATTTACAGTTTAAAACAGCAAATCCATTACCCGTATCACTATAATTCTAAACATCGATTTCACCTAACTCCGGGAACTCATGGTCACCATCCTGATTGAATAAGACCCACAGCATGTCTAAACTTCAAGGTACAGGAAGATCCATCCAAACAGTGTCCCTTTCCTGCAGCAATTAAGACTGAAACTCCCCACCAGATGTCTGTTGTTCCCCCAGTCCTGGGTGCGTCCCAATGTACACCCTTTTCCCTACATAATGCACTACTTTGACCAGGGGCCTATGGTACCAGTAATGTACTATGAAAGGAATAGGGTACCATTTGGGACAGAAACCCTGTGTCCTCTGTTTCTACATTGATAATTAGATAACTGAGGATACATAAATGATCCCTCTTCCTGCTTTTTGTCAGCCTCTTGCAACACAGTACTGTGGTCCAGTGTGAGGCCAATCCGGCCATGTGTTCTTGGCCCAAGGTTACACTAGAAGTGTCAGAATCCATACCGAGGGTGAGAACCAGTAGAGCTTGGCATATGGCATTTAGGGTTGAGTGCCAACAGTGAATATGACACTGAATGTAGAAAAAGCATTGGTACTCTATTAGGGAGGATTAGCATTAGAAAAGGTCAATACAATACTGTGCTGTAGCAGTGCCTATAAGAGGACTATTCATTCTCTATGGGGGCTTATACAGACTTTGGTTCATATCTTCATGCATTGTTCAAGGCCAACCTTTGACTCTTATTCAGGTTTAAACATGGTTAGGCTAAATCCAGGGCTGCGTGTAAATGAGGTGATAACTTTAGTCATGCTGTTTATCTAATTTTCTTTCATAACCATTAACATTTGTATCACCGTTAGATAAAACGAGTTGATATTATGCGTTTTATTGTGTAAAGCCATAGCTATTATTGTCACGGTTTTCTGTATGTGAAGGAGAGTCGGACCAAAATGCGGCGTGTAGATTACGATCCATGTTTATTGACTATAGCAACACGAATCTAAATACAAACAGTGCAAAATAATAAACGTAATGAAAACCGAAACAGCCTAAACTGGTGCAAACTAACACTAAGGACAGGAACAATCACCCACAAACACACAGTGAAACCCAGGCTACCTAAATATGGTTCCCAATCAGAGACAATGACGAACACCTGCCTCTGACTGAGAACCATATCAGGCTGAACATAGAAATAGACAAACAAGACATGAAACATAGAATACCCACTCAGATCACACCCTGACCAATCAAAACATAGAAAATACAAAGTAAACTATGGTCAGGGCGTGACAGTACCCCCCCCCCCAAGGTGCGGACTCCGGCCGCAAAACCTGAACCTATAGGGGAGGGTCTGGGTGGGCATCTGTCCGCGGTGGCGGCTCTGGCACTGGACGTGGACCCCACTCCATGACAGTTTTAATCCCCCTCCTAAACGTCCCTAAATAGGTTACCCACCACAATGATAACATGGGACAGAGGGACAGCTCGGGACAGAGGTAACTCGGGACAGATGGGTAGCTCAGCACTGAGAGGAAGCTCAGCACTGAGAAGAAGCCCAGGCAGGTAGTAGAAACTACCAGAACCTGGCTGGCTGGCGGTTTCAGCAGATCCTGGTCGACTAGCAGATCTGGAAGAATCTGGTCGACTGGCGGATCTGGGAGAATCTGGTCGACTGGCGGATCTGGGAGAATCTGGTCGACTGGCGGATCTGGGAGAATCTGGTCGACTGGCGGATCTGGGAGAATCTGGTCGACTGGCGGATCTGGGAGAATCTGGTCGACTGGCGGATCTGGGAGAATCTGGTCGACTGGCGGATCTGGGAGAATCTGGTCGACTGGCGGATCTGGGAGAGTCTGGTCGACTGGCGGATCTGGGAGAGTCTGGACGACTGGCGGATCTGAGAGAGTCTGGACGACTGGCAGATCTGGAAGAGTCTGGTCGACTGGCAGATCTGGAAGAGTCTGGTCGACTGGCAGATCTGGAAAAGTCTGGTCGACTGGCAGATCTGGAAGAGTCTGGTCGACTGGCAGATCTGGAAGAGTCTGGTCGACTGGCAGATCTGGAAGAGTCTGGACGACTGGCAGATCTGGAAGAGTCTGGACGACTGTCAGATCTGGAAGAGTCTGGACGACTGGCAGATCTGGAAGAGTCTGGACGACGGGCAGATCTGGAAGAGTCTGGTCGACTGGCAGATCTGGAAGAGTCTGGTCGACTGGCAGATCTGGAAGAGTCTGGTCGACTGGCAGATCTGGAAGAGTCTGGTCGACTGGCAGATCTGGAAGAGTCTGGTCGACTGGCAGATCTGGAAGAGTCTGGACGACTGGCAGATCTGGAAGAGTCTGGACGACGGGCAGATCTGGAAGAGTCTGGACGACGGGCAGATCTGGAAGAGTCTGGTCGACTGGCAGATCTGGAAGAGTCTGGTCGACCGGCAGCTCTGGAAGAGTCTGGTCGACCGGCAGATCTGGGAGAGTCTGGTCGACCGGCAGATCTGGGAGAGTCTGGTCGACCGGCAGATCTGGCTGCTCCATGCTGACTGGCTGCTCAATGCTGACTGGCAGCTCTGGCTGCTCCATGCTGACTGGCAGCTCCATGCCGACTGGCAGCTCTGGCTGCTCCATGCTGACTGGCTGCTCCATGCTGACTGGCGGCTCTGGCTGCTCCATACTGACTGGCAGCTCCATGCCGACTGGCAGCTCCAGCTGCTCCATGCTGACTGGCTGCTCAATGCTGACTGGCGGCTCTGGCTGCTCCATACTGACTGGCAGCTCCATGCCGACTGGCAGCTCCAGCTGCTCCATGCTGACTGGCTGCTCAATGCTGACTGGCGGCCCTGGCTGCTCCATGCTAACTGGCAGCTCTGGCGGCTCCTTGCAGACTGGCAGCTCTGGCGGCTCCTTGCAGACTGGCAGCTCTGGCGGCTCCTTGCAGACTGGCAGCTTTTGCGGCATCCTGCAGACAGGCAGCTCTGGCGGCTCCTTGGAGACTGGCAGCTCCATGCAGACTGACAGCTCCTTGCAGGCTGGCAGCTCCTTGCAGGCTGGCAGCTCCTTGCAGACTGGCAGCTCTTTGCAGACTGGCAGCTCCTTGCAGACTGGCAGCTCCTTGCAGACTGGCAGCTCCTTGCAGACTGGCAGCTCCTTGCAGACTGGCAGCTCCTTGCAGACTGGCAGCTCCTTGCAGACTGGCAGCTCCTTGCAGACTGGCAGCTCTGGCTGCTTCATGTAGACTGACAGCTCTGGCTGCTCCTTGCAAACTGACAGCTCGGGCTGCTTCATGCAGACGGACAGCTCAGGCTGCTCCATGCAGACTGACAGCTCAGGCTGCTCCATGCAGACTGACAGCTCCTTGCAGACTGGCAGCTCCTTGCAGACTGGCAGCTCGGGCTGCTTCATGCAGACTGGCAGTTCTGGCTGTGCTGAACAGGCGAGAGACTCCGACAGCGCAGGAGAGGAGAGAGGCTCCGGCTGCGCTGAACAGGCGGGAGATTCCGGCAGCGCAGGAGAGCAGAAAGGCTCTGGCTGCGCTGAACAGGCGGGAGACTCCGGCAGCGCAGGAGAGTAGAAAGGCTCTGGCTGCGCTGAACAGTCGGGAGACTCCGATAGCGCAGTAGAGAAGAGAGGCTCTGGCTGCGCTGAACAGGCGGGAGACTCCGGCAGCGCAGGAGAGGAGAGAGGCTCTAGCTGCGCTGAACAGGCGGAAGACTCCGATAGCGCATGAGATGAGAGAGGCTCTGGCTGCGCTGAACAGGCGAGGCGCACTGTAGGCCTGATGCATAGTGCTGGCACAGGACGTGCAAGGCTAGGGATGGGCACAGGAGGCCTGATGCGTGAGACTGGAACCAACTTCACCAGCCGACTAAAACGGACCTCAGGACGAGTATGGAGCGCTAACCCAGGTGCCATCAAATCCCTGACACGTTCCGTCAGGCGAATTCTATGCAAAATGCACCAACACAGCAACTCCCTCATTTCTCTCTCCTCCAATTTCCCCATTAACTCCTTCACAGTCTCTGTTTCACTCACCTCCAACACCGGCTCTGGTTCTGCTCTCCTTGGCTCCTCACGATAAACAGGGAGAGTTGGCTCAGGTCTGGCTCCTGACTCTGCCACACTCTCCCTGAGCCCCCCCCCAAGAAATTTTTGGGGCTGACTATGGGGCCTCCGTCCGCGCCGCCTTGCTTGCTTCGCAAACTCCATTCTCCTATATCCTTCCGCGCACTGCTCCATCGAATCCCAGGCGGGCTCCGGCACTCTCCCTGGGTCGGCCGCCCACCTGTCGATCTCCTCCCAAGTCGTATACTCCATACTGCACTCCTCTTTGGGCTGCTCCTGTTGTTTCTTCTCCCGCTGCACCTTTGGGCGGCTACACTCCCCTGGTTTAGCCCAGGGTCCTCTCCCGTCGAGGATTTCCTCCCATGTCCAGAAATCCTTATTGCGCATCTCCTCGCGCTGCTCCTGCCTGTTGACACGCTGCTTGGTCCTTTTGTGGTGGGTGATTCTGTCACGGTTTTCTGTATGTGAAGGAGAGTCGGACCAAAATGCGGCGTGTAGATTACGATCCATGTTTATTGACTATAGCAACACGAATCTAAATACAAACAGTGCAAAATAATAAACGTAATGAAAACCGAAACAGCCTAAACTGGTGCAAACTAACACTAAGGACAGGAACAATCACCCACAAACACACAGTGAAACCCAGGCTACCTAAATATGGTTCCCAATCAGAGACAATGACGAACACCTGCCTCTGACTGAGAACCATATCAGGCTGAACATAGAAATAGACAAACAAGACATGAAACATAGAATACCCACTCAGATCACACCCTGACCAATCAAAACATAGAAAATACAAAGTAAACTATGGTCAGGGCGTGACAATTATTTATTGTTAGGGCATGTGATCAATGATTCTATTATCATCATCTATTGTTTCAGAATGTTTTGAAGTTGTGTTTTTTTTTTATGTTGGTAGCACATATACAGTATAATATTGCTCTACATAACTACAATGTAATTATGCAATTGTTTGTTTAGTCAATATGGTGATTGCCTTCGTGTGGTGTTTTTAATCTGTGATTCATGATGTTTAATGGTGCTACAATATCTAAAGGACTGATTCTGTTTTCAGGCTGGCCAACCCAACCCCACAGTGAAGTTATATGTGGTGAATCTGTACGGACCGACACACACACAGGAGCTCACACCACCAGACAGCCTCAAACTAAGGTGTGATTTACTGCCTGGAATAATGAAAACACATATTGGAAAGTACGCTATTTGGAGGGACTAGGTCATGGTACATGTTGCAGATGATAACAACTTCTGTCCGTTCTCTCTCGTAGGGAGAACTATGTGGCCATGGTCCATGTTTCAGACAATAACCACTGTGGTTGTTCTCTCTAGTAAGGAGCACTATGTGGTCATGGTCCATGTTTCAGACAATAACCACTGTGGTTGTTCTCTCTAGTAAGGAGCACTATGTGGTCATGGTCCATGTTTCAGACAATAACCACTGTGGTTGTTCTCTCTTGTAGGGAGCACTATGTCGCCATGGTCAGTTGGATCAGTAAAACCAAGACGACGGTCAGGTGGATGAACCGTGCCCAGAATGTGTCCATCCTGACCGTATGTGAGACCACCACGGGGGCCTGTGTTAAGGTGAGAGCCATGCTGGGTAGGGGGTGGGGGGCTTGGTAATGTTGAGACTAGGTCACACTCACCCTGGGTGGTCATTCTGTTATTGTGTCAGTGGGAGGACAGAGCAGACAATGCATTGACTTTATTACTGCTATGTTACCAAAGGGAGAGATACCATTGACTTTTATGCCTCATCTGATAGTGCTGTATCAGCTGTTGTGCTTTTTGTGTGCTTTTTACTATGCCTGCTAAAGGACACTTGTGGAGGGGTGCACTTTTTCTGTTTTGTTTATCCACCACTTTGAATACAAATATTATCTTGTGGCATTTATCAGATAAACACACACATATTAATTATTCTATTACTTTCAACTGGGAAGCCTTTATTAAATGATCATCTCAGCAAACTGTTTTCATTAAGTAAAGACTTATTCTTCCCACTATTTGTTTTGATGGCAATGATTGCACAGTGTTATTATAAGCTATGTCTGGAAAAGGGCAAAGCTGCAGTCCCCTGTAGGGAAAACATGGGAGTCTATTGGACACGGTCCAGTTCGACTGTCCCAGGGTCAGGCCCCACAGACGGCTGGACCACAAACAAACAGACGCTCCAGCCAAGAAGCGGCTCCGCCTGGGCACAGACTCAATTTCTCTGCCAATGCTTTTGTCCTTGTCTCCAATGGGTTTTAATTTAAAGAGCACAGATTCAGGATTTCCCCAGTTGGCATTTTAACCCTAAAAGCACCAACAGGGGGTCAAAAAAATGTCATAATTTCTAAACCCTTTTTTATACTCGGTCAAGCAACTTGTTACCAACAGCAAAAAACTACATCTATCTAGATGCTTGTGTTAAAATGGAGGAATGAAACATAATCGGTCTTTTTATACTAGCGATGTGTGGTAGTATGAAAATTTGGGGCATAGCAGCCACTATAATAAAAATTATATATATATATATATATATATATCCCAGGGTCAGGGATATATTTGGGGCATAGCAGCCACTATATATATATATATATATATATATATATATATAAATAATTTTTATTAGAGTGGCTGCTATGCCCCAAATTTTCATATATACAGTGCCTTGCGAAAGTATTCGGCCCCCTTGAACTTTGCGACCTTTTGCCACATTTCAGGCTTCAAACGTGAAGAATCAACAACAAGTGGGACACAATCATGAATTGGAACGACATTTATTGGATATTTCAAACTTTTTTAACAAATCAAAAACTGAAAAATTGGGCGTGCAAAATTATTCAGCCCCCTTAAGTTAATACTTTGTAGCGCCACCTTTTGCTGCGATTACAGCTGTAAGTCGCTTGGGGTATGTCTCTATCAGTTTTGCACATCGAGAGACTGAAATTTTTTCCCATTCCTCCTTGCAAAACAGCTCGAGCTCAGTGAGGTTGGATGGAGAGCATTTGTGAACAGCAGTTTTCAGTTCTTTCCACAGATTCTCGATTGGATTCAGGTCTGGACTTTGTCTTGGCCATTCTAACACCTGGATATGTTTATTTTTGAACTATTCCATTGTAGATTTTGCTTTATGTTTTGGATCATTGTCTTGTTGGAAGACAAATCTCCGTCCCAGTCTCAGGTCTTTTGCAGACTCCATCAGGTTTTCTTCCAGAATGGTCCTGTATTTGGCTCTATCCATCTTCCCATCAATTTTAACCATCTTCCCTGTCCCTGCTGAAGAAAAGCAGGCCCAAACCATGATGCTGCCACCACCATGTTTGACAGTGGGGATGGTGTATTCAGCTGTGTTGCTTTTAAGCCAAACATAACGTTTTGCAATGTTGCCAAAAAGTTAAATTTTGGTTTCATCTGACCAGAGCATCTTCTTCCACATGTTTGGTGTGTCTCGCAGGTGGCTTGTGGCAAACTTTAAACAACACTTTTTATGGATATCTTTAATAAATGGCTTTCTTCTTGCCACTCTTCCATAAAGGCCAGATTGTGCAATATACGACTGATTGTTGTCCTATGGACAGAGTCTCCCACCTCAGCTGTAGATCTCTGCAGTTCATCCAGAGTGATCATGGGCCTCTTGGCTGCATCTCTGATCAGTCTTCTCCTTGTATGAGCTGAAAGTTTAGAGTGACGGCCAGGTCTTGGTAGATTTGCAGTGGTCTGATACTCCTTCCATTTCAATATTATCGCTTACACAGTGCTCCTGTGGATGTTTAAAGCTTGGGAAATCTTTTTGTATCCAAATCCGGCTTTAAACTTCTTCACAACAGTATCTCGGACCTGCCTGGTGTGTACCTTGTTCTTCATGATGCTCTCTGCGCTTTTAACGGACCTCTGAGACTATCACAGTGCAGGTGCATTTATACGGAGACTTGATTACACACAGGTGGATTGTATTTATCATCATTAGTCATTTAGGTCAACATTGGATCATTCAGAGATCCTCACTGAACTGTTGGAGAGTTTGCTGCACTGAAAGTAAAGGGGCTGAATAATTTTGCACGCCCAATTTTTCAGTTTTTGATTTGTTAAAAAAGTTTGAAATATCCAATAAATGTCGTTCCACTTCATGATTGTGTCCCACTTGTTGTTGATTCTTCACAAAAAAATACAGTTTTATATCTTTATGTTTGAAGCCTGAAATGTGGCAAAAGGTCGCAATGTTCAAGGGGGCTGTAACGGCTTTCTTTGTTAGAAGAAGAGTCGGACCAAAATGCGGCGTGGCTATTGAGATTCATGTTTAATAAAACAACGCAAACACGAATCAATACAAAAACAATAAACGTAATGTGAAAACCGAAACAGCCTAAACTGGTGCAAACTAACACAAGACAGTTACAAGGACACTAAGGACAATCACCCACGAAACACCCAAAGAATATGTGTATATGTATATATATATATATATATGTATGTATATGTATATGTATATATATGTGTATATATATGTATCTATATATGTATATGTATATGTATATATATATGTGTATATATATGTATCTATATATGTATATGTATATGTATATATATATATATGTGTGTATGTATGTATATATATATATATATGTATGTATGTGTATATATATGTATGTAAATAAATATTTAGCTTTCAGTCAATTTCTCTACACCAAGTTGAGAGTCTCATCGTTCAGATACAATTGGAACTGAGTTGATCGCCCATAGCGTTCCAAAATTAGAGCTAAAAGTCTGATGCCACCATATGGTCTAAATCGGCCATATCGGGGGACTGTAACGTTCTGGGTGTAGTGGGTGAGAAGTCAGGTGCAGGAAGCAGAGAGTTCAGGGTAGTGCTAATTTATTGCACAAAACGGCGAACATAATTCAACCCCATGAAAACACAGGGCTTACAACAAAACAAACGCCCCAAACACGGGGACTTAAACTGTCCAGCAAAACCCACGAAATGGGAAACGCGTAACCCACAGACGTGCACACAAGTTACACAAAACAATCCTGCACAAAGAGCAGGCAGGCCGACTGGCTAATAAAGCCCAACTAATCAGCAAATACACAACAGGTGTAACCAATAAACAGACAAGGAGGGGGAGGAAAGAATCAGTGGCAGCTAGTAGGCCGACGACCGCCGAGCGCCACCCGAACGGGAAGGGGAGCCACCTTCGGTAGGAGTCGTGACAGGGACACTTTAGGTACTACCAGTATCTCAGATTTGCCACTTTCTCAGAAAAAAAACACTGAATAAATAACAGACAAATGTTCATAATTAGTATCTATGGGTGAAATTGATCAAAATATCTTTTAAAAAATGTAAACATTTTAAATGTATTCTTATTTTGGGAAATTAAAAACAATTTACATGTGTTACAAAAGGTTAATAAAATAAAAAGTGTTAAGAGTTTGACAGAAAGTGTTTCATACATTTTTTTGAAAATAAAAATAAAACACTTTTTTAACTTTTAGGGGTTGAAATATGTTGGCGCTTTTAGAGTTAAAGTATTGGGGAAGAAAGGGGATTGAGTGATTTTGAGGGACTTTGGGCTGTCTTTGTGGGATGCTTAATTCCAACCAGGCTCCACGGCTATTCAGGTTTGCTGAATATGGGATGTAATATGGGACATATTATAAATCGGGACATAATATTAACTGTTAACATTTTGGCCTTTCTATTTCAGAGGCATGAGGAGGTCTCAGAGCTCTGGCTTTCAAAGCAGGTAAAACATATTTACTTTTGTCAGTAATGGCCAAACTTCCATTCAATCTTATTCAATACATCTTTGTTGTGCACTCATAGTAGTAAATGGCCTAAATTGCCATTACACTTGTACCGATGTAGGATCTTAATTTGATTACTCTTTTGTTGCTGAGAATTGCAAACTTTTTGTGTATTTGAGTTTTAAAAAGGCTTCTAAAGTTTATAATTTCACTTGGAAATGTCAGACTTGATTTGCCCTAACAGAAAATGTATCAAATATGACCATTAATTATAATCCACATAATAATTCATATTTCCAGGATTATTTTCCTGCTGTAGTAAACTGGTTTAAATTAATGTATTTTACACAATCTCTGTGATCATGTAATGACGTCATAACACTCTAAACTAAAAATGTTTGCTGTTTTTGTTTCGGCAGAACCAGGAACCAGTGTTCTCCAGGGATGGCAGCATATTCTTCCTGACAGTGCCCGTCAAGCAAGGCGGGCGTGGAGAGTTCCATCACATCGCCATGTTCACCACACAGGTACTAGGGTCACGTCACCATAGTTACATCACTGATGAGGGTCACTCATGTCACCATGGTTACCACTCAAAGGGTTCTGTTACCATAGTTTCCACTGGAGTGAGAGTAATATCTCCATGGTTACAGCACAAGTGAGGGTAGGGTTACTACTGTGTGCCCGTAGTGGTGAGCATCATCTCTCAATGGCCACTGTACTTTTTTGCAAATATATTATGTGATAACTCAATGAAAGTGGCTTCAACCACATCAAATTGCAATCTTTGCTAGTGACTAGTACTTAGGACGTATGATGATGATCTTGATGAGGATGATGTGATGGCTCTGAAAACAGGAAGGCTTTTTTTAAATAGATATTGTAGGTCACTCTAATAATAGTATATTTCCTGTTTCTCGTCTCCTTCCTTGCTCCAGTTCAGAGCAGATCAAAACGAGGTCCGCCATCTAACATCAGGAAACTGGGAAGTAACTAAGATCCTGGCCTATGATGAAAGCAATGACAACATGTGAGTGTCTCTTCTGAACTGTGCATAATAAATCAATAATGAGGATTCAGGTATTTAGTACGTACAGTAAGGTACAAAATTATTTGGACAGTGACACTTTGTTTTGGCTCTGTACTCCAGCACTTTGGATTTAAAATGATGCAATGACTATGATTAAAGTACAGACTGTCAGCTTTAATTTGAGGCTATTTTCATCCATATCGGGTGAACTGTTTAGAAATGACAGAACTCTTTGTACACAGTCCCATTTAAGGGAACCAAAAGTATTTGGGCACATTTACTTATGTGTTTTAAAGTAGTCAAAAGTATGGTATTTTTGTGCCCATATTCCTAACACGCAATAATTACACGTTGTAAACTTTCATTCATAGTCTAGGTTGGAGCAACTTCATGATGGGTATATGGAAAATTTGAGTATGATGTAGTTGCCTAACCCTATCGATGTTAAATTGAACTGGGTGAATGGAATATTAATGACAGTCATCCAACATGCTGTAATAACCATGGCCATGCTCATGAAAAAAAATAGTCCTCCCTTATCATAAATGGCACTGACCTCCACTGTTTTGAATACTTGCACATTAATGTGGATGCTACCATGATTACGGATAATCCTTGAATGAAACGTGAATAATAATGAGTGAGAAAGGTACAGCGGCACAAAGATCATACCCCCAAGAAATGCTATGCTAATGCCATTAACAATAAAAAGGGAAGCTTAGCATTTTTGGGGGGTATGACATTTATGCCTCTAACTTTTTAAATCATCATGATGATTTTGCGGGGAACACTTTGCTTCTTGAAAGTCCAATATCTTGAAAACTTGACTGCTGACATGCAAAACATTTTGGGATTGTATCGTCAGTGGACTAATGAAACCTTATATTCATTGTATAATTTCAAATCCGAAGTGCTGGAGTACAGAGACAACACAACATGTATTGATAACACATTTTTTGGATATTCCATCTGTAGATGCACTACAATCTTCAGACTCTTACCCTTACCCTCTTACTCTTAACCCTTACCCTAACCCTTAGTCTAAACTTACCCTAACCCTTATTCTAAACCTAACATTATATCTGGCAAGTAGTTGCTTATCAAAATATAGATGCTCTACAGATGGACTATCCAAATAAAGTGTGACCAATGTGTCACTGTCAAAATATTTTTGGACCTCACTATATATGAGTCTTATATGGATAGGTGACAGACAGTTGAGCATCTGCAGCCATGTTGAGTCCCATATGTAATAATTCCTGCATTGACTATAACATGACATTAATCATAATTCAACACATTCCTCATCAGTTCTTGACACAAAGGCATCTCATACATATGCAACAGCTAGTCTGGTCGACAGATCACATTATGTGCATGTATGGAATGATGAATGAATGCTGTAGAGGAGTTGACGACAGCACAAACCGAAAACATCATTGTTATCACAGTGAACTTGATTGTATGTTATGGGGGGGCTTTGTGTCATTACTCTTGTAAGAGTTGTGGTGTCAGGTACATTCCGAATCAAAATCTCAGACCAAAGTAACTGCAAATCATAGACAGCACACCATAGTGCATTTGTGGGAAAAGGAGGTTTAAGAATTGACATTGCATTTTGCATCATAAAACATAGAACCTTGAGTGTGAAACTGTATAGTACCTGTATTAGCATGTTATTGTAGCTTGATAGGCAAGTGTTTTCTCTTCTCAACTTGACACTAATAAACCTCATGCGTATTGCCTCAAGACTGAGTGTCATTTGCATATGAAGTACACAGACAAATGCTGCTTATTTGAAAGTATCAGGTTTATTTCTCATCTAAATATGACATGTGGCAGGCACAAAGCTGAGCTTGAGAGTGTATTTATGGCATAACCTTGTTAGCGAAGGCCACCGGATTTCTTTGAGACTCAATTAACTTGTTTGTTTCTTCTATACAGATATTTTCTCAGCACTGAAGGCTCACCGCGAAGAAGACAGCTTTTCAGGTGACTCATTTAGCAACCTGTCCTGAATCGCGCTTTTGACAGCTCCCCTTTTGATTTACAGTCCCTCTCATATTCTGTCATTTTTATTTTAGCGAAGAACATGCCATAACAACAGTAAACATCTGAGGTTGTGTGCTTACAGAAATGTAGAGACACTCTGATGTAAGATCGTGTACACTGGATGATACTTTGTTTTATAAAGAGTATGGAGGTTGCACAGGCACATTAGGTTAATGATAATTAAAATGTTCAACAAACCTTTTCCAAATTCAGCTGCTCTTTTGATGTGGGAGAATCGTCTTAGTTACATTTAAAATGCTTTCAGGTGAACCAATGACGTGAAGCTCCCAACCTCAACATTGCTTGTCTCCTCATTTATGTAGAGTGTAAATATCATGTGCCAACTGCAAACACCACAGGTGCTAGATACTCTATAGGCCTGTTCTTTAGGGTTTGCAATGGATGTTAAAACGGTGGCCTAATCTTCCGTCTTCCCCTTCCTTTCAGTGTGAAGACTGTCGGGTTGTTCCCTCGACACTGTCTGACGTGTGAGCTAAATAAGGCGCACTGTCTGTTCTTTAATGCTGAGATAAGCCCCAATGATAAGCATATCATCCTCCACTGTAAAGGTAAGCTAGCCGAGCTAAATGATGAGTTAGCTAAATTCTAACTCAGTGCATTGGTTTCCACTCTTTACCACCAAGATAGCACTAGCAGGCCAATGCAAAGTAAACATGTCATTACACTGTAAAAGTAATCCAGTTTACCTAAATGCTAATACAGACAGTCCATTGTAAAGTAGTGCTCCATAGCGCCAAGACAGCACTAACAGGCTAATGCAAACGTCATTTTGCACTTTAAATGTCAGTCAGCTAAGCTAAATTCTAACACAAGCAGTGCATCATTCTGAAGGCTAATATTGATCTACATGCTAGCACCCCTCATCTGTCTTTGTTGAAGTTAGATAAATATTGATAGAGCGTAGGAAACTAAAGCATCAACTTTCTTTGAGAGGTAATTTAAAGACATTAGGGACCAACATCAACCAACCATTCATTATTTGAAACGGTGAAGTTATGCCAGCTAGGCCATTTGTTAAACCCAACCAATGCATCATCCGCTTAGACTTAGATTCAGGATCAGAGATACAGTGCATATAAGATAAATTATCAGATCCAGTAAAAGTACAGCAATTCCTCTAGCTGCTCACTGTTTCCCTATAAGGTATATCACATGCTATCAGAGAATAGCCAATCCAACAAACACCAATGTGATAGTAGAATATTAATGCTAAAAGCGAACATAACCGGCTCCTAAACATACACAGAAGATATATGTTAGAGACACAAACAGAATGTGATTTTATACCAGGGATATACACTACTGTTCAAAAGCTTGGGGTCACCTGGAAATGTCCTTTTTTGTCCATTAAAATATCAAATTGATCCGAAATACAGTGTAGCCATTATTAATGTTGTAAATGACTATTGCAGCTGGAAACAGCCGATTGTTTATGGAATATCTACATAGGCGTACAGATGCCCATTATCAGCAACCATCACTCCTGTGTTCCAATGGCATGTTGTGTTAGCTAATCCAAGTTTATCATTTTAAAAGGCTAATACATCATTAGAAAACCCTTTTGCAATTATGTTAGCACAGCTGAAAACTGTTGTTCTTATTAAAGAAGCAATAAAACTGGCCTTCATTAGATTAGTTGAGTATCTGGAGCATCAGCATTTCTGGGGGTTCGTTTACAGGCTCCAAATGGCCAGAAACAATTAACTTTATTCTGAAACTCTTCAGTCTGTTCTTGTTCTGAGAAATGAAGGATATTCCATGCGAGAAATTACCAAGAAACTGAAGATCTCGTACAACGCTGTATACTACTCCCTTCACAGAACAGCGCAAACTGGCTCTAACCAGAATATAAAGAGGAGCGGCAGGACCCGGTGACCAACTGAGCAAGAGGTCAAGTACATTAGAGTGTCTAGTTTGAGAAACAGACACCTCACAAGTCCTCAACTGGCAGCTTCATTAAATAGTACCTGCAAAACACCCATCTCAATGTCAACAGTGAAGAGGTGACTCCGGGATGCTGGCCTTCTAGGCAGAGTTGCAAAGAAAAAGCCATATCTCAGACTAGCCAATAAAATAAAATATTAAGATGGGAAAAAGAATACAGACACTGGACAGAGTAAGATTGGAAAAAAAGTGTTAAGAACAGACAAATCTAAGTTTGAGGTGTACAGATCACAAAGAATAACTTTCGTGAGATGCAGAAAACTGAAAAGATGCTGGAGGAGTGCTTGACGCCATCTGTCAAGCATGGGGGAGGCAATGTGATGGTCTGGGGTGCTTTGGTGGTGGTAAAGTGGGAGATTTGTACATGGTAAAATGGATATTGAAGAAGGAAGGCAATCACTCCATTTTGCAACGCCATGCCATACCCTGTGGACGACGCTTAGTTGGAGCTCATTTCCTCCTACAACAGGACAATGACCCAAAGCACAGCTCCAAACTATGCAAGAACTATTTAGGGAAGAAGCAGTCAGCTGGTATTCTGTCTATAATGGAGCACAGCACAGTCACCGACTCTCAACCCTATTGAGCTGTTGTGGGAGCAGCTTGACCGTATGGTAAGTATGAAGTGCACATCAAGCCAATCCAATTTATGGGAGGTGCTTCAGGAAGCATGGGGTGAAATCTCTTCAGATTACCTCAACAAATTGACAACTAGAATGCCAAAGGTCTGCAAGACTCTAATTGCTGAAAATTGAGGATTCTTTGACGAAAGCAAAATTTGAAGCACACAATTATTATTTTAATTAAAAATAATTATGTATAACCTTTTCAACGTCTTGACTATATTTCCTTTCATTTAGCAACTCATTTCATGTATGTGTTCATGGAAAACAAGGACATTTCTAAGTGACCACAAACTTTTGAATGGTAGTGTATATCAGATTGATTGATTGGTTTAATTTATTTGGCAATTTGTAAAATCCATACATAAGGGTGCTCCAGCTGGTGACGCCTCCACATACAATTTAAGAAAATCATCAAGGATAACACAATTAAGCTTAACAGCTTATTTCCATTGTTGTCCTTTTGATGCAAATGGGAATACAACAAGGTTAGGCGGCAATTGTAATGACAACAGACAATGACAGACACAATGACAGTCTCACATACCCTTAATATATGAACAATCAATCCCTAATATATTATATATATATATATATATTTATTTATTTATTTATTTTTTACCTTTATTTAACCAGGCAAGTCAGTTAAGAACAAATTCTTATTTTCAATGACGGCCTGGGAACAGTGGGTTAACTGCCTGTTCAGGGGCAGAACGACAGATTTGTACCTTGTCAGCTCTGGGGTTTGAACTCACAACCTTCCGGTTACTAGTCCAACGCTCTAACCACTAGGCTACCCTGCCACCCCATATATATATATACACACAGTGGTGGGGAGAACAAGTATTTGATAACCTGCAAAATCGGCAGTGTTTCCTACTTACAAAGCATGTAGAGGTCTGTCATTTTTATCATAGGTACACTTCAACTGTGAGAGTTGGAATCAAAACTCAAAAATCCAGACAATCACATTGTATGATTTTTAAGTAATTAATTTGCATTTTATTGCATGACATAAGTATTTGATCACCTACCAACCAGTTAGAATTCCGGCTCTCACAGACCTGTTAGTTTTTCTTTAAGAAGCCCTCTTGTTCTCCACTCATTACCTGTATTAACTGCACCTTTTTGAACTCGTTACCTGTATACAAGACACCTGTGCACACACTCAATCAAACAGACTCAAAACTCTCCACAATGGCCAAGACCAGGGAGCTGTGTAAGGACATCAGGGATAAAATTGTAGACCTGTACAAGGCTGGGATGGGCTACAGGACAATAGGCAAGCAGCTTGGTGAGAAGGCAACAACTGTTGGAGCAATTATTCGAAAATGGAAGAAGTTCAAGATGACAGTCAATCACCCTCGGTCTGGGGCTCCATGCAAGATCTCACCTCGTGGGGCATCAATGATCATGAGGAAGGTGAGGGATAAGCCCAGAATTACACGGCAGGACCTGGTCAATGACCTGAAGAGAGCTGGGACCACAGTCTCAAAGAAAACCATTAGTAACACACTACACCGTCATGGATTCAAATCCTGCAGCGTACGCAAGGTCCCCCTGCTCAAGCCAGCGCATGTCCAGGCCCATCTGAAGTCTGCCAATGATCATCTGGATGATCCAGAGGACGAATGGGAGGTCATGTGGTCTGATGAGACAAAAATAGAGCTTTTTGGTCTAAACTCCACTCGCCGTGTTTGGAGGAAGAAGAAGGATGAGTACAACCCCAAGAACCCCATCGCAACTGTGAAGCATGGTGGTGGAAACATCATTCTTTGGGGATGCTTTTCTGCGAAGGGGACAGGACGACTGCACCGTATTGAGGGGAGGATGGATGGGGCCATGTATCGCGAGATCTTGACCAACAACCTCCTTCCCTCAGTAAGAGTATTGAAGGTGGGTCGTGGCTGGGTCTTCCAGCATGACAACGACCCGAAACACACAGCCAGGGCAACAAATACTTGTTCTCCCCACTGTACAGTGTGTGTGTATACACACACACACACACACACACACAAGACAATCACATTATAATAACAACAGGCACCAAAAAGGCAGACCATATGCTATCCCGGGCATTTCCCTCTCCATCACCTACTTTAATCTTACCACTCACTTTAAAGACATGTTACTATTTAGCCATTTTTTTCAGTGAGAACTTGAAACTACCTATGGAGGTTGGTTATAAGTTTGAAATTCTTCGGAAAATTATTGCAAAGAATGCAGCCCAGTATAAACAAAATCTTTCCCTGTACCAGTTTTAAATCTAAAAGGAACTAAGTCAGTTTCACTCCTTGAAATAGTTGAATAGTTATGGTTATCCCTTACTAAGTTAAAGTAGTTACATAAGTATCTGGGAGTGGACAATCTTATGTACAAGACACCATTTTCAAAGTGGGAATAGTCAAGATGTGTAAGTGCTGGAAGTTTAAGAATAATCCTGACTAATTTGTTCTGAGATGTCTGCAATAAAAAATGTTATATCTTGGGGGCACTATTGTACCTGGAAGAGCATGCATAGTCGAAGTGGCACTGAATAAGAGCCCCTGCCAATGTCCCCATTGTGTTCTTATCCAGATATTTGGAGGTTCAAGCCAGGAACCTAATTTTATGGATCAGTTTGGCGATAACATTTTCTGCCATGCATCTAGCACACATCCAAGATACTTAACAGCGTCTTTTGACTACTATGTCACCTACTACCACCTTAAAATCTGGGGATTTCCTCAGTTTCACTTTGGACCCGAACAAGATGGACTGACAGCTTTTTGTCATATAGCCATTTAATGACATTCAGAAGTTCAGCACTGAGGGCTTTCTCAACCACATTTTTGTCTTTGTGGGTACCAACAGTGCAGAAAAGGTACAGGCAGATTTCAGATAATGTATATACAATAGAAATAAAAGTGACCCAGCACACTCCCTTGGGGTACCCCGCAGTTCAAGATTTTGGGTTTAGACAGGGTCCCATCCACATCCACCATCTGTTTTCTTCCTTGCAGGTAAGAGCTGACCTATTTTACTGCTAAGTTGTTGAAGCCCATGATCCACTGTATCAAACCCTTTTTTGAGATCTAACATAACCATACCACAAAATTTCCCCCCGTCTACTTCCTTATGTGGTGAGTCAGATATAGTAGGCAGGTGGCAGTGGAATGGAATAATTAACTTCCTGTCTGCAATATCATATACAGTGCCTTGCAAAAGTATTCATCCCCCTTGGTGTTTTTCCTATTTTACTGCATTACAACCTGTAATTTAAATAGATTTTTATTTGGATTTCATGTAATGTAGATACACAAAATAATAAAATTTGGTGAAGTGAAAAGAAAAAAATAACTTGTTTAAAAAAAAAAAAAAAAGTGGTGCATGCATATGTATTCACCCCCTTTGCTATGAAGCCCCTAAATAAGATCTGGTGCAACCAATTACTTTCAGAAGTCACATATTTAGTTAAATAAAGTCCACTTGTGTGCAATCTAAGTGTCACATGATTGCGGTATATACCTGTTCTGAAAGGCCCCAGAGTCTGCAACACCACTTAGCAAGGAGCTCTCCAAACAGGTCAGGGACAAAGTTGTGGAGAAGTACAGATCAGGGTTGGGTTATAAAAAAAATATCTGAAACTTTGAACATCCTACGTAGCACCATTAAAACCATTATTAAAAAATTGAAAGAATATGGCACCACAACAAACCTGCCAAGAGAGGGCCGTCCACCAAAACTCACAGACCAGGCAAGGAGGGCATTAATCAGAGAGGCAACAAAGAGACCAAAGATAACCCTGAAGGAGCTGCAAAGCTCCACAGCGGAGATTGGAGTATCTTTCCATAGGACAACTTTAAGCCGAATACTCCACAGAGCTGGGCTTTACGGAAGAGTGTCCAGAAAAAAGTCATTGGTTAAGGAAAATAATAAGCAGACACGTTTGGTGTTCGCCATAAGGCATGTGGGAGACTCCCCAAATATATGGAAGAAGGTACTCTGGTCAGATGAGACTAAAATTGAGCTTTTTGGTCAACAAGGAAAACGCTATGTCTGGCTCAAACTGTACACCTCCCATCACCCCAAGAACAGCATCCCAGCATCCAGTGAATGGTGGTGGCAGCATCATGCTGTGGGGATGTTTTTCCATTGGCAGGGACTGGGAAACTGTTCAGAATTGAAGAAATGATGGATGGCACTAAATACAGGAAAATTCTTGAGGGAAACCTGTTTCAGTCTTCCTGAGATTTGAGACTGGGATGGAGGTTCACCTTCCAGCAGGACAATGACACTAAGCATACTGCTAAAGCAACACTCGAGTGATTTAAAGGGAAACATTTAAATATCTTGGAATTGTCTAGTCAAAGCCCAGACCTCAATCCAATTGAGAATATGTGGTATGACTTAAATATTGCTGTACACCAGCGGAACCCATCCAACTTGAAGGAGCTGGAGTAGTTTTGCCTTGAAGAATGGGCAGAAATCCAAGTGGCTAGATGTGCCAAGCTTATAGAGACATACCCCAAGAGACTTGCAACTGTAATTGCTGCAAAAGGTGGGGGGGTGTGAATAGTTATGCACGCTCAAGTTTCCCTTTTTTGTCTTATTACTTGTTTGCAAATATTTTGTATCTTCAAAGTGGTAGGCATGTTATGTAAATGAAATTATACAACCCCCCCAAAATCCATTTTAATTCCAGGTTGTATGGCAACAAAATAGGAAAAATACCAAGGGGGTGAATACTTTCGCAAACTGTAGCTTTGAAATCGTGTCATTACGTACTTTTGAGGAAAATAAGTTTTTCGACATATACACTGACTTTGAGAAGGGATTGCATGACAATTAGCTTAGCAACAGCGTGATGCAGCATGACAACGTGAACACGGTTGGTCGACAGTCTGCTGGGTCGGGCGTTATCCTATTTCCTTTCTATAATATCTCTGGCAACGGCACCATGCAATGCACCCTGGACTAAAGAGGCAGACAAATAGGCAGACAAATAGGAAAAATGTGCTGGACCCTCCGTTAAATGAAACATTTCTCGAGGTAGGAATATCTAAAAAAATAAAATAAAATGCCCAATGGCTCATTCGAGAGAACATCCTCCTGACCTATGACATAGGCCAGTATTTTGACATTTATGATAGATATTTCTGCGATCTAAAATCCTATTCCTATTAACTTCCAGTGTAGCGAGAGGGACTTTATCACAGTGTTACGTCATACCTGCCGGATTTCTGCCTGCTTGAACTCCAATAACTCAGATACACATGAAACCATGGAATGACACAGGAAATCAATAGAACATCACTCAGGGATGCACATCAACAATATAACATTACAAAATGGGTGAACCTTTCCTTTAAAAGGCCAGAGACACATCATTACCAGGGGGAGTTCTTGCAATTTGTGCTGGGAATTATCTCATTTTTGCGTGTAGATTAAATAATCTTATTGTGATGAAGTGTCTAATATGAATTAATATGAAAATGAACTCCAGGGACACCTTCCTAATATTGAGTTGCACCCAATTTGTTGGGGAATGGACTCTACAAGGTGTCGAAGGAGTTCCACAGGAGTGCTGGCCCATGTTGTGTCTAATGCTTCCCACAGTTGTGTCAAATTGGCTGGATGTAGTTTGGGTAGTGGACCATTCTTGATACATAGGAAACTGTTTAGTCTGAAAAACCCAGCAGCTTTGCAGTTCTTGACACACCCCGACCGGTACAGCTGGCACCTACTACCATACCCCTTTAAAAGGCACTTCAATATTTTGTCTTGCTCATTTACCCTCTGAATGGCACACATACACAATCTATGTATCAATTGTCTCAAGGCTTAAAAATCCTTTGACATTTCTCCTTCTCTTCATTTACACTTATTGAAGTGGATTTAACAAGTGGCATCAATAAGGGATCGTAGAGTAGCTTTCACCTGGATTCACCTGGTCAGTCTGTGTCATGGAAAGAGCAAGGTTTTGTTAACTCAGTGTCTAGTTCCAATTTAATCAACCATTATGTGTCATTGGCCCTGTGAGTCACAACCCATTTGACAGATGTCAGGAGTTTGCCTTTGGCAATCTGTCATTATTGAACATTTAGTGTAGAGAGGCTATCAAACAATTCAAAATAAAATTAGCCGCTCTATTGTGTATAATTGCTTTACGTGCTGTTATCGTGCCATGCACAGCGCATTAAAGAGGGTTTATTGCCACTGTGGTTGTTTAATGTTTAGGTTTGTTTTAACCACATGTATTCGTAATGTACGCTTGGGTGCGTTTGTCTTGTGCACCATGAGTTAATGGGCAAAATGTACCATCCTGTATTTGAGCAATAAACACAATGCAGTTAGCATGTCGTCTGAGGATAAGGCTAAATTCAGTAAAAACCAAGCAGCTTGTCATGACCACTCTCCTCAACAAGCGTATTAAAGCTAGTTAATTCCCTCCATTAAATGCAACGGATATCATTACCATTGTTGAGCAGGTAGAAGTGCCATAACAGCAGCCCTTTTCCTTTGCTGAGTTTGCAATATCCTTGAGAGCCATTGCTCCTCAAATGATTTAATGCTGCATTGTTGTGAATGATCTCTTATTATCTTTTCTAACAAAAACAACAACCATGTGTAAGGCATGATAAAACTCGCTTTAGGGGTGAAAATGAAACTATGCTTCCTCTTCATTGATCTGTGTTGGGCTTTAAAAGCCTCATATGTTTACCATTCCTGGTAATAGTGTGTGGTTGTAAAATCACCATTACCTCGGTTACTATTATTCAAACGGAAGGACTAGCCTGAGTGAACAGTGATTTGTGGAGGGTTGGGGTATCCCCTGAGGTATCCGCTTGATCTTATTAACCTCAGATTGGGTGTCTTCCAATGGGCGCTGAATATAATTGACTTAATCTGAAAGGCCTGGTTTATTAGAGGCAGTTTGAATTACCTTTTAACTACTGAGTGTAATAGGTAAAGAAGTGGAGGTAAAATTGGTTACAGTGGTTGTGACAGCAGCTAGGGGATTGGAAAGGTTGCTGTATTGTATTTGTGACTATGCTACCCTGCTTGAGACATGCTATCTCTTTATGTACAAATAGGATGCATTTGTATGTCTTACTCCTCTAACGTGTATTGCTTGGGGAAACTGGTATTTTGTGACTCAAGCTTAAGTTGTCGACTCAAGTCACACCAAATTGTAAATCTTCAGCCATTCAAAGGATTTGAGGATACCGATTTCAAATCTTTTAATCCTTCTTTTTTTTTCGCAGGTCCCGGAGCACCCACTGTGATCTTACACAGCCTCAATAATGCCAGTAAGAAGTCAACTTAATCTCTCTTAACTGATAGGTATGTCATAAACTGCTCAAAGCAGTCAGCGAGACAACTTAGAACGTTGGCATTTTGCCAGAACCAACAAGTGTAAAAAAAATTATAATAACAAAAAAAAAGCTATTGCTCACTTTGTTCAAATATTGAAGATTTGCTGTTGAAAAATACCAGCCCCCCTCTCACTGGTACCCTTGTTGACTCTGAACTAGCAATGCGAATCGACCCCCTGCTGTCTTAATTTCCTTATTTTCATTTACACCATCCATGTCTGGATATCTGCCATTGTTTTGTCTTGAACGTTAACAGCTGCAGTGGAAAAAATGCAATCAATTTGCCCAGGGTTATTTGGACAAACCTTCCAATCCACAGCTGAGAACTTCAGGGCCTTGGCAGTTTCATAATGAGACGCCTATTGATTTGGGGTTTCTATTGAAAATACTGGATGAATTATTTTTTTCCAGTTTCCTCTCAGATGGCTGAAATGAAGGATACAATAGGCATTCATTGTGTAGTTCAATGTGGAGAAAATGGCAGGGGGGCTTCTTTTAAAAACAACCATTGACAAGCAGTTGTTGGTAAATATGAGATATCTTTGGCGAAAGGAAAACTTTCTGCATGCCAGTGAGTCTGCTATTTGCTCTGCCAGCTGTGGCAAGATCAATAGCACACCTACTCAATCGTATACAGCAGACACTGATTACATTACAGTGGTCAAACTCAGATGCAGGCAGCACCGCTCAGGCTGCATTAGTTCATTATTTGGATGCTGAAGTACAATGTTGAGTTCAAAATAATTCCCATCTGTCATCAGTGTTTGTGTGTTTTTGATGATACCACAGTCTTTATAGTAGACCAATAAACATCTTATTCTGGGTTAGAAAATCTGGACTCTACAAGGTGTCGTATGCACCATTCAAAGGCTTGTTGTAAGGGCTAAACAATTGGCACCTGGTTGGTTATCAAGGACACTGTTCAACTCCCCACTAGAATTATCATTAAAAAGTGTGCCGGAAATCCTTGAAAGCTGTAAAGTTTATTTTTATTTCATTTCAGGCTTGAAAGAGAAGTCTTTATGCGTTATATAAGTCTAATATAATTCCACTTGCATCTCGCTAGAATAAGTGGCCCACATTGTGAACATATCTAAAACTAATGCAACCTTGTTCCCCTATTAGATTACTACATCCTTGAGAACAACTCTCTACTAAAGGCCGCTTTAAAGGTCAAGAGGATTCAGATGACGGATTTCAGAACAATCCAGATGGAACATTTTGGTATGACTGATCATTTTGGCTAATGACACATTTTTTCTGTCAGTTTCTCTAATCTATTATTCTAAGGTTGTTGCTAATGGCTACTTTCTCTGCTCAGATCTGCCTTTGAAGATCTCTTACCCACCAGACTTTTCTGAATCGCGTCACTATGGCTTGCTATTGATAGTGTACGTATCGCCATCAGTATCTGTGCTCACTGTTGTTGAATTAATCTGTTTGAAGTGTTTTTATCTAGGTATTCCCATCTATTATGATTGATATGAACCCCATCGCGTGAGAGTCAGACTGTCGTTACAGTGCCCATAGTGTCAACTCTATTTCATTCTAACAATTATATTTATTCTTTCAGCGATGGCTCCCCCGGTGGCCAGGCGGTGAGTGACCGTTTCGTCCTGGACTGGGACTCGGTTCTGGTCAGCTCGGATAACGTCATAGTGGCTCGTCTGGACGGCAGAGGGAGTGGCTTCCTGGGCCAGAGGGTTCTTCATGAAGTCCACCGGCGTTTGGGAACCGTAGAGGTGCAGGATCAAATCACAGCTGTGGAGTATGTATTAGTTTTATCCCATTAAATGTAATTTGGTTTTAACTCTAGCTATATCAATAAGTAATTCGCCTTAGAATACATGCTAATTCAACAATCTGCTCACGTTTTCCATTTAGCTGTCAAACAATCTTAAAACATTTTGGGGAAGTGAATTCATATTGCTGTTGTCTATGAGTGACATCATGCTTTGTAACTTATTTCAGATACATGTTGACATTCCCGTACATTGATCGGACACGGATAGGAGTATTTGGGAGGGTAAGAATCTATTGACAGAATCTATCATACTTCTAGTAGGCATCTGATTTTGAAAATCTGTAGACCAATTTTATGGAAACGTTGCAGAAATGCTCCATTGGGCTTCAATGGTAGGACAATTGTGTGCTAAGAAAACTGTGAAATTCTATAAAAATTACAACATGATGGAATATATTGTTTTATGGTATATGGAGTACATCTGAAATTAAGTCTAATGTTGTCTGGAATAGCACAATATGACAATGTGACATTTTTCATTTTATAAAAGTACAGACTCAGAGTTTAAATTGTATATCTAACACTCTAGTTGGGGTAAACATGGGAAAGTTATGCTTCTTTTAAATTTGATAAACTTGTTATCCCACTTTGATGAGAAGTAGGAGAAAAATGACCTTGAATGATTTTCATACTTTCTTTGTTTATAACCATTCAGCATCATTCACACCATCTTAAACCTTAGCCCCACCCATCTCTTTAAGAATTCACATGTAAAAGGTATGAGTGAGCATGGCATTGTCCTCCAGAAAGTAGTCTCTCTATTATCTCCCTCCGTTGTCTCAGCCAATCATGTATCCTGCCTTTCTCCCTACATTGCTCAGTGCTTCTCCTTGACTAAACTAGACTCATCATTTCTTTATTTAATTCATATTTACAGATCCCATACACATTTTTAATTAAGGCATATGACAATTTTCAAACAGCCCTACTGTGAAGTAGAAAATAGCGTCAAACTCATGCGATCCTGAATCTGGTCAAAAATTGATTACTATTTGGTGGGGTTTCTATGTATGGAGAACATCTACATTTTGGTTCTCCTTTCTGGGTTCACTTGGAGAGAAATAACCTGTCTTAATTCTTTACCATTATATGAATGGTCGTCAATGGCAGTATTCTGACCGAGTAAAGTATTCGGACCACTTTTTTTAAAGATACATTCTTGTTCTTTGATGTGTAGAGGGAACATCAAAGTTACTCCTGATGTATTTGTTTGTCCAGGGAAATAATATCCTGATGTATTTGAAAGGGAAATAATCTCTCTTACTTGTCTGTCAACATATGAATGTGGCCCTATGTCTCTGTGTTGCAACACTTTAAGCCCAATGATGTGTTTTTGCAACAGTTACAAAATTACCTCTAGCTCTGGCTCAGAATGTTTGATTCAAAACATTTTTTATATACATTATCACCACATCTTAGAGAAGACAGTAAGCCATTTTTCAAGTCATGTACTTGCATGGATGGCTACCAACATATGCATTGTGTAGGGGACCAGTGTGGTCTTAAACAAGTGGACATGCTTCTAATGTTTCAGGGGCTACTGATGTCACAATAATAATACTGACACAAAACAAATGCACTATGTAGTGTTAAACATATTTTTTTTGTTGATGACCTGTACATTTTATGACCTGTAGGTCATTGTTTAGGACCTGTAGGCAGAGTTACATTTTTGCAACCATGGGTCTCATAGGGTTAATGACTTTAGAAGAAACGTACTCAACTTGTCAGGACCAAATTTCACATTATTTGTTTGCAGTTTCCCGGGATTTAAAAGTTGACACATTTTTTTAATTTTGTAAAAAGTATATATACAGTGCCTTGCGAAAGTATTCGGCCCCCTTGAACTTTGCGACCTTTTGCCACATTTCAGGCTTAAAACATAAAGATATAAAACTGTATTTTTTTGTGAAGAATCAACAACAAGTGGGACACAATCATGAAGTGGAACGACATTTATTGGATATTTCAAACTTTTTTAACAAATCAAAAACTGAAAAATTGGGCGTGCAAAATTATTCAGCCCCTTTACTTTCAGTGCAGCAAACTCTCTCCAGAAGTTCAGTGAGGATCTCTGAATGATCCAATGTTGACCTAAATGACTAATGATGATAAATACAATCCACCTGTGTGTAATCAAGTCTCCGTATAAATGCACCTGCACGGTGATAGTCTCAGAGGTCCGTCAAAAGCGCAGAGAGCATCATGAAGAACAAGGAACACACCAGGCAGGTCCGAGATACTGTTGTGAAGAAGTTTAAAGCCGGATTTGGATACAAAAAGATTTCCCAAGCTTTAAACATCCCAAGGAGCACTGTGCAAGCGATAATATTGAAATGGAAGGAGTATCAGACCACTGAAAATCTACCAAGACCTGGCCGTCCCTCTAAAATTTCAGCTCATACAAGGAGAAGACTGATCAGAGATGCAGCCAAGAGGCCCATGATCACTCTGGATGAACTGCAGAGATCTACAGCTGAGGTGGGAGACTCTGTCCATAGGACAACAATCCATTGTATATTGCACAAATCTGGCCTTTATGGAAGAGTGGCAAGAAGAAAGCCATTTCTTAAAGATATCCATAAAAAGTGTCGTTTAAAGTTTGCCACAAGCCACCTGGGAGACACACCAAACATGTGGAAGAAGGTGCTCTGGTCAGATGAAACCAAAATTGAACTTTTTGGCAACAAAGCAAAATGTTATGTTTGGCGTAAAAGCAACACAGCTGAACACACCATCCCCACTGTCAAACATGGTGGTGGCAGCATCATGGTTTGGGCCTGATTTTCTTCAGCAGGGACAGGGAAGATGGTTAAAATTGATGGGAAGATGGATGGAGCCAAATACAGGACCATTCTGGAAGAAAACCTACTGGAGTCTGCAAAAGACCTGAGACTGGGACTGAGATTTGTCTTCCAACAAGACAATGATCCAAAACATAAAGCAAAATCTACAGTGCAATGGTTCAAAAATAAACATATCCAGGTGTTAGAATGGCCAAGTCAAAGTCCAGACCTGAATCCAATCGAGAATCTGTGGAAAGAACTGAAAACTGCTGTTCACAAATGCTCTCCATCCAACCTCACTGAGCTCGAGCTGTTTTGCAAGGAGGAATGGGAAAAAATGTCAGTCTCTCGATGTGCAAAACTGATAGAGACATACCCCAAGCGACTTACAGCTGTAATCGCAGCAAAAGGTGGCGCTAAAAAGTATTAACTTAAGGGGGCTGAATAATTTTGCACGCCCAATTTTTCAGTTTTTGATTTGTTAAAAAAGTTTGAAATATCCAATAAATGTCGTTCCACTTCATGATTGTGTCCCACTTGTTGTTGATTCTTCACAAAAAAATACAGATTTATATCTTTATGTTTGAAGCCTGAAATGTGGCAAAAGGTCGCAAAGTTCAAGGGGGCCGAATACTTTCGCAAGGCACTGTATATAGTTTTTTGATTGATTTTAAAATGATAAGCGGTCCCGATTCTGTGTATTGTACGGAAACTGCATTTTTTTGTTTACTTGTTTGTATCTTGTTGTTTTGATTGTTTTCCAGGGTTATGGTGCCTATATTACATTAATGATGCTCAAATCAACTGACAGCCTGTTCAAATGTTCAGTAGCAATGTCCCCTGTCACGGACTGGAAACTATATGGTGAGTAGAAGCTTGGAAATCCCAATGTCCGTTCCATTGACGAATTCCAGATATTACACTTCGCAAGGATGGATAGAGGGGTAGGAAAGGAAAGGAGAGGTGACTGAAGTGTTGACACCTAAGTCGGTATCCTCTTCACTTGGGGCACCGTTTATGTAGAGTATGTGATTCGCCTCACACAGAGCACCATTTATGTAGGAGATTGTCCTATTTTGTAAAACATTCCTTAATAAGGAATTGGATACTGTTCAAATTGTACATTAACATGATACATTGCAACACATGAGCCACACAGAGAGACCAAATGACTGAAGATTGAACCATAGAGATCCCAGTATCTTCAATGGCTGTGTGAAGTTGCTGGATATTGGCGGGAACTGGAAGACGCTGTCGTACATGTTGATGCAGAGCATCCCAAACATGCTTAATGGGTGACATGACTGGTGAGTATGCAGGCCATGGAAGAACTGGAAAATGTTTTGCTTCCAGGAATTGGGTACAGATCCTTGCGACATGAGGCTTTGCATTATCATGCTGAAACATGAGGTATTGGCGGCGGATGAATGGCACGACAATGGGCCTCAGGATCTCGACATGATATCTCTGTGCATTCAAATTGCCATCGATAAAATGCAATTGTGTTCATTGTCCGTTGCTTATGCCTACCCATACCATAGTCCCACCTCCAATGTTGACAACAGCAAACCGCTTGCCCACACAACACCATACATGCTGCCTGCCATCTGCCCGGTACAGTTGAAACTGGGATTCATCCATGAAGAGCACACATCTCCAGTATGCCAGTGGCCATCGAAGTTGAGCATTTGCCCACTGAAATGAGTGATGAGTGAGCTGAGGACGACAAGCACGCAGATGAGCTTCCTCATCCTCAGAAGTTTTCTGACAGTTTGTGCAGAATTTTTTTGTTTTAGCATACCCACAGTTCCATCAGCTGTCTGGGTGGCTGGTCTCAGACGATCCCGCAGGTGAAGAAGCCGGATGTGAAGGTCCTGGGCTGGCGTGGTTATATGTGGTCTGTGGTTGTGAGGCCGGTCAGATGTACTGCCAAATTCTCTAACGCGACATTGGAGGTGGCTTATGGTAAAGAAATGAACATTCCGTTCTTTGTCAACAGCTCTGGTGCCCACTCTCTCAAAACATGTGACAACTGTGGGGTTGTGTGACAAAACTGCACATTGTCCCCAGCACAAGGTGTTATTATCATGTTGTTAAAGTAGCGTCTTGATGTGCCACACCTCTCAGGTGGATGGATTATCTTGGCAATGGAGAAATGCTCACTAACAGGAATGCAAACAACTGTGTGCACAAAATTGAGAGAAATAAGCTTTTTCTGCGTATGGAAAATGTATGGGATATTTTCATGGGACCAACACTTTACATGTTGGTTTATAGTTTTGTTCAATGTAGTTTGGATGCAGAATGACAGAGATCACATTTTGTATAGCATTAGCAAAAGTACCACTTAGATGCACCTGAAACACTGAAGCTCTGTCTGTACCTGCCACCCTGTTTGGAATGTATCACTTTCTATTAAACAGCATCAGCGTTTTCCGAGAGGTACCTTGGCATGCCATTACGGGACGACAGCAGATATCAGGTGCGTTTGCTTACCGCCTCCCTGCACTTGTTTGCCGTCAATCTTGTTTAGCTCTTTGAAAGCCGTCTCGCCATATCGTTGCTGACATGCTTGCGGTTAAGCTCCTGCAGTTACTGAGTGTCGCTACCATCAGAATTTTTTCCCTTTTCTTTTTTTGATGCTTCCAGAGCGCAGAGACTTTGTCACTCATCTCCACGGTAACTGTGGCGCATTAACTTGTTAGATCGCACTGCGTTCATGTTTTGACGAGCTGCTGAAAGGGGACGTCTGGCTTTCCCAGACACCCCCGCGGTGTGGATCTGCCGCTATGTCAAACAGCTGGTTCAGTTACACTGATGAGAGAGACGGAACTGCAGCAGGTAAAATCCTGAGAACTGCTGTTCCACTGACATGACTTCTAGGCAAAATAAATAAACTTGGTATACAGACAAAAAGGCAATGTTTATGAAGGTGACATCTAAGGTTAAAAGATGTTCCATCTTCCTACTGTCATGGCTTAGAATTTAACTTTGTATACATGTGTTATTGTAATGTACAATGGATTGATCGTTGATTATTTTATGCCTGATATCAATTAATTCAATTACAGTGCCTGTCAGATAAATCAAGCTGTTTATTTATGAGTGACTGCATTTGCACAGTAAGCTAACTTAAATGCAGATTGTGCACTCTCAATCTAACTTATATAGCATTCACAACCATTAGGCATTTTTGTTATGACAGTATACATAGGAAGCTTAGCTTCCCCTAAAGTGAAATTGCCAAAATAAAATAGCCTAATTAGCCTACTCCTGTCTATACAGAAATATATAAAATAATTTCAAATAGGCTACTACCACAGAAAGCATGATTTGGCCACACAGGCTGTGGATTGAAAAAAAAACTGTTGATTGTTTAAAACCGCATTGCCTATTTTAAGTCTGAAGGGCCCGGGCAGCCTGTGAGGCAAATAGCCTACTAAATAGATGAATGTTGAGTTGCGACTGTCAGTGAAAAGTAGAGGCCCAGCCAGACATATTGCAATATTTCCAAATACAATCGCAGAAAAACCTAGTTTGGAAAGCAAATGGCTTTTGCTGCAAAGAGAAGACAATGAAAAAAACTGTAATCTGTCTTTTCATGATCAAAATATTCAACTTAATTGAGCGAACATTATAGCCTATCTTATTGGCATCATGCAGAGGAGAGCATTGGCCATATCCGCAGTGAGTGTGCATATTCACTCTTTATCATTGTTGGGTCAGTGCCACTTGAAAGTTTGTTTTTGGACAATTATTTCCTCCTCCTGTTTAGATAGACATCATATTGTATTTGTGTCTCCCCTTTTCGTAGGCCTATTATATGGATCAGACAATGTTGTTTTTAATGATCTGTTTGTCAGTGTCAGCAGAGTAGGCTACCCTGTAATTTTTATTGTATTAAAAAATATTGTTTATATCTCCAGTCATATAGCATAATTCATTCCTGTGCAAAAAAAGAAGAAGCATATCTCAAATAGCCTATAGCCTAGGCCTATTCTATGCCACCACGAGCTCAGCCATACATTGAACAGTCTCTTTTGCGACCAGTTATTGAGTTATATTATTAGCCTAAATTATGACTATCCAATCTACCACATTAGGAATAGTAGGCTATCTTACATAAGTCTGCAAATGTGACGATGCATGGAATGCTTTATTATAAGGTTGCATTGTTATGGTGACAATTAGCTTCCCCAAACTAGAAACGTACTTGCCGCCAATGACAGTATCCATACTGCAGGAATAAAGTACCGTCTGCACCATTACACTCCATACACTCCTCTCACTAGCAATTCCTCTTGACCTTCCCTTCTAACAATATGCCAGCAAACTGTTTTTATGATTCTTTAACACTTCTATGGATGGCTCTATTGCAGTTCTCCAGTGTGTTGCAGAACGTCCAGCCACTGAGGGAACAGACTCTGATGCTTGTCCACGGCACAGCAGATGGTGAGTGACTAACTAAGAGAAACCACGAAAAAAGACCTCCGCATTGATCTGGGGTCAGTTTTGTAGCTGTTGTGTTATTCCTTACTTTGTATGACCAATCTGCAGTGTGCTTCTTGCCAGACTGCATATGAAACAGTAATAACCTGACAATTGCAAAAACTGCCACAACTGAAGAACTTGTAACAAAAATGACTGATTTATGAAATATGAGTTATTTAAATAACATATTGGACATAGAATACATGAAACAGAGTCAAGAATTGGGCCATTTCATGGTACAGAGAATGGATTAGCCACAAGAAATCTCAAATGTTTCAAGTTAGACCAATTTATATAAGGTAATTTCTTCTCCACCCTGTCATGTTTTATGTTCAAATGTGATCTTGCCTCTCTTCCCTGTGATGATTCAAGCAGAATTCTGCTGACATATTTTCTTCTGCGTTTCAGCCAATGTTCACTTTCAGCATACTGCTGAGCTCATCAGGAACCTTGTGAAAGTTGGAGCAAACTACTCAATGCAGGTATGGAGAAAGTAATTGCACACTGTACTGTAGTAAACAGGTACTGTGTAGTGTGCAGGTACACTAGATACATGAAGCCATAAGCCTACTCAAGCTATGGTTGCTTTGAATGTACACTAGCAAAAACAAAACTATGCAGTACCCTACCTTATGTACAGTATGTTACTGTATGTAGTACCATAACCATACAGTACCACCAGCTACTGTGATGAAAAGAAAGTAATTACACACAGTCATACAGTGGTGGTATAAAGAAATAGGAGTAAAAGCTTTTCACCAATGCTGCTTTGCACATGTTGTGTTCATGTTATACTCATATTGCCTTACCTCCGTACTTCATTTGCACACACTGTATACTGATTCTTCTATTGTGTTATTGACTGTGTGTTTGTTTATCCCATGTGTAACTCTGTGTTGTTTTTGTTGCACTGCTTTTCTTTATCTTGGCCAGGTCTCAGTTGTAAATGAGAACTTGTTTTCAACCGGCCTACCTGGTTAAATAAAGGTGAAATAAAAAAATGAATAACAAATGTTGTGTTTATGTCGTGGTGTTCTAGCTCTATCCAGATGAGGGTCATTTCCTGTCCCAGCGGAGTCGGCAGCACCTCTTCGCGTCGCTCACCAACTTCTACAGGGAGTGTCTCAGGGAAGAGATCCTACCACTGCCCGATGATGATGAGGAGGAGGAAGAAGAGTAGGAGTTATGATGTGTTGGGAACCTTCGGCAGGACTTTGGCAGGACTTCCTCTCTGTAAACATTTGCTGAAGCCTGCACTAAAGGCTGGTGGCTTTTGGACCAAGTGTTAAGACAGAGGTGGACAGTGAGAGTTGCTTATGCTTCTAGTGTGTGTGTGTGTGTGTGTGTGTGTACATTAGATAATTTGTGTTGGTTTGAGAAAGAGAGTTTGATAGTGCTTGTGCGTGTGTCTGCGTGTGTACGTTTGTGTGTGCATGTGTTTTCATTCAGAGAACTTCCAAGGACACCTGTCAAAGACAATGGAGACGGGCATTGTCGAGACTACAAGCTGGAACTCTCACTAATCCAAAATGCCACTTCGATCACTTTCGGCAAAGCACATAGCAGACTGCCTCCATCATCGATGGCGGCCATTAGTGTTGCAACATCCACACTTGCAAGTGCATGGTTCTTTTCCCCTTGCAGCTTCACTAGTTTTGTTAGTCTTTGTTGTAGTAGTCATTGGAAAGAGACAAACACAGATGAAGTACCCTTTTCAATTCCTCCCCCTCAATATTATTTGTTCTTGTTGCACAAGGAAATGCTCCACTGCTCTTCAGAGACATACTGTAGGCAATGCAAGTTCACCATCACTGTGACGTTGTCCACGAATAAGTGTAATTCCTGCTGAATGCTCTCTCATTGTCAACCCCCACTGAAAAGAACAGTCCTTTGGGCACACTTAAACAATGGTCTTATGTAGACATGTCCAATGCCTTATGAAGTGCTTCATAAGACCATAAAACCACGTACTGGCATTCATAGCCATTCATTATTAGCAGCTTCATTACCAACCTGTGTCAGCTCAGTCCTTTGAGACGCAATATGACATAGTGCAGTTATAAGGTCAGGTCATAAACCAGTTATAACTCCAGTGAGTAGAGAGTGGTCACAAAGGCCATAACATGACATTGTGTAGGCCTAAGTAAGGGGTTTGCATGTCTACAGCAGTGTGTACATACATATATTTTTTAGATATGTCAGATCTCGTGGATAGGTTAGTCTATGGGAATGGAATGATTTGACCTGTATGTCTTGTACATTTTCCAGTTGATTTTGGTTTCGGTTTATTTTTCTTCCAAGGGTAGATTTTGTAATGCTTGTTAATTTTGCTGTTTCTAAAGGGAGGGGGGGATATGGGTGTTGGGTTTTTGTGATTGTCCTCTAGTGATGATTATGAATAAAAAAGCACAGAAAAACAAATATATTACCATTAGGTATTTTGCACAAATGACATCCAACCACAGTGTTTTCAGTATTGATTGACAAATGAACGAATGATCCAGTCAATTATATACAATCAGTTTGTTGACCTTGGACTCACATTTGTGCCTAGACTGTTTGAGTTGGTCATGGTCTGAAGACAAATTCAATAAGGGCCTTGAGGCAGTTGGCCTACAGATATCTGACATTGGATGCGTCTCAATCCACCTCCGCCGCCGATGTTGCACTTCCGCATCTACATTACGTTGCTTTCTCTTGGGTAGATACATGATAATTACAAGTATATCCTATGTAACTGCATTGTTCTTACATTACACTTGATTCAGTATAGCCTTTGAGATAGGTCATAACATAGAAATACTTTACATTAAGTTGCTTTCTCCTGGGTAGATACATGATAATTACAAGTATATCCTATGTAACTACATTATCCTTACATTACACTTGATTCAGTATAGCCTTTGAGATAGGTCATAACATAGAAATAAACACATTGAAAGTGACCTGGAGTTAATAGCAGGGTGTGCCTTTGTTACAATTGTTGTTACCAGGTCCTAGCCTATTTATCGATCCTGGTATTACATGTGGCTTCAATGGGAGTGGCATATTTTGGTTTGACTTTCAAAAGTATAATTACAAAACATTAGTTACATAGTGGACCAAGAGAATGTGCAGTAACATCAGTAGTTGCACATGCGGAATAACCTTCAGCAAGTGAATATGTAATAACACATTCCTTGTTCCAATTGTGTAATAACTGATTCTACAAACAACCCTATTAACATGTAATTACTTACATGTAACCTATGTAACTACTATGTTAAGCTATTACTGTGTTAGTTTACATAGTAATAAGGGCCACATAATATAAGGCGTTACCCGGCAATATTGAAGCTTTTTTCTTGTTTTTCAAGCGAGGGTTTTTTAAGGGAGTATGCGAGGCACAGATGTTCATTTTGCCTAGCCGAGTTCTGCTAGGAGCAAACCGAACCTAGTATGCGGGCGCCTTTAGTTGGATCTACGCCAGGAGTGAGCATCTCTGGTCCTAGAGGGCTAGTGTGTGTGTGTGTGTGTGAATGAGAGAAGAGAGAGAAATATGGAGAGATATATTGCATAAAACAGGGCTGGTAGAAAACGTGTGACAAGGCTGCATTTGCCACTGCACTTTTCAATCACTTTTCAACCACTTTTGATTTAATCGAATAACATATATGGACACAAAGCGTTAAAAAGAGGGTCAAAGTGCTGTTCTTTAGACCGATTTGCCTCATGATTTGTCATCTCGCACACAATTTCTGTGTCCTTCACGTCGGGGTGCTGCTGCAGGCAGTTTGCATGTCTTGACTAATTAGATTAACAGAAATCGCATGTCGTGTGGGCCTGGCAGAGCGCAAAAAGCTCAAGGCACACTCTTCACTTTCCACCGGTATTTGTTTAGCAAACGTGATAACACAACACAACATTCCCGACAGACACAAGCAAAAACTCTTACATACTGTAAATGTAGAAGCCTATACACCTCAACATTACAGTAGCTATCTGACAGCAGTACTACACCTGCACCTGTCGACGACACAAGTTGTTCTGCTTCCACGAGCACATCCAAGGCTAGCATCAGTAATTCTAAATTTGTTCTTAGCCCAGCTATCATGGACACTGACAGTTGTGAATCTGATGCAGCCGAAGAGCTACTGCCCCCTTACCCGGGAAAGCACCGAACAACAGACAGGGACATTGGACCATCGAAGAGGCGCAAATATGACGAGAACTACATTGATTTGGGCTTCACTTATATTGGGAGTAGTACCTTTCCTCAGCCACAGTGTGTTATATGTGCAAAAGTACTATCTCACAACTCAATGAAACCTTCACTCTTGCGCAGACATTTAGAAACAAAGCATGCCAATTTTAAAATGAAGCCACAGGAGTTTTTTGAGCGACAATTAAGACGACTTTTGAGTAGTAAGACGTATAAAAGTAATAGATACCATTAATAAGAGTGTTTTATATGGTGAGCTACCGAGTGGCTAGGACAGGCAAGCCCCATACTATTGTGGAGGACTTAATTCTTCCTGCTGCCACAGATATGGCTGGGAAGATTCTGGGGGGAAAGGCCCAAAAAACTGTACAGACAATTCCTTCATCAAACAACACTGTTTCACAACGCATCAGTGACATGGCAGGAGATGTTTTGAAGCACTTACTTCTTCGCACACAAGCCAGGGAATTCTATGCGTTACAGCTGGATGAGTCAACAGACATGGCGGGCCTAGCACAGCTCCTGGTATATGTCCGTTACGTTTATGGGGGGTCAAGTAAGGAAGACATCCTCTTCTGCAAACCACTCAAAACCTGGACAACAGGAGAGAATATTTTTAAAGTCTCGGATAGCTTTGTGACATCAAATGGACTTTGGTGGTCAAGATGTGTTGGTATCTGTACTGATGGCGCAAAAACCATGACAGGGAGGCGGTAAAGCGCATGCAAGCAGTTGCTCCCGACGCCACTTGGTAATCTTGCTGCCAAAGATCCTGACAGCTTGAAAGACATTTTGGACACTACAGTGAAAATTGTTAACTTTGTTAAAGCAAAGCCACTGAACTTAAAGTATTAACATGTTTTTTGAATTGAGAGACGAGCTTAAAGCTTTCTATACTGACCATCATTTTCACTCGTCTGATCGCTTGCATGACGACGGCTTTCTCACACGACTGGCCTATCTGGGTGATGGTTTTTTCTCACCTGAATGATCTGAATCTATGATTACAGGGACTCTCTGCAACTATATTAAATGTGGGGGACAAAATTGAGGCTATGATTAAGAAGGTGGAGCTCTTATCTGTGCATTAAGGACAACACACAGGTCTTTCCATCATTGTATGATTTGTTGTGTGCAAATGAACTCAAGCTTACAGACCATGTCAAATGTGATACAGCGAAGCACCTGAGTGGGTTGGGTGCGCAATTACACAGGTACTTTCTCAAAAAGCGGATGACACGAACAACTGGATTCGTTATCCCTTTCATGCCCTGCCTCCAGTCCACTTACCAATATCTGAACAAGAGAGCCTCATCAAAATTGCAACAAGCTGTTCTGTGAAAATTTAATTTAATCAGAAGCCACTGCCAGATTTCTGGATTGGAATGAGCTCAGATTATCCTGCCTTGGCAAATCGCGCTGTTAAGACACTGATGCCCTTTGCAACCACGTACCTATATGAGAGTGGATTCTCAGACCTCACAAGCATGACAACTAAATACAGGCACAGACTGTGTGTGGAAAATGATTTAAGACTGAGACTCTCTCCAATATAACACAACATTGTGGAGTTATGTGCATCCTTTCAAGCACACTCTCTCATTAACCTGAGTTATTCACAATTTTCGATTAACAAATAAAGTTTTATATGTAAGATGGCTAAATAAAGAGCAAAATTATTGATTATTATGATTTGTGCCCTGGTCCTATAAGAGCTCTTTGTCACTTCCCATGAGCCGGGTTGTGACAAAAACTCACACTCATTCTTATATTTAATAAATGTATTGTATAGTGTGTGTGTGGCAGGCTTACAATGATGGCAAAAAAAACAACATTTGAGAGTACGCTGACCCTGGTGCTACGCAGCTGGAGGTTGAATGTTTAAAGGAGTACGGGACTATAAAAAGTTTGAACCACTGCTGTATTGCATGGAAACAAGAAAGATGTTGAGTCTGATCAACTGTAGGCTACTAACAACAACAGCTGCTAAGTCTATCCTACTATGCACCCTGTCCCTCTGGCCAGGGTAAACGAAGCGGTAATGTTGTGTATTCATAGCCCATTTTGTTTGTGAGAATGTGAATGGGATCAAATTTGGTTTATATTCAGACTTGGGCTGACTACTTTTTCAATCCCAAAATTATCAACTGGAATTACTCAATAAACACAATCGCTGACATAGACTGTGAATACATTTTCAATTAGGACTACAGTTGCATAGGGCAGGACTACACATTGGAAACCTGCGTAAAGAAAGCTCAGCACTGTGAGTTTTATGGTCCAATCATGTTGCTTTCTCTGTGTCTGTGTATAGGAAACCTCCATAGTCCTTCTTAAATATATATATATATGTACTGCAGGTTTCTGTAGTTTGACAGGGTTTTCATCCTCCCCAAGGCCAGGACTTTTTCCAGGACTTATGACCATATAACCCGATTAGAAAAACTCTGCTCCCATCATAACCCATACAACAGACTAATCCCGTCATACCGTATAAGGTCCGGAGTATTACCTGGTTAGGTTACCAGATCAGGAATAACTAAGGACCCTAGATATTTTTTTTCTCACATCACTCTGGGACCTGTGATGCCACCTCTGGCATAAAAAGATCTCGGAGTGAATTACATTTAGCAGCACATGCAGTGATGTTCAGTGCTTTGTGGTGTCTGATTGACGTATTTTGTGGAATGTTGTGGCACTTCATAGTAGTTTGAAGTATTTTTCAGTTGATCAGTTGATGTTTTTCCCAAGAATGGTGTTTCTCTACTGTATAGTTGTCACGGACCCCTCCGGAAATGTCATTACACACACCTGGTCCCCATTCCCATTGATTAGTAATTGTATAAGTGTGCCCTTTTTTCACCACTGTCCTGTTGATTATTGTTACAATGTCAGTTGGTCGTGTGAGTACCTGTGCTGTGTTGTTTTGGCTTTCCTGACACTTGTATTGTGCAGATGATTACGGGTTTCGTCCCGTGTGGTATCATTGTGCACCCCGTGTATTATTTCAAGATACTCCTCTCTCTTTTGTTTGGGTTTCAACCCTGTGTTTTGTATACTTCTTTGTTTGTTTGGTCTTCATCCTCGTGCCTTTCCATGGCGCGCTGTAAATTGGGTAAATAAAAAACCCTATTACGCAATCCTGTGCCTTTCTCCCGATCCCAATAGTTTCTTAGAAACAAACACATTGGGGCACAAGGTAGCCAGATTCCAGATATAATAGATTAATTTTATTGTACAACATTTGGACATATATACAAATGCAATACACTAAAGGCATTGACTGTATGGTGTATGGGACCGTTTGTGTGTAGTTCATTTGATGCAGGTATTAATATACATCAGATATTCCCAAACATTTTCAAACAGTCCATTTATATTTTCCAACGGGGCTATACATTTGGGTGAGTTTTTTTTCTTGCCTGAGTAGCCTCGTTTCACTGCCAAAAATCAAATTAAACCATCTAGTGTTCAGTGAAATAACAACACAATGTCAAATACAAGTAGCACAGTCAAGTAATTTACATCCACTCACATTAACCATTACCCTCTTACGGGAATTCCAATAACGGTCCATATGTAGCCAAACGTAGCTGCTGCTCATGTTGGTATCTATACTGATGGTGCAAAAGCCATGACAGGGAGACATAGTGGAGTGGCAACGCGCATGCAAGCAGTTGCTCCCAATGCCACTTGGGTACACTGTAGCATCCACCGAGAGAATCTTGCTGCCAAAGGAATGCCTGACAGCTTGAAATACATTTTGGACACTACAGTGAAAATGGTTAACTTTGTTAAAGCAAGACCCCTGAACTCTCGTGTATGTTCTGCACTATGCAATGATATGGAGCAGCGACCACTTAACACTTTTACAACATACAGAATTGCACTGGTTATCAAGGGGCAAAGTATTGGCACGTTTTTTTTTTAAATTGAGGGACGAGCTTAGTTTTCTTTACTGACCATAATTTTCACTCATCTGACAGCTTGCATGATGACGAGTTTCTCACACGACTGGCCTATCTGGGTGATGGTTTTTCCTCGCCTGAATGATCTGAATCTAGGATTACAGGGACTCTCTACAACAATATTCAATGTACGGGACAAAAGTTGGAGCTCTTCTCTGTCTACATTAACAAGTACAACAGATGGGTCTTTCCATCATTGTTCAACGCAGGTTGAACGTTTGAAGGGGTACGGGACTATAAACAGTTTGGGAACCACTGATATACATGAAGAACAATTAGTAAAGCTGCACCATAAGATTAGAATTGTACACAATTCATTCAGGGATATACATGTTGGCCAAAAGTTGTGTGTTTTGTATAGGATTCATAAATTTAGGCCGGGATTTAGGGCTGGATTCAATCGGTATCACTGAAGTATTGAGGAAGAGTCACGTTACAGTTCGATTGAAAATTAAAGGCAATGTGCCCGCATTCGCCGAGACTACATTTACGGTAAACGCTACGTGTCGGCTAAATCGGAAATTACCTTAACATTTTATTGCGGCTCTTCACGTTATGGATTGAATCCAGCCCCAACGTTTACAATGAATGTGATTTCTGCAAGCGACGGGGAAATAGCCTTTAACAGGCACATTTTTGGCTCTGTAGTGTACTGCCCTATAAATCCTGGCCCTACTGTCCACCCTGACCCTTTATTTACATTATTTGAAAGCCATATATCTTTTCAATTCTTCCCATACTCTTCAACCAAAATATAATCATAACTTCTACTATATAAGAGACATGGGGGTCAAGCAAGTGGTACTGCTAAGTAAACTAAAGAAATTGACATTTGATAGGATCTTTATGTGTACAGTGCCTTGCGAAAGTATTCGGCCCCCTTGAACTTTACGACCTTTTGCCACATTTCAGGCTTCAAACATAAAGATATAATACCGTATTTTTTTGTGAAGAATCAACAACAAGTGGGACACAATCATGAAGTGGAACGACATTTATTGGATATTTCAAATTTTTTTAACAAATCAAATACTGAAAAATTGGGCGTGCAAAATTATTCAGCCCTCTTAAGTTAATACTTTGTAGCGCCACCTTTTGCTGCGATTACAGCTGTAAGTCGCTTGGGGTATGTCTCTATCAGTTTTGCACATCGAGAGACTGACATTTTTTCCCATTCCTCCTTGCAAAACAGCTCGAGCTCAGTGAGGTTGGATGGAGAGCATTTGTGAACAGCAGTTTTCAGTTCTTTCCACAGATTCTCGATTGGATTCAGGTCTGGACTTTGACTTGGCCATTCTAACACCTGGATATGTTTATTTTTAAACCATTCCATTGTAGATTTTGCTTTATGTTTTGGATCATTGTCTTGTTGGAAGACAAATCTCCGTCCCAGTCTCAGGTCTTTTGCAGACTCTTCTAGAATGGTCCTGTATTTGGCTCCATCCATCTTCCCATCAATTTTAACCATCTTCCCTGTCCCTGCTGAAGAAAAGCAGGCCCAAACCATGATGCTGCCACCACCATGTTTGACAGTGGGGATGGTGTGTTCAGCTGTGTTGCTTTTACGCCAAACATAACGTTTTGCATTGTTGCCAAAAAGTTCAATTTTGATTTCATCTGACCAGAGAACCTTCTTCCACATGTTTGGTGTGTCTCCCAGGTGGCTTGTGGCAAACTTTAAACAACACTTTTTATGGATATCTTTAAGAAATGTCTTTCTTCTTGCCACACTTTCATAAAGGCCAGATTAGTGCAATATACGACTGATTGTTGTCCTATGGACAGAGTCTCACACCTCAGCTGTAGATCTCTGCAGTTCATCCAGAGTGATCATGGGCCTCTTGGCTGCATCTCTGATCAGTCTTCTCCTTGTATGAGCTGAAATTTTAGAGGGACGGCCAGGTCTTGGTAGATTTGCAGTGGTCTGATACTCCTTCCATTTCAATATTATCGCTTGCACAGTGCTCCTTTGGATGTTTAAAGCTTGGGAGATATTTTTGTATCCAAATCCGTCTTTAAACTTCTTCACAACAGTATCTCGGACCTGCCTGGTGTGTTCCTTGTTCTTCATGATGCTCTCTGCGCTTTTAACGGACCTCTGAGACTATCACAGTGCAGGTGCATTTATACGGAGACTTGACTACACACAGGTGGATTGTATTTATCATCATTAGTCATATAGGTCAACATTGGATCATTCAGAGATCCTCACTGAACTTCTGGAGAGAGTTTGCTGCACTGAAAGTAAAGGGGCTGAATAATTTTGCACGCCCAATTTTTCAGTTTTTGATTTGTTAAAAAAGTTTTAAATATCCAATAAATGTCGTTCCACTTCATGATTATGTCCCACTTGTTGTTGATTCTTCACAAAAAAATACAGTTTTATATCTTTATGTTTAAAGCCTGAAATGTGGCAAAAGGTCGCAAAGTTCAAGGGGGCCGAATACTTTCGCAAGGCACTGTACTTCAGTATAGCATGGACCTTCGTGGACTGAAGGACTGAGGTCAGGTGGAGTGGTGTCAGTATCTGACTTGAGTGTCTGACGACTAATGAAATGGTTGCCAGATGACAACACAAAGGCTAGATTAGGATTTCAAAATGTGTAACTTTCCCCAAATTCCCAGGATTTTCCATTTTGGATTCTCTGCTTATTCCCTCCTCATTCTAGGAACCTTCCAACCAGGTTCTCAAAAACCTGGGTATTTTGGGAAAGTAACAGGAATTTTTGCAAACCTGTGTGTGATCACAGACAAATACATATCCAGAGGCAAAAGTCACAGATAGGAATCTAAAGAATTATCTTATTGCTTCACCATTTTAATTGCTTCCTGGATGTACCTGTTCTACCATTGTGCTGTCATACAGGTCATGCTCATCTAGTTGTAGGCCTACCCCAGACTTTGTGCATCCTATAGGTTATTATCTGGTGAAGAGTGATCAGAATGAATCTTTGTCATACTGTATATAAATCATATTCATCAATTCATTTATGTTACAATGAATTCAATCATGCCATTAACCAAATAACCATTCTAAACATTATTCTGTTTTCATAACACTTAATTAAAATGGAAATTACATGCATGGATATCAAGTTATGATTCCACCCTGCAATGCCATCATTATTAATGATCTGTAATTCTTTTCTATTGTGGAAATATGATTGAGTTTGCTAGTGCAATTTCAATTTCTTTGTTTTGTAGTGATGACTGGAATGAGGTAAAGGCCCCTGTACTAGGAAATGAAAGGAGGTATATACAATAGAGGCTCAGTTGGTAAAGTAGCAACGGTCATCAAAATTGTGAAAAGGTTTTAAAAACAAATCTAATAAATGCAACAGTTGGACAATAGATTATGTTTTTCAGTTATTGACTGAATTATAGCTCATGCAATTGTTTACTGGCACGGATAAATAATGAATGGAGTTCGTTTTTTCTTAGAACGCACTTATATATACACTGACTGTACAAAACATTAGGCAAACTTCCTAATATTGAGTTGCACACTCTTTTGCCCTCAGAACAGCCTCAATTCGTCGGGGCAAGGACGACAAAGCTGTAAAGCTGTAAAGCGCTCCACAGGGATGCTTGCCCATGACAACTCCAATGCTTCCCACAGTTGTGTCAAGTTGGCTGTATGTTCTTTGGTGGTGGACCTTTCTTAATACCCATGGGACACTGTTGAGCATGAAAAACCCAGCAGTGTTGCAATTCTTGACACACTCAAACCGGTGCGCCTGGCACCTACCACCATACTCCGTTCAAAAGGCATTTACATGTTTTGTCTGCCCATCCACCCTCTGAATGGTACACATACGCAATCCATGTCTCAAGGTTTAAAAATCCTTCTCCTCTCCAGCTACATTGATTAAGTGGATTTAATAGGTGACATCAATAAAGGATCATATCTTTCACCTGGATTCACCTGGTCAGTCTGTTATGGAAAGAGAAGGTGTTTGGTATACTCAGTGTACATTCCCTAATGCTAACAGGTATTTTATATTTTGTTTTCAAATGAAGAAAATTGTATATGGCTCACTGGGTGTATTTGCATATATGAAGACATTAACATAAAGGGGTGGGCAAAAACGTCTTCTGTCTAGGCCTAACTGCACTCACCTCAACTATCTAGACTGCCTCATTACTTACTGTTGTTGTGTGTCAATAGCAGGAAAACCCTCTAATTAAAAATCAACAAGCTTGGCTTTAGATTACACATACTTATCTATACATACATCACATTGCTTGCGAGATCAGACAATATCACTATAATGCAAGTTCATTTTTGGATACACACATCTAATACACTATATATGCAAAAGTATTTAGAAACCGCTTCAAATGAGTGGATTTTAGCCACAGCCATTGCTGACAGGTGTACAAAATCTAGCACAGCCATGCAATCTCCATAGACAAGTGTCGTGTCTTTGGCTATGCCGGATTAAGTGATATGGCATGCTATTCTGTAAAATAATTTCTCCGTAATTAATATCACCTGATTGAGCTAATCATGTAAATGTAATTAACTAGAGAGTCGGGCACCACTAAATAATATTTATAGAGCTGTTTTCTTCTGAATAAACTCTTAAAGACCTAGTAATATTTTACATCCATAGCAGTCAATATCAATCGTCACCTCAATTCAGTCTCATCTGAAAGTTGTAAATTATTTTATCTGCACGAACCCTGGCTAACAAGTTGAATCAGCAATACAAAATTGGGTTTAATTATTTATTTACTAAATACCTAACTAATCACACAGAATTACACATACACATAATTAAATCATAACTTGATTATAAATTACGTCATAAAGGAAAACGGCCATAGCGAGTGGAACAGATATGACAGCTTGTTACACAAAGGAAAAGGGGCTGGGTTGAGTGAAAGAGCGGGAGACTGAGGAACAAAGAAGAAGCTGTGCTATTGTAAATACAGTATCTCATGCATTCTAAATTACCGCCCATTTGGAAAAGGAAAATGCAATAAATATTTACTCTGAGCTGCGCTTCAGTAGGTTGGTGGTAGATGGAAGACTGTGTTGCCAAACTGAGTCCTGTGTCCTTTGAAGAATGTCTCTGGTAGTCAATTGGATAAGTTGTAGTAACGTTGTTGTGTGATAGACGGAATACTCTGTCTGTTCCTTCCTAACCTGCGTTTGCAGCTGCGGTTGCTAACTCAACGGCTAGGAGGTATCACTTCTGTAGTGAGTAAGAGTTCAAAGTTCATACCATTCGCAACCAAAGCTCACGCTGATGTTGGCTTCGTTCTGTAGTTATTATCTGAACCATTCTGACATAGGACCGTCATCCTCACATCATCGGAACAGGAAGTTATGTTGTCGTCAAGGGCATATATAGGAAGGGAGAGGGGGAAGTGTTTGACATTTTTTATAGCCCATGTCCCTTCACACTGATTGAGCAGCCCTATTTTATGAAAATCCAAATCTCTCATTTTAGAAGCTAAAATCATATTTCATCCCATCACAAATAATTTCATATTCAAACATTTAAATTGAACAACAATTCCATGTGAATCTGATAACTCTGATGTGTAGACTTTCCACTGTAGAGTTTGTCATCTTATCATTGATGAGAATGTCTCAGATGACAACCGAACTGACATCATATTCATTAAGTACCACCGCATATTTTCAATTGTTCGGATTACCAGAATATAGTTAATTTTCCCCCACCTACTGTTGTTCCCAGAATCTCTATGTTAACCAAGGGTTGTGCAAATGTAACCTCAGTAGGGTAGAGAGAGGAAAAGGGGGGAAGAGGTATTTAGGCCAATGTCATGACACAAGCGTTGGCAGTAGAATGGTCTTCCTGAAGAGCTGAAGAGCTCAGTGACTTTCAAAGTGGCACCATCATAGGTTCATAGTCAGTTCGTCAATTTGCCCCGGTCAATGGTAAGTGATGTTATTGTGAAGTGGAAACTACAAGGAGCAACAACGGCTCAGCCTCGAAGTGGTAGGCCACACAAGCTCACAGAATGGGACCGCCGAGTGCTGAAGCGCGTAAAAATTGTCTGTCGGCGGTTGCAACGCTCACTACCAAGTTCGAAACTGCCTCTGGAAGCAACACCAGCATAACAACTGTTTGTCTGGAGCTTCATGAAATGGGTTTCGATGGCTGAGCAGCCCCACACAAACTTAAGATCACCATGCGCAATGCCAAGCGTTGGCAGGAGTGGTGTAAAGTTTGCCGCCATTGCACTCTGAGCAATGAAAACGCGTTCTCTGGAGTGATGAATCATGCTTCACCATCTGACAGTCTGACGGACGAATCTGGGTTTGGCAAATGCCAGGACAACGCTACCTGTCCCAATGCATAGTGCCAACTGTAAAGTTTGGTGGAGGAGGAATAATGTTCCGGGGCTGTTTTTCATGGTTCGGGCTAGGCCCCTTAATTTTCCTTCACTGGAACTTTAACGTTACAGCATACAATGACATTTTAGACAATTCTGTCCTTCCCACTTTGCGGCAACAGTTTGTGGGGAGGCCCTTTCCTGTTTCAGCATGACAATGCCCCAGTGCACAAAGCGAGGTCAATACAGAAATGGTTTGCTGAGATTGTTGTGGAAGAACTTGACTGGCCTGAACAAAGCCCTGACCTCAACTCCATCGAACACCTTTGGGATGAATTGGAATACCGACTACATGCCAGGCCTAATTGCCCAACATCGGTGCCCAACCTCACTAATGCTCTTGTGGCTGAATGGAAGCAAGTCCCTGCAGCAAATGTTCCAACATCTAGTGGAATGCCTTCCCAGAATAGTGGAGGCTGTAATTGGGGGGTACCAACTGCACATTAATGCCCATGATTTTGGAATGAGATGTTTGACGACAGGTGTCCACTTACTTTTGGTCATGATAACATTTCAACTGTTGCAAGTTAACTTTTTTCAATTCCACAAAAAAACATAAAGACAATGTATCCCTTTGAGCCCATTTCAGGCATAACCGGGGTGTGTTTGACAGAACTTTCCATGGACGTAACGTTAACGGGAAAAAACGCCAGGCACAAGCAAGAGAGTGAAAGAGAGTGTTGCAGGTTAAAGCAATAAATCCAGGGAGAAGTGAAAAGTGGATTTTTTTCACCACTCAAAAACAGGAAATTAATGACTGAAAAAGACAGATCCTCAGGTTGGAGGGGCATGCATGTTGCTAGGTAAAGCATGGCACTTTGAACATTGGTTTGTAGTTTTGATTCCTACTAGGGCCACCCATACCAAAATGTATGCATGATCTACTGTAAATTGCTTTGAATAAAGCGCCTGCTAAATGGCATATATTATGAATATTAAGTTGAATAGGTATCTAGGAATCAAATGCACAGTAGATCACAGAGGTCTGAAAATAACTATATTCTTCAAAAGAGAAAATAAATACATATCTTTATTTCACACTCTTAACAAAGAGTTTCAGTCTGTTTTGGAATTGATGGCCAGTAAAAACTGGTCCTGAACATCTCTAAAACTAAATGCATTGTATTTGGTACAAATCATTCCTTAAATTCTAGACTAAATTACTTGGACTGTCATGGTCAAAGTATATTGATTCAATGGTTGTGAAGATGGGGAGAGGTCCGTCCTTAATAAAGAGATGCTCTGCTTTTTTGACACCACACTCCAAAAAGCAAGTCCTGCAGGCTCTAGTTTTTTCTTATCTTGATTATTGTCCAGTCGTGTGGTCGAGTGCTGCAAGGAAAGACCAATTTAAGCTGCAGCTGGCCCAGAACAGAGCAGCATGTCTTGCTATTCATTGTAATCAGAGGGCTGATTTAAATGCTATGCATGCCAGTCTCTCTTGGTTAAGAGGAGAGACGGACTGCATCACTTCTTTTTATAACAAACATTGTGTTGAAAATTCCATTGTTTGCATAGTCAACTTACACACAGCTCTGACACACACACCCCACCAGAGGTCTTTTCACAGTCCCCAAATCCAGAACAAATTCAAGAAAGAGTACAGTATTATAGAGACGTTATTGCATGGAACTCAATTCCATCTCATATTGCTCAAGTGAAAAGCAAACCTGGTTTCAAAAAACATAAAATAACGCCTCTCCCCTATTTCACTTAGATATGTAGGTTGTGTGCCTTCTGTAATTTGTATTTTATTTATATAGTTCTGTCCTTGAGCTGTTGTCTATTAATGTTCATTATTATGTAATGTTTTGTGTGGGCCCCAGGAAGAGCATCTCCTGCTTTTGCAACAGGTAATGGGGATCCTACCAAAATACCTGTCCAACTGCGTAAACACGGCCTGTTCATTATGTTAAGATAGTAATCAAGTGGCCTACCTGGTTAAGATGAGTTGCCAATGATTTATATAAATGTGTATTTTATGCTAATTGCACATGTATAAAACACAGACTAGACAGCGATCACATAATGTGTGGCTAAAATGATGTAATGGTATGTGGTGCCGCAATGCCGCGAGCGGCAAACTGAGCATTCATTTTCCACAGTCATGTTCATTGATACTCTCGTTTCAGTAGGGTCTGCTCTGTTCTACATTTTGGGAGTTGAGACATAAACAAAAGGGGTTAGAAGGGGAAAATTGACCGATTTCTGTTGGGCCAAACATCAAATAGCGAGTTGAAACTGCTGTTGTCAGAGGGTAAGAAGTGATCTTTGTTGTTGTGAGTGGCAGGGGGAGGGGCTTGGTATTTGTGTGCTAGTCAGAAGGTGCACAGTGCACACAGCACAGGAGTGAAGGCAATGAGATCAAAAAGACAATCACTAATAAAATCATACATTTTCTTGCAATACAGGCATTTGGAACATTGCGCTAAAACATGAATTCAAATTAATTTGATATCACCCAGCCTTAGTCAACACACCTATTTAAAAGTTTAAAAAATACTAACTTTTCTCTCAGCCTCATGGCAAAATGTGTAGAATTGTATGAAGTTAGCTGCCCCTCCCCCTTCACTCACACATTTCTGCAGGCCCACACATTTCTGGCTCCACTGTACCAATAATGACGCCTAACCCTAAAAGGCTATCTTCCATTTGTTTCCTTTCATATTCATCGTTGACATGAAGCAGTTTGTCACTGTTCTGTATATAACACAAAATATATACTTTAAAAGCAACACCCCATGACCTAATATAATAGTTTACCAGGCTTGGGTAGACCTTTGCCTGAAAATAAACAATCAAGTGTAAAATAACATCCAGCCTTTTTCTACACACATTTGCCATGTTTTTGTATTTTGATGAAGTGGAAGAACTTTTAGTCAACCCAAAAACACATTACCAAACCTTAAACCAAAATTATGCAACATGAAACATTTCTGCTCAGTTTCAGTACACTAACAATGGTGAAAGAGGTGATTCCATCTGGGTTAAGGTTACCTTCCCACTACGCTTGTAGATTTGAAAGGATAAGTTAAAGTAATACAGTAAAAGGTCCTTGAAGTCTTTTAAAAAGGCAAGATTCAGTGGTTAGGTTTTAGGGACACAGGGTCGATTAGTAATCAGGCTACCACACAACAGTATACAGAATAAAAACCATGCACTGTCAATGTGTGTTTAAACATACCAGTTATAAATCCTTTGAATGTAGATCTTTCAGTTTCTCTTGGAGATCTCCACTTCACTGGCTCCAGGGATTTTTATGTCTTCACGTTGCCGTTTTGATTCGGAATGTTGGGGTGAGGGTTCCAAGTAGTTAACAGTCCTGTTTAACAATCACAGGTTTTTGTTTATTGCATTTAAGTATACCGAACAAAAATATAAAACGCAATATGTAAAGTGTTGGTCCCATTTTTCATGAGCTAAAATAAAATATCCCAGAAATGCTCCATATGCACAAAAAAACGTATTTCTCACATTGTGCACAAATGTGTTTACATCCCTGTTAGAAGGAATTTCTTGCCAAGATAATCCATCCACCTGACAGATGTGGCATGTCAAGAAGCTACATATTGTCTCAAGTTTTGAGGGAGTGTGTAATTCGTATGCTGACTGCAGGAATGTCCACCCGAGCTGTTGTCAGATAATGGAATGTTAATTTCTCTACCATAAGCCGCCTCCATTTTAAAGAATGTGGCAATACATCCAACCAGCCTCACAACCGCAGACCACGTCATCACAGGCAGCCCAAGCACTGTTATTTTGTACATAATAAAGCCCTTTTGTGGGGAAAAAACTCATTCTGATTGGCTGGGCTTGGCTCCCATGCCCTCCCAAACCCGCCCCTGCTCAGTCATGTGAAATCCATAGATTAGGGCCTAATGAATTTAATTGATTGATTTCCTTCTATGAAGTGTAACTCAGTAAAATGTTTGAGTTTATATTTTTGTTCAGTTTATAATGTATCTGCTCTTTACTGGATGTCAGTTTAATCCTCAGAAGCTGAAATGACTTCCATTTCAGAGAGGGTGCGGACCAATCCTTTATTGCGTTTTCATATTTATTTGGGGGCCACCAGTTTGGACTTTGATCCAGTGCTTTGGAATAACACCTACTTCTTTCTCATTGTCCATCCACACTACTCTGGCTCACATCCTCTGAGATTAGAACCTGGGGAAATAGACAATTTAATCCATAATTGCAAACCAAACTAGTCCAATACATGTGGTCTTACTTGGCAAAACTGTGCAATATAGGGATCACTATGTAGTGCCTATGATAGGTCAGACACAGCCTTGCTGATGAGGTCCTCGGGGTAATTTTTTATTTATTTAGCATTTGTGGATATTTGATATACTTGCGATGTTGAAGTCTTTGGAGGCAAATGGAAAAATAAAGTTGTCAGACATCTAGGTATCCATTGTCTCCTTTTTTTTTGACAAATGCATATTTTCCAGAAGGAAGCAACCATCTCACATTGTATTCTTCATGTATGGTTGGGTGTTCTTGGCAGTATGTTTCACTTGGCTTGATTCAGCCTCATCACTTGTACCAATGGATTGTGGGCTTTTGATGTCACATTTAAGTGACTGCAAAGGGTTCTCATACAAAGGTAATTGAGTGAGCAATTGTGAAATTCAACAATCTGCCAAGTGACACTGTAAATGTATCACCATAGATACTCTTGCTCATCTCAACAAAGTGCATCAGCAGCTGTTTGGCATAATCAAGGTAATGCCTCCTTCTTTCATCATTTGAATATAGCAAAATTAACATGACTACACTGAAGAACAAAGTAGTGAGACTTTTTTTGTAAACAGCATCCTTCAATACTATGGGATCCGTGTATAACAAACTGTCTTTACTCAGTTGCCTTCCTTTGGTCAAGTTCTGCCAGTGACGAGGTTGTAGGGCAAAATCTTTTGGCAATAATCCTCGAAAGGAGGTCATAGCCTCTGACAACTTGGTTTTCTGAAAGGAAGACTGTCTTTATGTTATAGGGCCTCGTGTAGCCCTTTCCTGAAGTCAATGACCAAAAGCACCATCTTTGGCCTCATGGGTGGAATGTGTGAGAACAGAAATTACAATATTATGTTATAATAATGTTATTGCATCAAATGGTTTTATGCAAAGGAATACATATTTTTTTTAGAACACTCATCTGTGTGTGTGTACTGAAGGTGGGCCTCTGGGAGATTTAACACTGACAGTATGATTTACGATGGATTGGTGATAAGACAACATTCCATGATTAGTGTCTATGTGCGTGTCTGTCGGTAACAGGGAGAACCAATCTACAGTTTCTTTAAAGAAAGGGATTTAGTATTCTAGATTGCAATAGTATTTTTGTACAAGCAAGAGTAAATTAACGAGTCAGATATGAGAGCAAAATGTACCTTTTTGTATAAATTCTCATCTGTGATTTGTAATAGTCACGCCCTGGCCATAGAGAGGCTTTTTATACTCTATTTTGAATAGGCCAGGGTGTGACTAGGGTGGGCGTTCTGTTCTTTTTTTCTATGTTTTTGTATTTCTTTGTTTTTGGCCGGGTATGGTTCTCAATCAGGGACAGCTGTCTGTCGTTGTCTCTAATTGAGAACCATACTTAGGTAGCGCTTGCCCACATGGGTTTTGTGGGTAGTTATTTTCTGTTTAGTGTGGTTTGTACCTGATGGAGCTGTTTCGGTTGTTTCTTTTGTCCCTTGTATTTAGTGTTCAGTTTATTAAAATAATGATGAACACTTACCACTCTGCATCTTGGTCCTCACCTTCTTCCACCGACAATCGTTACAGTAATGAACTTCCAGGAGGATGGACTGTGCTATAAAATGCTGTGGCTTAGTACTGATGGTTGGGCTCTCAACAAACCACCCACGGGAGGGTCGTTGACAAGCTCCATTACTGAAGTAATTAATAACGTTTACTTGTTTAGAGGAAATAAAACTCCTTTTGATTAGAATAATTCCACCACAAATGTAAATAATATTTTTCATATTTGATAAAGATTCTTTTAAAAACCCAACATAAATCCAGTGTTTCTATGTCAAACTTTTGTTGTCAGTCTTCTGTGATTTAAACTCTGACATGGTACAGGTGCCTTCCTTTTTTAAAGTCCATAACCACGTGTGTGAGGTGTATACTTTTGTTTCAAAGTAGATTTGTATAAGACTAAATCACAAGAATCACTGTGTGGGCCTGATTTAAGGAAAATCAACATCCTCATGACATCTAGGCACATCATATGCATATAATCTAATGGAAACCCTGAAATCCAAGCAAAACATCCAGTATGGGATTTGATGGATTTTGGCATGGCTCGCACTGGTGCATCAAAGAAAAGCTTTGATTGTGACATGGTAATGATCATTTGTGAGATTGATACCTGAATCCAGGATCACCTTCAACACAAATAGGACATCACTCAGGTAATCATCCATCGGCACTGGCTTAGCCTCTCCGGCGAATAAGGAAACAACAAAGGGATGTAAATCAAAGGGATGTAAAGCTGCATAAAATAAGCCAAAGTTGGCAGCTAGAAGAGAGGAACCACCAACTTTGATTTTCAAATCCTCATTGAAATCTGGATGCTCTACCAGTCTTCACTATACCCTGCTCAACACGAAAATATGCATAGTTACCCTTACATTTCTCAATATTGTGCTCTCTGGGTGTATGCATAGTCTGTGGAACATTACCCCCCCCTCCCCCTCCCCTTCTGAGAATTACAAATAAACTACTTACTGAAACCCTGGTGAGGTTGTTTTCATTAGCCCAAGATGCCAGCTTCACACATAACACCTCATTTCCATTTTCATTTATAAGTGACAAAATGATTGTGTCTTACCTCTTCAGCGATTGTTTCCTTCTCCACAGGGTTTGATTAGCTTGAAATTGGTTGTGCTCCCTGCTAATTATCGTAGGCTACCCATACTAAGGCAATCAGGTCAATCGGATGCAGCTGTCAGATGACGCCACGAACAGGTCGACAAGATGCCTTTTTCACGAGTGTGGCAATGTAAATTACAAAACGGAATTCATGATATTGATATATAGTAAACATTTACATTTAGATATTGTTTTATCCATATGCAGTGTACAAAACATTGACCATTCCATGACACAGACTGACCAGGTGAAAGCTATGGTCCTTATTGATGTCACGTATTCAATCCACTTCAACCAGTGTAGATAAAGGGGAGGAGACAGGTTAAAGGATTCTCAAGCCTTGACAATTGAGACATGGATCGTGTATGTGTGCCATTCAGACAGTGAATAGGCAAGACAAAATATTGAAGTTCCTTTGAATGGGGTATTGTAGTAGGTGCCAGGTCCACCGGTTTGTGTCAAGAACTACAACATTGCTGGCTTTTCACGCTCAACAGTTTCTAAATGTTTTGTACACTCTGGACATTATGAATAACATATTTATAAAATACAATATCCAAAGGTAAACGTATTATTCTTATTATTACTATTTGGCATCCTATTTATAGGGCTAATGGCAACTACTTCTAAAGATCAATCATGAATCAATGATAGTATACCTAGCTATACAGTGCCTTGCGAAAGTATTCGGCCCCCTTGAACTTTGCGACCTTTTGCCACATTTCAAGCTTCAAACATAAAGATATAAAACTGTATTTTTTTGTGAAGAATCAACAACAAGTGGGACACAATCATGAAGTGGAACGACATTTATTGGATATTTCAAACTTTTTTAACAAATCAAAAACTGAAAAATTGGGCGTGCAAAATTATTCAGCCCCCTTAAGTTAATACTTTGTAGCGCCACCTTTTGCTGCGATTACAGCTGTAAATTGCTTGGGGTATGTCTCTATCAGTTTTGCACATCGAGAGACTGAATTTTTTTCCCATTCCTCCTTGCAAAACAGCTCGAGCTCAGTGAGGTTGGATGGAGAGCATTTGTGAACAGCAGTTTTCAGTTCTTTCCACAGATTCTCGATTGGATTCAGGTCTGGACTTTGACTTGGCCATTCTAACACCTGGATATGTTTATTTTTGAACCATTCCATTGTAGATTTTGCTTTATGTTTTGGATCATTGTCTTGTTGGAAGACAAATCTCCGTCCCAGTCTCAGGTCTTTTGCAGACTCCATCAGGTTTTCTTCCAGAATGGTCCTGTATTTGGCTCCATCCATCTTCCCATCAATTTTAACCATCTTCCCTGTCCCTGCTGAAGAAAAGCAGGCCCAAACCATGATGCTGCCACCACCATGTTTGACAGTGGGGATAGTGTGTTCAGTGTGATGAGCTGTGTTGCTTTTACGCCAAACATAACGTTTTGCATTGTTGCCAAAAAGTTCAATTTTGGTTTCATCTGACCAGAGCACCTTCTTCCACATGTTTGGTGTGTCTCCCAGGTGGCTTGTGGCAAACTTTAAACAACGCTTTTTATGGATATCTTTAAGAAATGGCTTTCTTCTTGCCACTCTTCCATAAAGGCCAGATTTGTGCAATATACGACTGATTGTTGTCCTATGGACAGAGTCTCCCACCTCAGCTGTAGATCTCTGCAGTTCATCCAGAGTGATCATGGGCCTCTTGGCTGCATCTCTGATCAGTCTTCTCCTTGTATGAGCTGAAAGTTTAGAGGGACGGCCAGGTCTTGGTAGATTTGCAGTGGTCTGATACTCCTTCCATTTCAATATTATCGCTTGCACAGTGCTCTTTGGGATGTTTAAAGCTTGGGAAATCTTTTTGTATCCAAATCCGGCTTTAAACTTCTTCACAACAGTATCTCGGACCTGCCTGGTGTGTTCCTTGTTCTTCATGATGCTCTCTGCGCTTTTAACGGACCTCTGAGACTATCACCGTGCAGGTGCATTTATACGGAGACTTGATTACACACAGGTGGATTGTATTTATCATCATTAGTCATTTAGGGCAACATAGGATCATTCAGAGATCCTCACTGAACTTCTGGAGAGAGTTTGCTGCACTGAAAGTAAAGGGGCTGAATAATTTTGCACGCCCAATTTTTCAGTTTTTGATTTGTTAAAAAAGTTTGAAATATCCAATAAATGTCGTTCCACTTCATGATTTTGTCCCACTTGTTGTTGATTCTTCACAAAAAAATACAGTTTTATATCTTTATGTTTGAAGCCTGAAATGTGGCAAAAGGTCGCAAAGTTCAAGGGGGCCGAATACTTTCGCAAGGCACTGTACGTTGACATGACAGTGTCCTTTGGGAAAATCAGATGTCAATGTACTACATTGAATGTAGCCTACATAAAACCAACCTCCGAATTTACTTTCACATAGCTTGTGTAAAACAAGTTAAAGGAGATACTATCAACTACTCAATGTTATTAAGGTAAATCATACCTACGAAAATGAGTATGGAAGCTGATGAGTATCCAAATGTGTTGAGATGATAGCTCAGCAGAAACGAACACAGCTTGATTCCAAAGATAAGCATCTGGATGGTAGACCTCCTCTCACAGTGAAAGTATTCAGGCCCTTTTCCACATTTTGTTACGTTACAGACTTATTCCAAAATGTTGTTAATTGTTGTTTTTTCTTCATCAATCTACACACAATATCCCATAATGACAAAGCTGAAACAGGTTTTTAGATATTTTGCTAATTAAAAAACCACTGAAATATCACATTTACATAAGTATTCCTTCACTCCGTACTTTGTTTAAGCACCTTTGGCAGCGATTACAGCATCGCATATTCTTAGGCCTGGTCGTGCAGTCATGAGTGAACAGGGAGTACAGGAGGGGGCTGAGCACGCACCCCTGAGGGGCCCCTGTGCTGAGGATCAGCACGGCGGATGTGTTGTTTACCTACCCTTACCTCCTGGGGGCGGCCTGTCAGGAAGTCCAGGATCCAGTTGCAGAGGGAGGTGTTTAGTCCCAGGATCCTTAGCTTATTGATGAGCTTTGAGGGCACTATGGTGTTGAACGCTGAGCTATAGTCAATTAATATCATTCTCACATAGGTGTTCCTTTTGTCCAGGTGGGAAAGGGCAGTGTGGAGTGCAATAGAGACTGCATCATCTGTGGATCTGTTGGGGCTGTATACAACTTGGAGTGGGTCTAGGGTTTCTGGGATGATGATGTTGATCTGAGCCATGACCAGCCTTTCAAAACACTTCCTGGCTACAGACGTGAGTGCTACGTGTTGGTAGTCATTTAGGCAGGTTACCTTAGTGTTCTTGGGCACAGGCTCTATGGTGGTCTGCTGAAAACATGTTGTTATTACAGACTCGGACAGGGAGAGGTTTAAAATGTCAGTGAAGGCACTTTTTAGTTGGTCAGCGCATGCCCGCAGTACACGTCCCGTAATCCATCTGGCCCTGCGGCCTTGTGAATGTTTACCTGTCTAAAAGGTCTTACTCACATCGGCTGCAGAGAGCGTGGTCACACAGTCTTCCGGTACAGCTGGTGCTCTCATGCATGTTTTAGTGTTATTTGCCGCAAAGCAAGCATAGAAGTAGTTTAGCTCATCTGGTAGGCTCGTGTCACTGGGCAGCCCTCGGCTGTGCTTCCCTTTGTAGTCTGTAATGGTTTGCAGGCCGTGCCACATCTGACGAGCATCAGAGCCGGCGTAGTACGACTCAATCTTAGTCCTGTATTGACGCTTTGTCTGTTAGATTATTTGTCATAGCATAGCAGGATTTCTTATAAGCTTATGGGTTAGAGTCCCGCTCCTTGAAAGCGGCACCTCTAGCCTTTAGCTCAGTGTGGATGCTGCCTTTAATCCATGGTCTCTGGTTGGGTTATGTACGTACGGTCACTGTGGGGACGGCGTCATTGATGTATTTATTGATGAAGCCAATGACAGATGTGGTATACTCCTCAATGCCATTGGACGAATCCTGGAACATATTCCAGTCTGTAGTAGCAAACCAGTCCTGTAGCTTAGCATCTGCTTCATCTGCCCACTTTTTTATTGACCTAGTCACTGGTGCTTCCTGCTTAAATATTTGCTTGTAAGCAGGAATCAGGAGGATAGAATTATAGTCAGATTTTCAAATGGAGGGTGGGGGAGAGCTTTGTATGCATCTTTGTGTGTGGAGTATAGGTGGTCTAGAGTTATTTTCCCTCTGGTTGCACATGCTGGTAGAAATGAGGTAAAACTGATTTAAGTTTCCCTGCATTAAAGTCCCCGGCTGCTAGGATGAGCGTTTTCTTTTTTGCTTATGGCTGAATACAGCTCATTTAATGCTATCTTGGTGCCAGCCTCTGTGATTGTGGTGGTATGTAAACAGCTACAAAGAATATAGATGAGAACTCTCTCGGTAGGTAATGTGGTCTGCAGGTTATGAGAAACTCTACCACTGGCAAGCAATGGCTTGAGACTTCCTTAGATATCATGCACCAGCTGTTGTTTACAAAAATACATAGACTGCCGCCGCTTGTCTTACCAGACGCCGCTGTTCTATTCTGCCGGTACATCGTATAACCAGACAACTGTATGTTGATATTGTTGTCGTTCAGTCATGACTCCGTGAAGCATTAGATGTTGCCGTTTTTAATGTCCCGTTGGTAGTTTAATCTTCCCAATAACTTGTCCATTATATTATCCAAAGATTGCATGTTTGCGAGCAGAATTGAGGGAAATTGGGGTTTATTCGATCGCCTCCTACTACTCAGAAGGCAGCCTCTCAACCTCCTCTTCATGCAAATCACTGGTGTCGGGGCCTGTTCATCAGAGTCATGACAGAAGAAAAAGGATTCTGCTAGTCCGTGGTAAGTAATCGCAGTCATGATGTCTAGAAGTTATTTTCAGTCATAAGAGACGGTAGTGGAAACATTCGTTTTTATAGTTTTTATAGTAAAAAAAAAAGTTACAAACACCGCAGATAAACTAACAAAAAAACACAATCAGTTGGGTGCACATAAAACATCTGCCTTCTGCTCTGGTGCCATTTTAGACAGGTGGACTAGTCTCCCAATCCCTGTCGCTGAAAAACATACCCACAGCATGATGCTGCCACCATCATGCTTCACCGTAGGGATGTGATGCCAAGTTTCCTCCAGACGTGACACTTGGCATTCAGGCCAAAGAGTTCAGTCTTGGTTTCATCAAACCAGAGAGTCTTGTTTCTCATGGTCTGAGAGTCTTAATGTGCCTTTTGAAAAACTCCAAGCGTGCTGTCATGTGCCTTTTACTGAGAGGTGGCTTCTGTCTGGCCACTCTACCATAAAGGCTTGATTGGTGGAGTGCTGCCGAGATGTTTGTCCTTCTGGAAGGTTCTCCCATCTTCACAGAGTCACTCTAGAGCTCTGTCAGAGTGACCATCTGGTTCTTGGTCACAATCCCTGACCAAGGCGCTTCTCTCCCGATTGCACAGTTTGGCTGGGTGGTCAGTTTGGTGGATTATAACTTCTTCCATTTAAGATTGATGGATGCCACGGTGTTCTTGGGGACCTCCAATGCTGCAGAAATGTTTTGGTACACTTCCCCAGATCTGTGCTTCGACACAATCCTGGGACGGAGCTCTACGGACAATTCATTCGACCTCATGGCTTGGTTTTTGCTCTGACATTCACTGTCAACTATGGGACCTTATATAGACAGGTGTGTGCCTTTCCAAATCATGTCCAATCAATTGAATTTACCACAGGTGGACTCTAATCAAGTTGTAGAAACAGCTCAAGGAATATCAATGGAAACAGGATGCACCTGAGCTCGAGTCCATAGCAAGGGGTCTGACTACTTAAGTCATTATGGGGTATTATGTGTAGATGGCTGAGATAATAATATTTTATATTTTTTAGAATAAGGCTGTAACGTAACAAAATCTGCAAAAAGTCAAGGGGTATGAATACGTTCTGAAGGCCATACATAAGGTGGCAAAATTCCATTAACTTTCCCAAATTCTCAGGTTTTCCAGAAATCCCAGCTGGAACATTCACAGAATCAGGAGGGAATAAGCAGGAAATCCAGAATCCCCCAACCAGGATTTTTTGAAAATTTGATAATTTTGGGAAAGTTTCCAGGAATTTGCAACCTTACTCTGACATGATATGCCTTCAATGTGGACATGCCCGCGTCTCGTGAGTTTGCATTTGCGACCTAAACGCGCAAACAAAAAGGAGGTATTTGGGCATACTCTTTTTTCCTGTAGTCCACGATCATCTCCTTTTGTTTTGTTGACGTTGAGTGTGAGGTTATTTTCCTGACACCACACTCCGAGGGCCCTCACCTCCTCCCTGTAGGCTGTCTCGTCGTTGGTAATCAAGCCTACAACTGTAGTGTCGTCTGCAAACTTGATGATTGTGTTGGAGGCGTGCATGGCCACGCAGTCGTGGGTGAACAGGGAGAACAGGAGAGGGCTCAGAACGCACCCTTGTAGGGCCCCAGGGTTGAGGATCAGCGGGCTGGAGATGTTGTTTCCTCTCCTCACTAACTGGGGGCGGCCCGTCAGGAAGTCCAGTACCCAGTTGCACAGGGCTGGGTCGAGACCCAGGGTCTCGAGCTTGATGATGAGTTTGGAGGGTGCTATGGTGTTAACTGCTGAGCTGTAGTCGATGAACAGCATTCTCACATAGGTATTCCTCTTGTCCAGATGGGTTAGGGCAGTGTGCAGTGTGGTTGCGATTGCGTCGTCTGTGGACCTATTGGGGCGGTAAGCAAATTGGAGTGTGTCTAGGGTGTCAGGTAGGCTGGAGGTGATATGGTCCTTGACTAGTCTCTCAAAGCACTTCATGATGGTGGAAGTGAGTACTACGGGGCGGTAGTCGTTTATCTCAGTTACCTTAGCTTTCTTGGGAACAGGAACAATGGTGGCCCTCTTGAAGCATGTGGGAACAGCAGACTGGGATAAGGATTGATTGAATATGTCCGTAAACACACCAGCCAGCTGGTCTGCGCATGCTCTGAGGACGCGGCTGGGGATGCCGTCTGGGCCTGCATCCTTACGAGGGTTAACACGTATAAATGTTTTACTCACGTCGGCTGCAGTGAAGGAGAGTCCGCAGGTTTTGGTAGCGGGCCGTGTCAGTGGCACTGTATTGTCCTCAAAGCGAGCAAAGAAGTTATTTAGTCTGTCTGGGAGCAAGACATCCTGGTCCACGATTGGGCTGGTTTTCTTTTTGTAATCCGTGATTGACTGTAGACCCTGCCACATATCTCTTGTGTCTGAGCCGTTGAATTGCAACTCTACTTTGTCTCTATATGGATGCTTAGCTTGTTTGATTGCCTTGCGGAGGGAATAGCTACACTGTTTGTATTCAGTCATGTTTCCGGTCACGTTGCCCTGGTTAAAAGCAGTGGTTCGCACTTTCAGTTTCACGCGAATGCTGCCATCAATCCATGGTTTCTGGTTTGGGAATGTGTTAATAGACGCTGTGGGTATGACATTGCACTTTCTAATGAACTCGCCCACCGAATCAGCGTATTCGTCAATGTTGTTGTTTGACGCAATGCGGAACATATCCCAATCCACATGATCGAAGCAGTCTTGAAGCATGGAATCAAAATGGAGCCGTGGTCAGCTTTTCCAAATGGAGGGCGGGGAGGACCTTATATGCATCGTGGAAGTTAGAACAACAATGATCCAGGGTTTTACCAGCCCTGGTTGCACAATCGATATGCTGATAGAATTTAGGGAGTCTTGTTTTCAGATTAGCCTTGTTAAAATCCTCAGCTACAATGAATGCAGCTTCAGGATATGTGGTTTCCAGTTTATATAGAGTCAAATAAAGTTAGTTCAGGGCCATCGATGTGTCTGCTTTGAGGGGAATATATATGGCTATGATTATAATCGAAGAGAATTCTCTTGGTAGATAATGCGGTCGACATTTGATTGTGAGGAATTCTAAGTCAGGTGAACAGAAGGACTTGAGTTCCTGTATATTGTTATGATCACACCACGTCTCGTTAATCATAAGGCTACCCCCCGTCCTTCTTCTTACCAGAAAGATGCTTGTTTCTGTCGGCACGATGCGTGAAGAAACCAGCTGGCTGCACCGACTCCGATAGCGTCTCTCAAGTGAGCCATGTTTCCGTGAAGCAAAGAACGTTACAGTCTCTGATGTCTCTCTGGAATGCTACCCTTGCTCGGATTTCATCAACCTTGTTGTCAAGAGACTGGGCATTGGCGAGTAGTATGCTAGGGAGTGGTGCGCGATGTGCCCGTCTCTGGAGCCTGACCAGACGACAGCTTCGTTTGCCCCTTTTACGGCGACGTTGTTTATGTTCACCAGCTTGGATCCAATCCATTGTCCAGGGTGGAAGGCAAAACACAGGACCCGCTTCGGGAAAGTCATATTCCTGGTCGTAATGATGGTGAGTTGACATTGCTCTTATATTCAGTAGTTCCTCCCGACTGTATGTAAATGAAACCTAAGATTTCCTAGGGTACCAATGTAATAAATAACACGTAAAAAAACAAAATACTGCATAGTTTCCTAGGAACGCAAAGCGAGGCGGCCATCTCTGTCAGCGCCAGGAAGTATCGACATAACCTGAAAGGCCACTCAGCAAGGAAGAAGCCACTGCTTCAAAACAGAAAAAAAGCCAGACAACGGTTTGCAACTGTACATGGGGACGAAGATCGTACTTTTTGGAGAAATGTCCTCTGGTCTGATGAAACAAAAATATAACTATTTGGCCTTAATGACCATTGTTGTGTTTGGTGGAAAAATGGGGATGCTTGCAAGCCGAAGACCACCCTCCCATACGTGAAGCACGGGGGTGGCAGCATCATGTTGTGGGGGTGATTTGCTGCAGGAGGGACTGGTGCACTTCACAAAATAGATAGCTTCATGAGGTAAAAAAATTGTGTGGATATATTGAAGCAACACCTCAAGACATCAGTCAGGAAGTTAAAGCTTGGTCGCAAATGGGTCTTCCAAAGGGACAAATACCCCAAGCATACTTCCAAAATTGTGGCAAAATGGCTTACGGACAACGAAGTCCAGGTATTGGAGTGGCCATCACAAAGCTCTGACCTCAAACCTATAGAACATTTGTGGGCAGAACTGAAAAAGCATGTGTAAGCAAGGAGGCCTACAAACCTGACTCAGTTACACCAGCTCTGTCAGGAGGAATGGGCCAAAATTCACCCAACTTATTGTGGGAAGCTTGTGGAAGGCTACCCAAATAGTTTGACCCATGTTAAACAATTTAAAAGGGAAATGGCTACCTAAATATGATTCCCAATCAGAGAAAATAATAAACAGCTGCCTCTTATTGGGAACCATATCAGGCCACCATAAACATACAAATACCAAAACCTACAAAACCCTAGACAATGCAAAACCCCTAGACAATACAAAACCCTAGACAATACAAAGCCCCTAGGCAATACAAAACCCCTAGACAATACAAAACCCCTAGACAATACAAAAACTAGCGTATCCACGTTAGTCATACCCTGACCTAACCAAAATATAAAGAAAACAGAGATATCTCTGGTCAAGGCGTGACAGCTACCAAATACTAATTGAGTGTATGTAAACGTCTGACTCACTGGGAATGTGATGAAATAAATTAAAGCTGAAATCAATCATTCTCTCTACTATTATTCTGACATTTCACATTCTTAAAATAAAGTGGTGATCCTAAATGATCTAAGACAGGGAATTTTTACTAGGATTAAATGTCAGGAATTGAGAACTGAGTTTGAATGTATTTGGCTAAGGTGTATGTAAACCTTCGACTTCAACTGTACAGCTTAGACCTGTTTACCTAAGAAAACATGTTGCCAATGTTATGTTGAAAGAACATTTGGCCCCTTAACCCTTTATGGAGTGGCGACTTGCTGATGTGTTTGATAGTGATCACTCGAGTCTGCCCAGTGCCCTGACTTGGTCTGAAATAGGTGCCGATATCCTACTCAAGGGGTCAAAAAAGAAAAAAGTCAAGGGGTCTGAATACTTTATGAATGCACTTTTTATCCATAAAATTATGCTGATTCATGATTTCGACTGGCTGAGAAAAGCTGTCTGCCTGTCTTTCTTTCATCCCATCTCCTGAATTTTTCATTACTATGCGACAGCTGGAGATTGAATTTGAATGTAGAAACTTGCAAATATCGGAGAGACAACAGCAAGGTTTATACAAATCTCCGCTGTTGAAAACTGTATTTTAGTGTGAACGAAATGTGAGATCATTTTTACATGCTTTTTATGGTGGAGATCAACTTCATAAATGGCCTGGCTGGGCTGATGAGACAATGGATTGCGCAGTCAGAGTAAATAGGCATTTTAACGTCATAGATTTGGCCACTGGAAACTGGCTGGAATGTGGTTTTAGCCAATCAGCATTCAGGATTAGACCCACCCGTTGTATAATTAGGTGCAGGAACACTATAATACTTACATAACCCCGGTTCTCTGAGAATATGAGTGAGATGCGTAACTACGGAGAATTGCATCACAAGTGATTTAGTACGGACGTACCAGTCACACAACCTCTGTCGGAGACAGACAGCTCGAGTGGTGAGGTGAACACTTGCGGCCAAGTTTCAGCCGCCTGTAGACGCAACCCATACCTACTGTGAAATATGGTGGTGGACCTTTGATGTTATGGGGCTATTTTTCTTCACTGGTACTGGGGCCCTTGTTAATGTCAACGGCATCATGAACTTTAGCCAAAAACTTGTTTGCCTCTGCCAGTAGGCTGAAACTTAGCCGCAGGTGGATCTTCCAGCAAGACTGTAACCCCGAGCACACATCAAAATCCACAAAGAAATTGTTAATTGGCTGCGAAATCAAGATTTTGCAATGGCCATCTCAGTCTCCAGACTTGAAACCCATTAAAAACCTGTGGTATGAATTGAAGAGGGCACAGACAAAGGATATCGAAATAAGGATTCCGCATGGAGGAATGGTCTAAGATCGCTCCCAGGTTCAGTGTCATTATCCTTGTAAGATGAGGTATTGAAAGGTTTTGCAAAGAGGGGTGTCAACAATTTTGACCCCTACTTTTTTGAGAAAAAACATTGTTACTTCCTAAACACAATCTCTTTCTCTTTAGTATAAAATATAATATGTGCATTCAATAAAACTTAATAACAAAATTATTTATTGTATACAGTAATTTTTGCTCATCTTTATCAAGGTTGTTAATCATTTCGGACCCAACTGTATATTACATTTTCCAGCAGTAGAGCCCCATAGCAAACCCTGAACAAGGCCACCGCTAGGAGACTGGGCATAAGCGACATACCATACGTCCTCCCTAAGCAATACAACACAGAGATTGTGGAAATTCTCTGTTCAGTGTTGTTGCCTGTCAAGGCAGAGATGACAGCTAGCATCCACCTGACCGGTGCGGAAGCTCGTCTCCATGCTAAGGGTAAACCAAAGCATATGGAAAACCAGTGGAGGGTGCGGGAAGTGAACCTGGATCTCTGGCGTGAAAAGCAAACACCCTACGTATTGCGCCAATAGGGTAAACCCTAAACTTGCTCTAGTGACAATTAAATTGTATCATCTCTTAATGCATTTTCATAGAACGAAAAATTAGTTGAAGGGGTCCTGGAAATGCAGAATTGTCTGAATATCACAATAGGATTCCTTCTGCCACGGGGCGCCGGAACAAGGATGGGAAATCCACCATTTGTAGTTGCAAACAGAGCCGCCAGGGCTGGGCACAGGTAGTGTAATGCTAACGAGAACTATCCTGGCCATAGATCTTAAAGAGGAAGATACTTGTCGCTTTTAACAGTCTGGGAATCAATCTGGACAGATGCAAAGAGCAGACCCTGGAGGTTGTAAACAGCCAGTGCTAGCGTGTCATGCGTACCCCAGGGTGCAACAATGCTGCAGAGGGTGCAGAGAGTGTGTCCCAGTAATAGAGATACATAGATACCCCCTAATGAGTCCAAGGCATATAAGTAGAGTTATTTTGTTTATGTTTTATTTTTTTATTAAAAACCTAGCTCAGTCTTCTTGGACTGTCCCCCAACCCTGTGGTAAATAATGTCTCCTTCTCCTTTTCTCTAACTGGCGCTGTGTAAGTGTTAAGGTAGAATGGAGCCTCGAGATGGAGTTATTGTTAACGTCTCAGAAAGAGAGACAAAGACGTAGTGGCAGGCACACAGGCCAACACTACACTGTTCCACTTCCTCAGAGAGGGGTCTCCATCAATTGAGCTGAGTTGCCATAGGCTGAGTTTCCCCCCACCCCAAAAAAACTTCTGTGCTGATGGAGTTTTCGTAGTGAGCCAAGATAGCCTGCTCCCTTTGAAACCAAACACAACCTGGGGATGAACTGCCCTCGAGCAGCAGGAATCCACTTAAGAAAAGGGAGAGTGTTGGGTGATGGCACCCCTGGTAGCGTAACAAGCACTCGTGAAGTTTTTATAATGTGGTGGGTGCTTAGTCATAATAGACAGTTTAGATGCAACATGTTGCTGGGCCTGGGAAGAACACAATGATAGATGGCAACTGACAAAACCAGCTTGTTGCCACCTCCAGGAACCAGCGGGATGCCATGGGGCCCGGGAGTGCGGGGTACTTAAATCACAAGAAAACACATTGTAGTACAAGTAGATCACTACATCAAGATTGTATATCGTAACTCAGAACAGTAAGTTAAAGGAAATTAAATTCACTACACATTTTAACAAACATTTCCCTTTTCAAAAACATTACAGGCTACGTAGACAGGCACCTGGATCTCCTCTTCCACGACCGTACCCTTGATCCAGCACCGTATGTGGTGGAAGCTGTGCGAGCTGTCCATGTCTGCCCAGGGTGAGAGGCCTGAGCTGGATTTTTCTCCCGCTTCAATCTTAGGGGTGACTGAAGCCTGCTTGAAGTGGAGTACATTTCCTAAAGCCTAAGTAATTCACTTTTATGTGATATGATATCACATTTAGTTACTTTTCTATCATTTTTTTCAAGCATTCGGACGGGAGATGAGTGTTAGAAATTGTATGAATCAATGGGACCTGCACACTGTAGGGTGGCCGGGTGACTAATATTAGGCTTATGGTTGTAAATATATAAAAAAAATTGTTAAATGATGTTTCGCCAATATTTGTCACCTTATTTCTCATAAGTGTTCATGTTGATCAGTATTTCAGCTATGCTGGCCTATTTGTAAATCTGAACAAAATAAATACAATTCTGAACATATGATGATGCTGATGCAGAGGCACCAATAAATTGTCCAGTACACTTATAGTAAGCTGTTTTCATGTACATCCCCATATGTCCAAGGTGAGTCAGGCTTGACTAATTATTGTAAAGAAGTATATCAGTGAACTGAACTGTATTCTGTAACTAGTTACAATACAATAGTAATGCAATTGTGTATTGCTGCTGTTTGTCTGATATCCAACAGTCCATAACCAGCTCTGTTGACCTTGAGAACATTTTACAGAGAAAATGGGTTGAGGCATACTATTTAGGCTCGGAATGACATGTGGCCCAGAGTGTACCTTGTCATCCCCGACCTCACCTTCCCCTGACACCACATTGTCAGGGGTGGCAGGTGTCCTAGTGGTTAGAGCGTTGGGCCAGTAACTTAAAGGTTGCTGGATTGAATCCCCAAGGTAAACATATGTTGTTCTGCCCCTGAACAAGGCAGTTAGCCAACTTAATTTGTTCTTAGCTGACTTCTAATGGTAAAACAAAAAAAATGTGGCCCATTGTTTACCTTCTTACCTGGCAACGACCACACTGGCATTTTAAAGTGCTGTCAGTCAAGGCAAGCTCATGAACATAAGCTCCCTCCCACTGATAGTTAGAGCCGAGAGAAAGGTACAACTTCTTCAATTCTGAGCATTTTAATGGCGTGATGTTTAAGTCATTCAAAGGCTATTTTTAATTGGGAAATAGGATGACTGTGTGAGAACTTTAACCAAAGTGCCCTCACTAAAGTGCCCAAGTGTCTGAGGCTTTATACATTTTCTGGAAAATGGAGGCAGTAAATCTCTCCATCATTCCAGGGGGGGTTGCAAAACCCAGATACCTCCATGTCCTGCATTTCCTGGCTAAGCGAGCCCCTAGCAATAATCTTGCTGGAAAGGGTTTATTCCAACTAGCCTTTCCTCTCCTTAAGGCAAGCTGGGACTGCAGGAATCATTTGTTTAAACTGGAGCCACACAGAATGGGAGTCTTTTCCCTCCGTACAGGTCCAGACAGAATCCTGACCACCCCCAAAGGAGGTCGGCCACTCGATGCCCATACTCCAAACAGGAGAGCAGCCTCCCCGTCCTGGGAGCGGGGCTTGAGAGTAGGGAAGAATGGGATCTTCACCCTCTATCTCGGTCTCGAAGTCGAGGAGACCCAAGAGATGAATCCTTGTCATTCCCCACCTTGCCTTTCCCTGACACCACATTGTCAGACAGTGAGGGGAAGGAGTTGGGGGTGTAGAATTGGAGGTACGTTTGAGACTCCTCCTAAAACCTGCTAAAGCAGAGAGAACAGTCTATGACTTGGTTGGCTGGAGTCTTTCGGGTCTCCCTCTGACACCACCTGGTATAGAGGTCCTGGATGGCAAGGAGCTGGCCCCAGTGATGTACTGTGGCGTATGCAGTACCCTCTGTAGCATCTTGCGGTCAGATACCAAGCAGTTTCCATACCAAGTGGTGCAGCCAGTCAAGATGCTTTCAATGGTGCAGCTGTATAACTCTTTTTAGGATCTGAGAGCCCATGTCAAAACTTTTCAACCTCCTGAGGGGGAACAGGCATTGGAGTGCCCTCTTCATGACTGTGTGGATGTGTTTGGACCAAGATATATCCTTAGTGATGTGCACACCGAGGAAGTTGAAGATTTCCACCTGCTCCACTTCTGCCACATTGATGTGAAAGGGGGCATGCCCGGCCCTCCATTTCCTGTAGTTAATTTACTGTAGTTCACAAGCTCCTTTGCCTTGCTGACGTTAGAGAATAGCTTGTGATGCAATTTTCCATAGTAAGACATTGAAATTAGTATTTGAAAGAGAACTCAAGCAGTAGAAAATGTGAGGTGTCGGTATTTACTATGACCTCCTGCCCAAGTCAAGCACTGAGTCTGCCTCTGTTTTGGGTGAAATTGGAATTGAAATGATGACTTACTTGTATCTCAACTGCTAATATTGTAAACCCATTCACAATGAGCAACCTGTTTTGTAACATGATTTGCTATTAAACCGTGCCAGACAGAAACACATTCTGGTAATAGATAGTGAGACAGTTGTAAAAACATAATGGCGCTGAAGCACACATGTCCCACTTGCCAGTGACTTGATGAGCTGATTTAGCTAGCATGTCTGCTAGATAATGTGTCTAGTTCATATTACTAGCTAGCCTCATTGACAAACACAGATGGAGCTAAGCTAGCTAGCTAGCTAGTGATTTTTGGGCCCTGATAAACAGCGTGTAGCTTGTATTTGTATTTATTAGCTTGTGCTTTATTTATGATAGTTTGACTTGATAACGTTAATGTATAACTACCGGTTAAATAAAGGTTAAATAAAGAAAAGATCTAAACTATCTTGAGGAAGTGGTAGTCTAGTGGCTATGTTGCTGCTACGGTGTCTCAGGAGCGATAAACAACAGTAACTGCCAAGATACGGTAACACACCCACATCAAACCACATCGAACCACATCCTCAAGACTGAAATCTCGTTTTTCTTAATGAGCAACAGAAAAACACATGGGGAATCGATAAGTTCAGTAGCTCTTTACAAATAGAAACTGTAGAGTAGAAAATAGAACAGTTATCAACTCTGGACAAATATCTGTTTAGAGGTCAATATTTTCTGTTGTTTTTTTCAATCAGGCTGGATTCATTTCAACGTGAATGCCTGACCTGCTCCCTGTTCAAACCACAGTGCTCCTACTATGATGCAGTCTTCAGCCCAGGCTGTCAGTATGTCCTGCTGAACTGTAGAGGTAATAGTTCAATATAGTTCATCAGAGTCCGTTCAATCTCAACAAATGATTATAAATACTTACATGAACAAAATGTCTTGTGCTTGGTCTCCTTTCTGCAGGTCCTGGCATACCCAGAACTACCATTTACAAACTGAATAACATGCGCAGTAAGTACAAGAACGTGAACAATTCAAACAACCTTGACCATGGCATTGGGTGTATGCTGCTTGCTTGCATAAGAAATTAAGAACAGTGAGAAGAAGGGAAGAAAGGACATTTTTCAGCAGGTCAAGGTTTTTATAGTGAGTAGGAATACACCCGGTTGTCCCTTGCTCCTTGTGTCAGTGGTTTGAAAAAATGTCACACAGTGCCTTCAGAAAGTTTTCATACTCCACATTTTGTTATTACAGCTTGAATTCAAAATGTATTTCATATTTTTTTCTCTCTGCTATCTACGCACAATAGCCCATAATGACAAAGTAAAAACATGTTTTTAGAAATGTTTGCTAAATCATTGAAAATAAAATACAGAAATATCTAATTTACACCCCGGAGTCAATACTTTGTAGAAACATCTTTGGCAGCGATTACAGCTGTAAACTTTTCTGGGTAAGTCTCCACACCTGGATTGTGCAACATTTGCCCAATATTCTGACAAATTGGTTGTTGATCATTGCCAGACAACCATTTTCATGTCTTGCCATAGATTTGTAAGTCAAAGCTCTAACTCGGGAACATTTACTGTCTTCTTGGTAAGTACATTTAGTGTAGATTTGGCCTTGTGTTTTAGGTTATTGCCCTGCTGAAAGTTAATCTCCCAGTGTGGAAAGCAGACTGAACCAGGTTGCCTAGGATTTTACCTGATTCATGATTTGGAATATTTGTATTCTCTACAGGCTACCTTTTTTCCACTCTGTCAATTAGGTTAGTATTGTGGAGTAACTACAATGTTGTTGATCCATCGTCATTCTTCTCCTATCATAAACTCACTATTGGACTCATGGTGAAATCCCTGAGTGGTTTCCTTCTTCTCCGGCAACTGAGTTAGGAAGGACGCCTCTATCAGTATTGACTGGGTTTACTGATACATCATCCAAAGTGTAATTAATAACTTTACCATGAACAAAGGGATATTCAATGTCTGTTTTTTTTATACCCATCTACCCATCTTATATACCCATCTTCACTGCTCGATTGAGGGAGCTTACAGATAATTGTAAACTCCGGGCTCTTCGTTGGCCATGGCAGAACACTGACATTCCTGTCTTTCAGGAGATCACGCACAGAATGTGCAGTATGGCTGGTGGCATTGTCATGCTGGAGGGTCATGTCAGGACGAGGCTGCAGGACGGAACCACATGAGGGAGGAGGAAGTCTTCCCTGTTATGCACAGCGGTGAGATTGTCTGCAATGACAACAAGCTCAGTCCGATGATGCTGTGACACACTGCCAGAGACCATGACAGACCCTCCACCTCCAAATCGATCCCTCTCAAGAGTACAGGCCTCGGTGGAACACTCATTCCTTAAATGATAAACGCGAATCCGACCATCACGAATCCGACCAATCCGTGAGACATATCCGCCAGTCCTGTCTTGTCCAGCGACAGTGGGTTTGTGCCCATAGGCGACATTGTTGCCGGTGATGTCTGGTGAGGACCTGCCTTACAACAGGCCTACAATCACTCAGTCCAGCCTCTCTCAGCCTATTGCGGACAGTCTGTAGTTGTTGCCATCCTGTACCTGTCCCGCAGGTGCGATGTTCGGATGTACCGATCCTGTGCAGGTGTTGTTACACGTGGTCTGCCACTGCGAAGACGATCAACTGTCCATCCTGTCTCCTCCCTGTCTTAGGCGTCTCACAGTACGGACATTGCAATTTATTGCCATGGCCACATTTGCAGTCCTCGTGCCTCCTTGCAGCATGCCTAAGGCACATTCACGCAGATGAGCAGGGACCCTGAGCATCTTTCTTTTGGTGTTTTTCAGAGTCAGTAGAATTGCCTCTAGTGTCCTAAGTTTTCATAACTCTGACCTTAATTGAATACCGTCTGTAAGCTATTAGTGTCTTAACGACCGTTCCACAGGTGCATGTGCATTAATTGTATATAGTTTATTGAACACGCATGGAAAACAGTGTTTAAACCCTTTACAATGAAGATCTGTGACGTTATTTGAATTTTGACCAATTATCTTTGAAAGACAGGGTCCTGAAAAAGGAACATTTCTTTTCTTGTTGAGTTAATGTGTGGGTGTGACTCAGTCATTCAAAAATCCTGATAAACACTATTATTGCACACAGAGTGAGTCCATGCAGCCTATGTGACTTGTTGACCACATTTTTACTCTTGAACTTTTTTAGGCTTCTCAACTACTTCTCAGACAGAGTCCAGTGTGTCAAATCGGAAGGCCTGTTGTCCTGACCTCTGGCAGTCTCTATGGGGGTGCCACAGGATTCAAATCTCGGGCCGACTCTTTTCTCTGTATACATTAATGATGTTGCTCTTGCTGCTGGTGATTCTCTGATCCACCTCTCCGCAGACGACACCATTCTGTATACTTCTGGCTCTTCTTTGGACACTGTGTTAACCAATCTCCAGACGAGTTCAATGCCATAAAACTCTCCTTCCATGGCCTCCAACTGCTCTTAATGCAAGTAAAACTAAATGCATGCTCTTCAACCGATCTCTGCCCACACCTGCCCGCCCGTCCAGCGTCACTACTCTGGACGGTTCTGACTTAGAATATGTGGACAACTACAAATCCCTAGGTGTCTGGTTAGAATAAGCATCTCCAATCCAAAATTAAGCATCTCCAATCCAAAATGAAATCTAGAATCAGCTTCCTATTTCGCATCAAAGCATCATTCACTAATGCTGCCAAACATACCCTCGTAAGACTGATTATCCTACCGATCCTTGACTTTGGCAATGTCATTTACAAAATAGCTTCCAACACTCTACTCAGCAAATTGGATGCAGTCTATCACAGTGGCATCCATTTAATACTCACCACTGCGACCTTTATGCTCTAATTGGCTGACCCTCGCTTCATATTCGTCGCCAAACCCACTGGCTCCAGGTCATCTATAAGTCTTTGCTAGGTAAAGCCCCGCCTTATCTCAGCTCACTGGTCACCATAGCATCACCCACCTGTAGCACGCGCTCCAGCAGGTATATGTCACTGGTCACGCCCAAAGCCAATTCCTCCTTCGGCCACCTTTCCTTCCAGTTCTCTGCTGCCAATGACTGGAACGAACTGCAAAAATCACTGAAGCTGGAAACTCATATCTCCCTCACTAGCTTTAAGTACCAGCTGTCAGAGCAGCTCACAGATCACCGCACCTCATCCCCATACTGATATTTATTTTATTTATTTTGCACCTTTGCACCCCAGTATCTCTACTTGCACACTCATCTTCTGCACATCTATCACTCCAGTGTTTAATTGCTATATTGTAATTATTTTGCCACTCTGGCCAATTTTTTGCCTGACCTCCATTATCCTACCTCATTTGCACACACTGTATATATACTTTTTATATTGTATTATTGACTGTATGTTTGTTTGTTCCATGTGTAACTCTGTGTTATTGTTTGTGTCGCACTGCTTTGCTTTATCTTGGCCAGGTCACAGTTGTAAATGAGAACATGTTCTCAACTAGCCTACCTGGTTAAATAAAGGTGAAATAAATCAAAAACAAAAAACAAAGCGGTTGAATACTTATTGATTTAAGACATTTCAGCTTTTCATTTTTCATTAATTTAGGAAAAATTGGGAAAACATCATTCCACTTTGACATATTGGGATAAAGTGTGTAGGCCAGTGACAAAACATCTACATTGAATTTATTTTAAATTCAGGCTGTAACACAACAAAATGTGGAAATGTCAAGGGGTGTGAATACTTTCTGAAGGCGCTGTACGTGATCCACAATGCCGCACCATTCAACTGCAAATGCTCAACACTGACAATACAATACAACAGTAAATATTCACTTGGACCAATTAAAGCATTATAAATCAGTTTAAATGAACACCAGTGTATACAAGGGCCTCAAGCAGTGAAGTTTTAGGGATGTGTCCCAAATGGCTCTATGGGCCCTGGTGAAAAAATGGTGCACTAAATAAGGAATAGGCTGCCATTTGGGACATACACTAGGATACTGCAGTAGATAAATGATCAACCTCTTCCTTCTCTGCAGGCACATTGCATGAGTGATGTTGATTAATTCACTCATTAAAGTTGCATCATTATATTCTCTGTGGGGCCACAACAAATGTATATCGCTGAATCAGTTTCAATTTGCAATTTGATCCTCATTAAGCTGGATGTGGAGCTTGTACAGTCTTTAAATGCATCCTTAAAGCAGATGTGTGCATTGGGTTAGTGGGAGTGTTTGGGAAATGTGTATGAACATAGATATGGTAATGTGATTAATTAAAGGATCATGTTCTATCATATGATTTGATTGTGCTGCTCATTTCAGTGATATGGGTTTCAATTTCAGCCATAGATGTGTTTTTAGAATATCAGAACATTATAGTACATCATATAAATGCAAATACATTAAAACATGATATGCAATTAGGAGTTTATGCAGATATGTAAACATAGTACTTTCTCGTGACAATTTTAAGAGATCGTTTTTTGATGTCTCTGGTTAATCCAATTATTTGTTTATGTATTGTTCCTTCACTGTAAATAGATAATTACAAGTTGGAGAAGAACACAGCACTAAGTGATGCGCTGATATATAGGAATACACCTCGGAGAGACATCAGAACCCTACAAATCAACAACTTTGGTATGACAATCCCTTTATCATGATCATTCTATCATCTTGACCATCGTCTTCATAATCAGGTTAAAGGAAAAGACTGAAACTTAAGTCGATCTCAGATCGATTTTCTGAGGCCAAGTTAACCTCCCGTTTCATGTAAGAAGGTCAAGGATCATTTTGTACATGTATTAAACTGCGAGTTTAACCAATTCATTCCCCATGCATATGGGGTCCGGGGAGGAGTGAGAAGCTCAGTTCTGGTGACTTTTTAAGGACATTCTTCTCCAAAATGTATGAAACTAAAACGATGCTGACACCCTCTAAAATATGTCCACCTCCAGAAGTTGTCGTCCACCAGTTATTTTAACATATTGGACCATGCATATATCCTGTGCATGGTATATATGATGGTTCCCCAACTGGAATTATTTTTTTGGGGGGCGTAAAAACACCAGGAAATCGTCTCCAAGTGATTTTAATTTAAGAAATCTGTTCCCAAGTATTCTCACACATAGTAGAAAGACACGTGGTCACATACAAATGTATGGTTTGAAATGATTATGTTTTAGTCAAACATATATTTGGGCTTCTTGCAGTCAATTTGCATTCTACAAATTATTTGTAATTACGTTCCGGCCCTCTGATCATCCGCTCAGGAAAGAAATCGTCTGAATTTAGTTGATGATCCCTGGTCTATATTATGTGCTATTAGCAACTATCATTATTAACTGTAGCCCAACTGATGCAGCATTTTGACTATACAAGTTACATAGGCTGAAGCATGGGGTTTGTCCTTATGTATTTACCCCATTGGACACAATAAGTTGTGTCCAATGGGATTTTATTATAAATGATTATATTTGATTATAAATATGAATATATAATTTATTATTATTATTAACACAATTTATTTTAATTGTTTTCTATTTCAAAGTATGTCATTGCTAATTTCAGAGCTCTTTTGCGCAGCTGTTTCTAAACCAAGGTTTAACACTTTGTAAGACTGAATTCGTAAAATGATGCCAGACGCACAATTGAAGTTGAGAAATAAATATGGTAGCAATGTAAAACTAGGATTCCCCCTCTTCATAACAAGTTGCTCTCGCAACTTTAATGTGCTTCGAGAGGAATATTTTTCCCACACAGAACAAACAACAACAAGCCAACTAGGTAAACTAACAACAACATTACATGGCAAAAATAGTAGCACTGGAAAATTACATCCCCTACTCTGATGTCAAAACAAACCTCTCCAGAATCCATATGACGGAAATCAGTTGCAGTAACGGATAACTTTAACCCCAGTCTTTGGGCATCGTCATCATCATTCCCATCATCCCCATCACCACTGTCATCGTAATCAAAGTTATAGTTGTTATCGTCATCATGAATCATGGAATAAAGGCACAGTTACAGGTAACATATGGCTTTTAGCTGTAGAGTGTGAGACATGGCCAGGGATAAACACAATTAATAGAACAGGTGCACAGCTGTGTGAGGTGATTGTGAATCAGCTCTGGAATGAGAAGCTTGCCAATCTACTGATCCAATTAAATGGGAAGGGTCACCATATGGTTCCTTCGCTCTGGTCCATGTGTGCAATTAGACACAATGTGCTACATTTTGTTAAGGCTTCTGAATGGAGACTGTACCTCAATTTCTAGACTTGCCTTTTGTCTCTGTTTTTCCACCCTATTTTCCTCTTCTGTCTTGATGTAATTCTGTCTCCAATGTAATCAGTTGCTAGGTCATTTGTTGAGCTACTGTATGTGATATGTAATTTGTCAAATCATGATTTCATGCAATCATACCAGGTTAACATATAAAGATTCTCTCAAGATTCTCATTGTAGAAATAAACATGATATGTTTAGATTCTACATTTGGCAGGCTGATTGGTACTCAGCATAGTCAATGTGCACTTTTATCGCCTGCATAATATGGACCGTTGAGGTGTAAGGGAATTGTGAATTTATTTTACAGGGTTCTGTCTGGAGCTGACCTTGCCAATAGATTTTGATGAGACCACTGAGCATCCACTTCTGCTGATCCTGTACGTATCCTTCCCCTCTACCAATTCTGCATCCTTATCTTGGAGTGTACTGTATGTCATTTCCTAAACCCTTATCTTTTTCAATCCTTAGCTTCAGATAGAATATTGTATGAGAGCAATAGTGGAACCAAAGTTTCGCATCAACATTTCTCCTGAGAAGATTGAGGGATCAAGATAAAGATTATTGTCATTTCTTATATCTCTTCAGGGATTTAGAAAATAAGTGTAGTGTGCTTATCCAAATAGTGATTTCCTAAAAGCTCTTATTTCTTTATCTGATATATGGAATGAATGGTGTCTTCAAGTACTGTTGGAAATTCTGAAATCAGACATTCCGACATGGAAATAACCACTTAAAAGATGCTCCAAAGTTGTAAACTTTGCCCAGAATTTGTTAACCAAATTTATGATGTGAGATGTTTCATCACTGACCTTTCACTTTTTCAACCACAGGTTGATAAAATGAAGCAATTTTACAACCTTAAAAATTTGAATAATGTAGCTAGTTTGACCATATTGTGAATGTTAGCAATCTAGCTAACTCGTTATTAGCTAGCTTAGTTAGCTAGCTGATGTGTCAGTGGTTGAAGCATTCAAAAGCACTTGAACAGACTCATGTTGTGTTTACAAATAGACCAACTAGGAAATACGAGATTCCAAGGATCATTTGAACACATAGAGAAGTCATTCATTTTAAAGCTTGTTGGTAAATTCAGTTTGACCAATATTGATGGTGTTCCACAGGGACAGTGCACCTGGTAGCCATGCAGTGAGTGACCAGTTTGTTCTGGACTGGTCAGCTCAGATAACGTGATTGTGGCTCGTCTGGATGGCAGGGGGAGTAGGTTCCTGGGCCAGAGGGTTCTACATGAAGTCCATCAGCGTTTGGGAACAGTGGAGGTGCAGGACCAGATCACAGCAGTAGAGTATGTACTGGAGCATGATCTGAAAGCTTTCACATGGGACTTAGTAGATACTTAGAAAGCAATTGATTTGTGGGGAGCTGTTTCAATTGCATTTCAGAAATCTTTGACTTATACCCTCATATTTTATTAGGTACCTGACCAAGCTGCCATATGTCGATTAAAAACAAGGTGGCAGTTCATGGAAAGGTAAAGAAGAGTAATTTATTATATTTGAAGATATATATTTTGCTATAACCTTTCAAATGGTGTTGTCTTTAGTATTCTTACTTACATAGGTTTCTAACAACATCCGACATTGAATGTCCATTATGTTTTTCTGTTTTCCCCAGGCTTATGGGGACTTCCTTAGCTCTCTTCTTCTCTCATCTGGCTCCATGTTCAAGTGTGTGGTTGCAGTTGCTCCTGTGACAGACTGGAGACTCTACGGTAATTTACCAGGCTAAGATAAATCCTTTCAGAGACCATTCATTTAATACAGATTGTCAGGTCCTGCTCAATAGGGCTGAGGAGTTATGCTGATGGCCATTTACTTAATACATCAGGGTCTGTCAAATAGGGCAGGCAGATGTGACAATCATCCATTGACTTGGAATGTCCGGCCCCATCCAATAAGGCTGATGTACAGTGCCTTGCGAAAGTATTCGGCCCCCTTGAACTTTGCGACCTTTTGCCACATTTCAGGCTTCAAACATAAAGATATAAAACTGTATTTTTTTGTGAAGAATCAACAACAAGTGGGACACAATCATGAAGTGGAACGACATTTATTGGATATTTCAAACTTTTTTAACAAATCAAAAACTGAAAAATTGGGCGTGCAAAATGATTCAGCCCCCTTAAGTTAATACTTTGTAGCGCCACCTTTTGCTGCGATTACAGCTGTAAGTCGCTTGGGGTATGTCTCTATCAGTTTTGCACATCGAGAGACTGACATTTTTTCCCATTCCTCCTTGCAAAACAGCTCGAGCTCAGTGAGGTTGGATGGAGAGCATTTGTGAACAGCAGTTTTCAGTTCTTTCCACAGATTCTCGATTGGATTCAGGTCTGGACTTTGACTTGGCCATTCTAACACCTGGATATGTTTATTTTTGAACCATTCCATTGTAGATTTTGCTTTATGTTTTGGATCATTGTCTTGTTGGAAGACAAATCTCCGTCCCAGTCTCAGGTCTTTTGCAGACTCCATCAGGTTTTCTTCCAGAATGGTCCTGTATTTGGCTCCATCCATCTTCCCATCAATTTTAACCATCTTCCCTGTCCCTGCTGAAGAAAAGCAGGCCCAAACCATGATGCTGCCACCATCATGTTTGACAGTGGGGATGGTGTGTTCAGTGTGATGAGCTGTGTTGCTTTTACACCAAACATAACATTTTGCATTGTTGCCAAAAAGTTCAATTTTGGTTTCATCTGACCAGAGCACCTTCTTCCACATGTTTGGTGTGTCTCCCAGGTGGCTTGTGGCAAACTTTAAATGACACTTTTTATGGATATCTTTAAGAAATGGCTTTCTTCTTGCCACTCTTCCATAAAGGCCAGACTTGTGCAATATACGACTGATTGTTGTGCTATGGACAGAGTCTCCCACCTCAGCTGTAGATCTCTGCAGTTCATCCAGAGTGATCATGGGCCTCTTGGCTGCATCTCTGATCAGTCTTCTCCTTGTATGAGCTGAAAGTTTAGAGGGACGGCCAGGTCTTGGTAGATTTGCAGTGGTCTGATACTCCTTCCATTTCAATATTATCGCTTGCACAGTGCTCCTTGGGATGTTTAAAGCTTGGAAAATCTTTTTGTATCCAAATCCAGCTTTAAACTTCTTCACAACAGTATCTCGGACCTGCCTGGTGTGTTCCTTGTTCTTCATGATGCTCTCTGCGTTTTTAACGGACCTCTGAGACTATCACAGTGCAGGTGCATTTATACGGAGACTTGATTACACACAGGTGGATTGTATTTATCATCATTAGTCATTTAGGTCAACATTGGATCATTCAGAGATCCTCACTGAACTTCTGGAGAGAGTTTGCTGCACTGAAAGTAAAGGGGCTGAATAATTTTGCACGCCCAATTTTTCAGTTTTTGATTTGTTAAAAAAGTTTGAAATATCCAATAAATGTCGTTCCACTTCATGATTGTGTCCCACTTGTTGTTGATTCTTCACAAAAAAATACAGTTTTATATCTTTATGTTTGAAGCCTGAAATGTGGCAAAAGGTCGCAAAGTTCAAGGGGGCCGAATACTTTCGCAAGGCACTGTAATGAGTGTTTAATCTGTCAGACAGTTTGTAGGACAAACAATGGGCTTACTGTAGTAGTGTGTTCAGTAGAACTGATTGTTAGGCTAAGTGGTGATTCAAAGATAGATGTTTCAGACTATTGTCTATGAAATGTGTACGGTATGAATGTCAGACACTAACAAAATCGAACTGAGCAGCACACGTTACAAGTCCATTGTGCAAAATTGCCTAAAATACTAATGTTGGATGAAATTGCTTGTCGAGCAAGGACACCAACAATTCACTTACTATTTCTCTTTCAGCCACTGTTCATTTTCAGCATTCTGCAGAGCTGGTGAAACTGCTGTCAATATCAAATGTTAACTACACTCTGCAGGTGACCAGTTACGTTCTCCGTTCATATACCAAGTGTAATTTTGAAAGGAGACCTTAGTGATACATTTATAATTCAAACTGGGCTCCTCCCTTGGTGTTGAATCATTTATCATTTCAAGTTTGAAAATGATTACCTGCTGTGTTGTGCCAAACCTGACTTGTGGAAAATCTTTTTGATATATAAAAAAGGCCTACCTTTCAAAAGTAACTGGGAGAGGGAGAATTCAGTAACACTAGGGTGTTAGTGGACAACATTAAACGTTGGTTCTGGTGTTATACTTTGTGTTCATGAGAAGCTTCTCATGAACACAACACTTTATTTAATGAGGATAGGACTTACCATTGCTGAGATATCGAGTTATCGGAAAAGGTCAAAAGGGTCGCTCGCGGACAGGTCAATGTTAATCCCTAGTCAATTCAACACGTTCTGTCCAATATCTCAAGTTAGGGTGGTCATATTGTTTTGACATTTTCAGGGTTGATGTAGAACACAGAGACAATTCAAATAAAATACAAAATTGTTACATTGAAATGCTATATTATGAAAATTGGGCACTTAATATGCAAGTAATTAGGAATACAGAATTACAGTAATTTATGCCCAATAATAAAAGGTAGGGGGTCATATTATTAACAAATCTTCATGCTTTATGCAAAACTGAGAGTTTGTAACAATTTGAAACAATTTATGAAATTAGAATACACCTTTATGAAAATGTGATACCTAATACACACACTCACACACACACCCCCACCAACACACACAGCCTAACACAGACACACTTGTTAGTACCCCCACCACATCACACATAGCTAACACAGACACAGCCAGCCTAACACAGACACAGACACACACCCTTCTCAGTACCCCCACCACATGACACATAGCTAACACAGACACACCCAGCCTAACAGACACACTTCTCAGTACCCCCATCACATCACACATAGGTAACACACACACACCCAGCCTAACACACCCAGCCTAGCACCGACACACCCAGCCTAGCACCGACACACCCAGCCTAGCACCGACACACCCAGCCTAGCACAGACACACCCAGCCCAGCACAGACACACCCAGCCCAGCACAGATGCACACTTCTCACTAAATCTGAACTGTAACACAGAAGGCTACTAATCTAATAACATAGCTTACTTCTAAAGTAGGTTTACACTTGAGTTGGGTTACATTGTAGTGTTATTTTTGGTGTTGATGAGTTACTCTGGTGATGGGAGGATAAACTGCAGTAGAGAAGGTGTGAGCCTCCTGCTAGCCAGCTGCACAGAAAGATAGATGGGACACATTTTCAATTCACTGGTATTTAGCTATGTTTTTTTAATTAATTGTAGGGTTTTAGCCACTGAATTCTATTAGTATATACTTGAAAGAATAAAAACATAAATCACAAAATTTGCAGCTGGTGCACAATACAGCCAGTGCTCAAGGGCTGCCTTTCACCAAGCTCGTTGCCTCAGTGAACGGCATCAGGCACTCGCACACAGCTATCAAGCTAGCACTCGTCATGGAAATAGGGGTGGTGAAATGTGAATTTGGACCAATCCCTGACAACCTATACATCAAAACGTAGCTACAAAGCTCTACTTTGTAACCTGTTAGGTTTTGTTTGTGTCTCTGAAAACATCCGAATGACGGAAGCGAAGGAATAACGTTTTCCCTAATATTTTATTCAAGAGATGTCAGATGATCATGAAACACTCTCAGGACTTTCCCATACTTCTTGGAAATACAAACTCACATCGATCTTACTCTGGTAGGTTAAGGAATACCTATAGCAAAGAGCCAATATAAACGCACCGATTTTGCAGGTTTCACAAAAAGAGCTATCCCACAGATTTGCTTTACATTTGGGCTCATATCACATAAATATCATAACTGCCACATGTTTTCAAAGGATTTATGTATTTTTTAATGACCACATTATTGAAGTTTAATGCATTTTAAAATGTATATTCTCGCATCGTGTCCATTGTTTATCGCGTCACCTAACACCCTAGTAAAGCTGCTCTGCTATAGAATTCAATATAACCATAATGAACAATTATTTATCTATTCCCTAGATCTTCCCAGACGAAGGCCACAACATTGACTCTGTGAAGAGTCGACAGTACATGCTGAACTCTGTCATGACCTTCTTCAGGGAATGCTTCCTAGAGGAAATCCCTGAAGCTCCTCCTGCGTCTGAGGACGACTAGCATGACCATAACTCTGTTTTGTAGCACATGTTGCTCCTGGAAACAAACCTGCTTGTCTGAGGAGCCACCAGTGAGAAGTGGTGAGACAGAGTGAGATGATGGAGGAGAGAGGGGTCGGACAATGTTGCTGCGCTCTATGAAGGGTGATGATAGACCGAGATGAGATTGAAGATGGATTTTTCCTGTACAGTGTTGTGTAATTTCGCTTAATGCTATGATCAAACAACAGTGTATCTAGGAACACTTAGGGTGTTATTTCTACTTTCTACTTTTAACTTTCTACTTTTAAACTCGGACAAAACAGAGATGCTTGTTCTAGGTCCCAAGAAACAAAGAGATCTTCTGTTGAATCTGACAATTACTCTTAATGGTTGTACAGTCGTCTCAAATAAAACTGTGAAGGACCTCGGCGTTACTCTGGACCCTGATCTCTCTTTTGACAAATATATCAAGACTGTTTCAAGGACAGCTTTTTTTCCATCTACGTAACATTGCAAAAATCAGAAACTTTCTGTCCAAAACTGATTTAGAAAAATGAATCCATGCTTTTGTTACTTCTAGGTTAGACTACTGCAATGCTCTACTTTCCGCCTACCCGGATAAAGCACAAAATAAACTTCAGTTAGTGCTAAATAGGGCTGCTAGAATCCTGACTAGAACCAAAAATGTGATCATACTACTCCAGTGCTAGCCTCCCTACACTGGCTTTCTGTCAAGGCAAGGGCTGATTTCATGGTTTTTCTGCTAACCTACAAAGCATTACATGGGCTTGCTCCTACCCATCTCTCTGATTTGGTCCTGCCGTACATACCTACAGGTACGCTACGGTCACAAGACGCAGGCCTCCTAATTGTCCCTAGAATTTCTAAGCAAACAACTGGAGGCAGGGCTTTCTCCTATAGAGCTCAATTTTTATGGAATGGTCTGCCTACCCATGTGAGAGACGCAAACTCGGTCTCAACCTTTAAGTCTTTACTGAAGACTCATCTCTTCAGTGGGTCATATGATTGAGTGTAGTTTGGCCCAGGAGTGTGAAGGTGAATGGAAAGGCTCTGGAGCAACGAACAGCCCTTGCTGTGTTTTGGCAAAGTGGGTGGGGTTATATCCTTCCTGTTTGGCCCTGTCTGGAGGTATCATCGGATGGGGCCACAGTGTCTCCTGACCCCTCCTGTCTCAGCCTCCAGTATTTATGCTGCAGTAGTTTGTGTGTCGGGGGGCTAGTGTCAGTTTGTTATATCTGGAGTACTTCTCCTGTCTTATCCAGTGTCCTGTGTGAATTTAAGTATGCTCTCTCTAATTCTCTCTTTCTTTCTCTCTCTCTCTCGGAGGACCTGAGCAGTAGGACCATGCCTCAGGACTACCTGGCATGATGACTCCTTGCTGTCCCCAGTCCACCTGGCTGTGCTGCTGCTCCAGTTTAAACTGTTCTGCCTGTGGCTATGGAATCCTGACCTGTTCACTGGATGTGCTACCTGTCCCAGACCTATTATTTGACCATGCTGGTAATTTATGAACATTTGAACATCTTGGCCATGTTCTGTTATAATCTCCACCCGGCACAGCCAGAAGAGGACTGGCCACCCCTCATAGCCTGGTTCCTATAAAGGTTTCTTCCTAGGTTTTGGCCTTTCTAGGGAGTTTTTCCTAGCCAATGTGCTTCAACACCTGCATTGCTTGCTCTTTGGGGTTTTAGGCTGGGTTTCTGTACAGCACTTCGAGATATCAGCTGATGTACGAAGGGCTATATAAATACATTTGATTTGATGTGTTATTAAGGTCTACCAGTGTGCTCCCAATATCAAAAGCATACTGTAGCATGCTAGCGTTTCAGTACCATGGTGAAACGAGAATAAATACAATTGTATTGGTCGCGTACACATATTTTGCTGATGTTAGCGCAGGCACAGCGAAATGCTTATGCTTCTCGCTCCAACAGTGCAGTAATACCGAACAATATACACAAATCCCCAAAATAAACATTTTGATATTATAAGGGATTAGATTAAATTTGTTTGGATTAGCTCTTTGGATGGGAGGTACAGTGGGGCAAAAAAGTATCTAGTCAGCCACCAATTGTGCAAGTTCTCCCACTTAAAAAGATGAGAGAGGCCTGTAATTTTCATCATAGGTACACTTCAACTATGACAGACAAAATGAGAAAAGAAATCCAGAAAATCACATTTTAGGATTTATAAGTATTTGGTCACCTACAAACAAGCAAGATTTCTGGCTCTCACAGACCTGTAACTTATTATTTAAGAGGCTCCTCTCTCCTCCACTCGTTACCTGTATTGATGGCACCTGTTTGAACTTGTTATCAGTATAAAAGACACCTGTCCACAACCTCAAACAGTCACACTCCAAACTCCACTATGGCCAAGACCAAAGAGCTGTCAAAGGACACCAGAAACAAAATTGTAGACCTGCACCAGGCTGGGATGACTGAATCTGCAATAGGTAAGCAGCTTGGTTTGAATAAATCAACTGTGGGAGCAATTATTAGGAAATGGAAGACATACAAGACCACTGATAATCTCCCTCGATCTGGGGCTCCACGCAAGATCTCACCCCGTGGGGTCAAAATGATCACAAGAACGGTGAGCAACAATCCCAGAACCACACGGGGGGACCTAGTGAATGACCTGCAGAGAGCTGGGACCAAAGTAACAAAGCCTACCATCAGTAACACACTACGCCGCCAGGGACTCAAATCCTGCAGTGCCAGACGTGTCCCCCTGCTTATGCCAGTACATGTCCAGGCCCGTCTGAAGTTTGCTAGAGAGCATTTGAATGGTCCAGAAGAAGATTGGGAGAATGTCATATGGTCAGATGAAACCAAAATATAACTTTTTGGAGGACGAAGAATGCTGAGTTGCATCCAAAGAACACCATACCTACTGTGAAGCATGGGGGTGGAAACATCATGCTTTGGGGCTGTTTTTCTGCATAGGGACCAGGACGACTGATCCGTGTAAAGGAAATAATGAATGGGGCCATGAAACGATGACATTTTGAGTGAAAACCTCCTTCCATCAGCAAGGGCATAGAAGTTGAAACATGGCTGGGTCTTTCAGCATGACAATGATCCCAAACACACCGCCCTGGCAACGAAGGAGTGGCTTCGTAAGAAGCATTTCAAGGTCCTGGAGTGGCCTAGCCAGTCTCCCCCTCAACCCCATAGAAAATCTTTGGAGGGAGTTGAAAGTCCGTGTTGCCCAGCAACAGCCCCAAAACATCACTGCTCTAGAGGAGATCTGCATGAAGGAATGGGAAAAGCAAAAGTGTGTGAAAATCTTGTGAAGACTTACAGAAAACATTTGACCTCTGTCATTGCCAACAAAGGGTATTGAGATAAACTTTTGTTATTGACCAAATACTTATTTTCCACCATAATTTGCAAATAAATTCATTAAAAATCCTACAAAAAGATTTTCTAGATTTTTTTTTCTCATTTTGTCTGTCATAGTTGAAGTGTACCTATGATGAAAATTACAGGCCTCTCTCATTTTTTTAATAAGTGCGAGAACTTGCACAATTGGTAGCTGACTAAATACTTTTTTGCCCCACTGTATGTTGTGTACTGTTTAAGGGTTTCAATTACTTCATTAGCGGTGGTTGCTGATGCATAGATGGCTGAATCATCAGTATACATGGACACACATGCTTTGTTTTATGCCAGTGGCAGGTCATTGGTAAAAATAGAAAAGAGTAGAGGGCCAAGAGAGCTTCCCTGCGGTACACCACACTTTACATGTTTGACATTAGAGAACCTTCCATTAAAGAAAACCCTCTGAGTTCTATTAGATAGATTGCCATATTGTGGATTCAGAGCGGAGGTTGAAAAGGCATAGCAGGTACATTTTTTCAACAACCGGTTATGGTCAATTATATCAATGGCTGCACTGAAATCGATCAGTACAGCGCCCACAGTCTTCTTATTATCAATCAATTCATTTCAACCAATCAGTAATTTGTGTCAGTGCAGTACATGTTGCATGCCCTTCTCTACAAGCATGCTAAAAGTCTGTTGTTAATTTGTTTAGAGAGAAATAGCATTGTATTTGGTCAAACACCGAGAGCTGGCAGCAAGCTTATAGGTCTGCTGTTATAGAACCAGTAAAGGCCGCTTTACCACTCTTGGGTAGCGCAAAAACTTTGGCTTCCCTCCAGGCCTGAGGACAAAGACTTTCCTGTAGTCTCAGATTAAAAATATGACAGATAGGAGTGGCTACAGTCAGCTACCATCCTCAGTAGATTTCCATCTAAGTTGTCAATGTCAGGAAGTTGGTCAGTATAGAGCGATAACAATTTTTCCATCTCTTTCTTTTTGTTTTTTTTATGCATGAATAAGATGGCTCACTGTTTGTTGTTGGCATTTCCTGTCTAAATTTGCTCACTTTGCCAATGAAATAATCATTCAAATAATTGGCAACATAAAATGGTTTTCTGATGAATAAGCCAACTTCGATTTCTTTCTGTGTAACGCTCAATGAGTCAGGCTCATTGTGTGGAGTCAGGCTCAGAAAGCAAAGGATGCGGGAAAAAACACGCTTTAATGTCCAAAATCAAAAAGAACAAAATAGTTATACCCAACACAGGCGTAACTATTACTACAATAAGTACCCTTAGGTAAAAATACCAGGACAGCGAGAAAACCCAACAAAACACTAACACCTCTCACAAATACAGAAGAACAAGCCCACACAAACAGAAGCGGGCTAAACGAACTTAAATAACACCACCCTAACAACCAAACAATGAACAGGTGAAAACAATTAGACAAAACCAAACGAACACGGACAAAGGATCGGTGGCAGCTAGTAGACCGGCAACAACAACCGCCGAGCGCCACCCGAACAAGAAAGGGAGCCACCTTCGGTAATATTCGTGACATTCTGCCTATAATTTAATTTACTCATCATTCTTTATCATTGATCTTGGCTTCATAATGCAGTTTTTGTTTTGAGTTTAGTCTCATAATTTCTCAATTTTCAGCGTCAACCAATCAGATGTGCAGCCAGACATATTAGCCACTCCTTTTGCCCCATCTGTCAACCAAATAGTTTTTCAGTTGCTCATCAATCCATGGAGCCTTAACAGTTCTGTCAGTTTCTTAACAGTTGCATGTTTATCAATAATTGAAAGAAAATATGTCATTCATAAAGTGCAGCATCTGGATGCTCCTAATTAATCACATCAGACCAATAAATATTTTTAACATCATCCAAATAAGAGTCACAGCAAAATCTTTTGTATGATCTCTTTACTCACTATTTTGGGCCCAGCTTTTGGAAATTTGGCTGTCCTGGATAAAGCCACTATATTGTGATCACTGCGTCCAATGGGTATGGATACAGCTTTAGAACAAAGTTATATAGTATTAGTAAAAATGTGATTAATACATGTGGATGATCTTGTTCCTGTAGTGTTTGTAAACACCCTGGTAGGTTGATTAATAACTGGAACCAGATTACAGGCACTGGTTACAGTGAGAAGCTTCCTCATGAGCGGACAGCTTGACGAAATCCAGTCAATATTCAGGTCCCCAAGAAATTCGACCTCTCTGTTTACACTATCAAGCACTTCACCCATTATTTAGCTACTGACTGTTAGTACTTGGTGGCCTAAAAGAAAATGCTTCAATACAACACTTCAATAACACTTGACATAAGATATTCTCTCAGCATTACAGAGATATGGCTCTGAATATATAAACTCAGCAAAAGATAAAACGTCCTCTCACTGTCAACTGTTTAGTTTCAGCATACTTAAAATGTGTATATATTTGTATGAACATAACAAGATTCAACTGAGACAAACTGAACAAGTTCAAAACCAGAAGTAACAGTTAGCATCTGGTGTTGCCACCAGCTGCATTAAAACCTCTTCGGGCTAGGGGGCACAATTTTCACGTCCGGATGAAAAGCGTGCCCAAAGTAAACTGCCTGCTACTCAGGCCCAGAAGCTAACATATGCAGATTATTTGTAGATTGGGATAGAAAACACTCTGATGTTTCTAAAACGGTTTGAATGATGCCTGTGAGTGTAACAGAACTTATTTGGCAGGCGAAACCCCGAGGACAAACCATTCAGGAAATTTATTTTTTGAGGTCACTACCTTTACAATGGGAATGAGAATCTAGATTTTTAAGGCACTTGCTTGCAGTTCCTATTGCTTCCACTGGATGTCAACAGTCTTTAGAAATTGGTGGATGTTTTTCCTTTGTGTAATGAAGAAGTAAGGCAGTTCAGAACGAGGGTCGAGTGAAGTGTACTGTTTGCTAGAGGCGCTTGACCTGAAAGCTAGCTACACTTTGTTTTTATCCTCTATTGAACGCAGTTTATCCCATCTTAAATGTTATCGATTATTTACGTTAAAAAAATACCTAAAGTTGTATTAGGAAAGTTGTTTGAAATGTTTGGACAAAGATTACAGGTAAGTCATTAGATATTTTGTAGTCATGTTGCGAGAGTTGGAACCAGTGTTTTTCTGGATCAAACGCGCCAAATAAATGGACATTTTGGATATATATAGACGGAATTAATCAAACTAAAGGACCATTTGTGATGTTTATGGGACATATTGGAGTGCCAATAGAAGACGCTCGTCAAAGGTAAGGCATGAATTATCGAGTTATTTCTGAGTTTCGTGTCGCTCATGGCAGATTGAAATGTGATTTTCATGTGTTGGTATGCTGGGCGCTGTCCTCAGATAATAGCATGGTTTGCTTTCACTGTAAAGCCTTTTTGAAATCTGACACATTGGCTGGATTAACATGTGTGATTTCATAAAAGTTTAATATTTATAGTAATTTGAATTTGGCGCTCTGCAATTTCACCGGATGTTGTCGAGGGGTTCCGCTAGCGAAACGTCTAGCCATATGTACTGCAGTGCATCTCCTCCGCATGGACTGCATGAGATTTTCCACTTCTTGCTGTGAGATGTTACCCCACTGTTCCACCAAGGCACCTGCAAGTTTCTGAGGGGAATGGCCCTAGCCCCCACCCTCCGATCCAACAGTTCCCAGACGTGCCCAATGGGATTGAGATCCGGGCTCTTCGCTGACCATGGCAGAACACTGACATTCCTGTCTTGCAGGAAATTATGCACAGAACGAGCAATATGGCTGGTGGCATTGTCATGCTGGAGGGTCATGTCAGGATGAGCCTGCAGGAAGGGTATCACATGAGGGAGGAGGATGTCTTCCCTGTAACACACAGCGTTTAGATTGTCTGCAATGACAACACTCTCAGTTCGATGATGTTGTGACACACCGCCCAGACCATGAAGGACCCTCCACCCCCATATCGATCCCGCCCCATAGTAGTCCTACAAGCCCTCTGTCCAGCATCTTTCCGCCTATTGCGGACAGTCTGAGCACTGATGGAGGGATTGTGCGTTCCTGATGTAACTCGGACAGTTGTTGCCATCCTGTACCGCAGGTGTGATGTTCGGATATACCGATTATGTGCAGGTATTGTTACACGTGGTCTGCCACTGCAAGGACGATCAGCTGTCCATCCTGTCTCCCTGTAGTGCTGTCTTCGGCATCTCACAGTACGGACATTGCAATTTATTGCCCTGGCCACATATGCAGTCCTCATGCCTCCTTGCAGCATGCCTAAGGCACGTTTACGAAGATGAGCAGGGACCCTTGACATCTTTCTTTTGGTCTTTTTCAGAGTCAGCAGAAAGGCCTCTTTAGTGTTCTAAGTTTTCATAACTGTGACCTTAATTTCCTACCATCTGTAAGCGGTTAGTCTTAAAACCACTCTGGGATATGTGGGACCCACCTGGCCAAAAGCCAAAGTGGTGTGCCAAATTCAAATAAATTAATATAAAAATTAACTTTCATGAAATCACACATGCAAGATACCAAATTAAAGCTACACTTGTTGTGAATCTAGCCAACATGTCAGATTTCAAAAAGGCTTTTCGGCGAAAGCAAACGTAGCTATTATCTGAGGATAGCACCATAGTAAACAAACACTGAAAAGCATATTTCAACCCTCCAGGTGTAACACAAAACGCAGAAATAAGGATATAATTCATGCCTTACCTTTGACAAGCTTCTTTTGATGGCACTCCAATATGTCCCATAAAGATCACAATTCCGTCTATATATATCCAAAATGTCTATTTATTTGGCATGTTTGATCCAGAAAACACCGGTTCCAACTTGCGCAACGTGACTACAAAATCTCTAAAGTTACCTGTAAACTTTGCCAAACATTTCAAACTACTTTTGTAATACAACTTTAGGTATTTTTTAACGTAAATCAATAAAATTGAAGACGGGATCTGTGTTCAATACAGGAGGAAAACAAACTGTAGCTAGCTTTCAGGTCACGCACCTCTAACAAAGAGTCCTCTTCACTCAAGCCTCGTTCTGAACAGTGTTACTTCTTCATTACACAAAGGAAAAACCAACAAATTTTAAATGACTGTTGACATCCAGTGGAAGTGGTAGGAACTGCAAGAAGGTCCCTTAGAAATCTTGATTCCCAATGAAAATTCTGAATGGTTTGTTCTCGGGGTTTCGCCTGCATAATAAGTTCTGTTATACTCAGACATGAACTTCAGAGTGTGTTCCATTCAATACTACTAATAATATGCATATATTAGCATCTGGGACAGAGTAGCAGGCAGTTTACTCTGGGCACCTTATTCATCCAAGCTACTCAATACTGCCTCCGTGTCACCAAGAAGTTATTAACGACCGTTCCACAGGTGCATGTTCATTAATTGTTCATGGTTCTTTGAACAAGCATGGGAAACAGTGTTTAAACCATTTAAAATGAAGATCTGTGAAGTTCTTGGCCATAGTGGAGTTTGGAGTGTGACTGTTTGAGGTTGTGGACAGGTGTCTTTTATACTGATAACAAGTTCAAACAGGTGCCATTAATACAGGTAACGAACGAGTGGAGGACAGAGGAGCCTCTTAAAGAACAAGTTACAGGTCTGTGAGAGCCAGAAATCTTGCTTGTTTGTAGGTGACCAAATACTTATTTTCCACCATAATTTGCAAATAAATTCATTAAAAATCCTACAATGTGATTTTCTGGATTTTTTTCTCTAATTTTGTCTGTCATAGTTGAAGTGTACCTATGATGAAAATTACAGGCCTCTCATCTTTTTAAGTGGGGGAACTTGCACAATTGGTGGCTGACTAAATACTTTTTTGCCCCACTGTAGCATATGTCTCAATGCAGTGATTTGTGGCTTAATTGGGGTGTGGCTTTCCGTTCAGTTCTTTTTGGCAGCCTATCCCGGGCAAATTAATGTCATTCCAATGAATCTGTTCTGTTATTTTTCATCAAATCTGACTAACTCCGTGCACAGATTGCTATGAATCTGATGGTGTTTGCATATTTAGGTAAAAATACAAATAATGTCCGGTTTTGGAACACTGACGAGAGCATAAAATATATCTGATTGGGCCCACCCATGCCTATGCCCCTGCAGTGGAGTCCAAATCATGACAAAGTCCTTGTTTTCCCCTTTACAGCAGGTCTGAGCCTTGGCAAATCAAAGGCTACAGAGGCAGACATGCTACAGGCAATGTCAACCTGCCTGAAATATGCACCTCACTGCAAGGGAGGCAGTGGGAGGGCCAATGAGTAAGGAGATGAAAGAGTTCTTAAGTTAAAAGCATCAAAGCCTGTTCCGACAGTGCCTTTTTTATTGGTTTATTGTATATCTAATTTGTGTTTCAAGAAGCTTGTGCAAGAAATATATTTTTTTTAGGCTTTTTATAAATTATTTGGGCTTGTACATCTATTTTGTGGTGCAATACATGTATTTAAACTGTTCTTGAATAATAATACAAAATAAAGAAATACATACGTTTTTACATGGACAAAGGTTTACACAATTCTGTTCCAAGTTACTGCTCTAATTGTGTTGCACGGAATGACAACAGCTAAGATTAGTATAGACCCTAAGTCTGGAAGATACATTTTGCACCATGAGTAGATTTATATTCTACATACAGGGTGCTTTTCAAGAGTGTGCAACATCAGAAAGGTCCTTGTTGATACGTTTTGTTTTCATATTCTTAGCTCAGGCCCTCATCCTTTTAATGTAAAGAAACTTACGTCACAAAATGGCAGCTACTTTTAAACATCTAATCACACTTCATGGAATGGTGTGTTGAATTCATGGTGTGTGCTGGTCAAATCAGATCAATGTGTTCTCAACCTCACCTCAATATTTAAATGTACTGTAGTTGATTTAATAGTCAAGTATAGTTTTCAAACTCCGTATCGAAATTAAGAAATTACTGTTGGCTGTCTTTTTGAGTGGGTGAACAAAGGTTGAAATGTCATTGAACGACGTCTCAACCAAATTTAAACACATTTCAAAGTTGAAATGACATGGTGTGCCCAAATCGGAAGAGCTGTGTTGAGCAGCAGCTCTTGAGGACCATCGTAACTAGGCTATTGCCTTCTCCCAGCTGAGCTCAGTCCTCCCCTTTAAAACATACAGTTCAATAATCTAACATGGCTAGATGAGTCCCGTACCACAGATTCCAAACCCGTTATAGCCCTGCTCTACCATGATCTTTTTCTGGCATAATCGGGTCTCTGGATGGCACTGTTATAGTGATGGTTGGTTGCTTCGTATTAGATCACAGAGGAGATGCGAACTACAAGAATAGATGCAGTAGAATGGAATATCACAGGCAAAATACAGTACACCAACTCTTATTCTGAGAAAAAAAGAACGGAGAAGGCAGTTCATTAGCTTTTTCGTCGACTCCCTCTATTAACCTGCCTCTCTTGCGGGTATGGGCAAGATTCTCATTGTGTGTGTCGCGTGCGTGTGTGCGATCAGAACTTGATGTTTATTAATAAGATTGCCTCATACAAACCTCTGACTCTCATTCTTGGTCTGGGCGAGGCGAACATTCGGCTACCCCACCACTCCCTCGCCTCTCCGAGGGTTAGCTCCACTCCAACCCTTCAGATCAGAGGATGGGAGAGCTTTACCTCCTCTTACCACGGCATATCACAGCATTTCCCGCCCATCATGCTACAGATCTATACAACCACCATTGCAGTTCTCTTCAAAGGAAGCCCGCCTGCGTCGATACGAATAAAACAAAAGATTTTCTAACCAGGATGAAAAAGCTAAACCCTTAAAAGCTCTGTGCAGGTTGAATTATTAATTGCACCTGTGATATGAAGCTGTTTCTCCTTAATGCCCCCTGAAAGAGTTTGGTTGTAGCCAGGAGAGGGCTTTGGGTACAAGGCTGCTCGAGGGGATGTTCTCATCAACAGAATTTGAATTTCAGTCAGTGCCAATAGCTGTGTGCATCCTGTTTCTCGGTACAACAGTAGGACACTCTATGGACAGCTCTTTGTGTCCTTACACGCTCTACATCCTTGAAGTGTTAGTATTGCTTGAACACTACACTGGAGTAAAGATAATGCAGGGAACATTTGGGTAGCCTAGTGGTTAAGAGTGTTGAGCCAGTAACTGAAAGGTCGCCGGTTTGATTCCCTGAGCCAGCAAGGTGGGAAAAAATGCAGTTCTGCCATTGAGCAAGGCAGTTAACCAACAACTGCTCCCCGGGCGCCAATGACGTCTAAGACCTGTCTGATTCAGAGCACTTGGGTTAAATGCGGGAGAAACATTTCGATTGAATGTATTCAGTTATGCAACTGATTAGGTATTCCATGTTAGACTAACTTACATTGGGGTAAGGGCACTGTTAGCCCAACTCTTACCTAGGGTTAAAAGTTTATTGTTGGATAAACTCTTACCTTGGGGTAAGGGTACTGTTGGCCCTTGGGGAAGAGGGAGCCAGTGAAGCGAGGCAGGATCATGTTGGGTACCAGGGTGTTAAGGGTGAGATAGGCCAGTCGGGACCTGTCAGGGGACCACAATTGAGCCACTTGAGACTGCAGCACTTCCTCTGTAAAACAATAAAAGGAAAATATATTTTTTACCAGTTTATACCAAATTATAAATTTACTCTAACTCTGCCAATATTGCAGATGACACAACAGTGGTAGGCCTGATCAACGACGAGACAGCCAATAGGGAGGAGGTCAGAGATCTGGCCGGGTGGTGCCAGAATAACAACCTATCCCTCAACGTAATTAAGACTAAGGAGATGATTCTGGACTGCAGGAAGAGGAGGACTGGGCAAACCCCCATTCTCATCAACGGGGCTGTAGTGGAGCAGGTTGAGAGCTTCAAGTTCTTTGGTGTCCACATCAACAACAAACTATCATGGTCCAAACACACCAAGACAGTCGTGAAGAAGGCACTTCAAAGCCTATTCCCCCTCAGGAAACTAAAAATATTTGGCATGGGTCCTCAGATCCTGAAAAGTTTCTACAGCTGCAACATCGAAAGCATCTGGTTTCATTACTGCCTGGTACAGCCTGGTACAGCAATTGCTCAGCCTCTGACCGCAAGCCACTACAGAGGGTAGTGCGTACGGCCCAGTACATCACTGGGGCTAAGCTGCCTGCCATCCAGGACACTCTACACCAGGCGGTGTCAGAGGAAGGCCCTAAAAATTGTCAAAGACCCCAGCCATAGACTGTTCTTTCTATTACCACATGGCAAGTGGTACCGGAGTGCCAAGTCTAGGACAAAAAGGCTTCAACAGTTTTTACCCCCAAGCCATAAGACTCCTGAACAGGTAATGAAATGGCTACACGGACTATTTGCATTGTGTGCCCACCCCAACCCCCACAACCACTCTTTTTACGCTGCTGCTACTCTCTGTTTATCATATTTATGTACATGCTACCTCAATTGGCCTGGCACAATTACAGAATAATTTTGGTAGCTCATGTATTTGATTCTAGCTACAAAATTAAGGAAATTAGAAGGGGGGGTTTGGCAGACAAGAATATTGCCTTGCTGAAATCCCCCACCCTTCTAATTTCCTTAAATTTGTGGCTAGAGTCAAATACTTTCTATAGAACAAACTTCACATCAGGATAGGCAGCTGAAATGAATGATTAATGTACAGTTGGAGTCTGAAGTTTACATACACATAGGTTAGTCATTAAAACTAGTTTTTCAATCCCTCCACAAATTTCTTGTTAACAAACTAGTTTTGGCAAGTCGGTTAGAACATCTACTTTGTGCATGACAAGTCATTTTTCCAATAATTGTTTACAGACAGGTTATTTAACTTATAATTCACTGTATCACAATTCCAGTGGGTCAGAAGTTTACATACACTAAGTTGACTGTGCCTTTAAACAGCTTGGAAAATTCCAGAAGCTTCTAAAGCCAATTGACATCATTTGAGTCAATTGGAGGTGTACCTGTGGATGTATTTCAAGGCCTAACTTCACACTCAGTGACTTCACACTCAGTTTACTTGACATCATGGGAAAATAAAAAGAAATCAGCCAAAACCTCTGAAAAAATTGTAGACCTCCACAAGTGTGGTTCATCCTTGGGAGCAATTTCCAAACACCTGAAGGTACCACGTTCATCTGTACAAACAATAGTACGCAAGTATAAACACCATGGAACCACGCAGCCGTCATATCATTCAGGAAGGAGACGCGTTCTGTCTCCTAGAGATGAACGTACTTTGGTGCGAAAAGTGCGAATCAATCCCAGAACGGCAAATGACCTCGTGAAATCTCAACTAGGAACCAAGTCGCAGAGATGAAGAATTGAATGCATGCGCTTTCACAGGAAGGGGGGGGGGGGGAGAGATTTTCGGCACAATAACATATCGCCGTAGACAACGCTTGGATAATCTTTGGATGCCGTCAGCCGTCGCACCATTGGAAGACAGCTTGGACTGTAGCCTGCAAAAGCCCATTCCTGCTCTTTTCCCACGATCCATTAAACACATTTGGTGTGTCATCATAGTGGTCTTTGACTTGTGGTCAGATTCACTGTCATTGAGAAAACCGAGAAGTGTCAAAAAATGTATTCAAACATTTCTGAATTTAAAAGTAATCTAGTTTTTCAAAAGTATCTGTAATGTGATTACAATATTTTTGCTGGTAATGTAACAGATTACAGTGACTGTTTTTTTGATATCCCTTATTTGTAACGGATTATATGTAATCAGTTACTTCCCAACCCTGCTCTAAAAATACTATCTTTGTCAATTGTGTATATAAATCCTGTTCTATGCTTGACACCCATGAATTCCCTTTACTATCCGTGGTTACAAAAGACAAGACAAGCCATTTCAGAGTACTGGATTGCGCATATATTGTCATTTATGGACATTCTTAACCATTTTTGACCATAATTATCAGAACAGTGGCCGTCTTACCTTCATATAACCAATCAGTGATCCCATTAAAGACCACTCCATGTCCCGAGGACGTCAGTCTCCAAGAGATTCTTTTGACATCCGTCCGGTAATAAATGTTATTTTCAAAGACATACACCTGAGGAGGAAGACAGATGGTTCACTAATAGGCGGATATCAAATCTACTACAGGCACCTACATTTAGTTTAGGTTCCTGATTCGTAGTAAGAGCATTGCTCATCATTATCACTAAAACACCTTTGTGTGGAGGCGTTTGTGTATAACACACACACCGCTGCAGGGCTTTTCTAGATAACTGATTATATGGGGGCCACGTATAAATACTGCAGAAAGTAGATAAAGATGATAAACGGTTAATTACTTGTCTACACAGTCAAATCGCAAGAATGAATTCAACTCTTATGCAGTCAAATTTAACACTATTTTGAGGTTTAAATGTCTCATCACCATTTTGTGTTAACTACTCTGTTCATGGTGTTATTTTTGGAGATAAAACTACACTAAATGGAGTAAATATCCAACTTGCAGAGTTTTACATGAATGTACAGTACCTTCAGAAAGTATTCACACCCCTTGACTTTTTCTACATTTTGTTGTTATAGCCTGCATTTAAAAAGGAGTAGATTTATTTTGTCACTGGCCTACATACAATAACCTATAATGTCAAAGTGGTATCATGTTTTTCGAAATGTTTACAAATTAATAAAAAATGAAAAGCTGAAATGTATTGAGTCAAAAAGTAATGAATTATGGCAAGCCTAAATAAGTTCAGGAGTAAAAATGTGCTAAACAAGTAATAATAATTAGCATTTCGATTTTTTGGACTACCACATCTCTGTACCCCACACACACAAACTTATTCAAATGTATTTATAAAGCCCTTCTTACAACATCAGCTGATGTCACAAAGTGCTGTACAGAAACCCAGCCTAAAAATCTAAACAACAAGCAATGCAGGTGTAGAAGCACGATGCCTAGGAAAAACTCCTCAGAAAGGCTAGAACCTAGGAATAAACCTAGAGAGGAACCAGGCTATGAGGGGTGGCCAGTCCTCTTCTGGCTGTGCCGGGTGGAGATTATAACAGAACATGACCAAGATGTTCAAATGTTCATAGATGACCAGCAGGGTCAAAAAATAATAATCACAGTGATTGTAGAGGTTGCAACAGGTCAGCACCTCAGGAGTAAATGTCAATAGGCTTTTCATAGCCGATCATTCAGAGTATCTGTACCGCTCCTGCTGTGTCTAGAGAGTTGAAAACAGCAGGTCTGGGACAAGGTAGCACGTCCATAATTATCTGTAAGGTCCCAAAGTCGAGCAGTGAATTTCAAACAGATTCAACCACAAAGATCAGGGAGGTTTTCCAATGCCTCGCAATAAAGGGCACCTATTGGTAGATTGGTAAAAATAAATTACATTGAATATCCCTTTGTAATTAATAACTACATGTTCACTGGTGATGGTGTATCAATACACCCAGTCACTACAAAGATACAGGCATCCTTCCTAACTCAGTTGCCAGAGAGGAAGGAAACCACTCAGGGAGTCCAATGGGGACTTTAAAACATTTAGAGTTTAATGGCAGTGATAGGAGAAAACTGAGCATGGATCAACAACATTGTAGTTACTCCACAATACTAACCTAATTAACAGAATGAAAAGGTTGTACAGAAAAAAATATTCTACATCATGCATCCTGTTTGCAAAAAGTAATACTGCAAAAATCGTGGCAAAGCAATTCCCTTTTTTGTTCTAAATACAAAGAGTTATGTTTGGGGCAAATCCAATACATTAGTGAATACACCATAGTACCACTCTCCATATTTTCAAGTATAATGGGGCCTGCATCATGTTATGGTATGTTTGTAATTGTTAAGGATTGGGGAGTTTTTCAGGATAAAAAAAGAAACCGAATGGAGCTAAGCCCAGGAAAACCTAGTTTCTGCTTTCTACCAGATACTAGGAGATTAATTCACCTTTCATCAGGACAATAACCTAAAACACAAGGCCAAATCTTCACGGGAGTTGCTTACAAAGAACACAATGAATGTTCCGGAGTGGCCAAGACTTAAATCAACTTGAAAATCTATGACAAAACTGGAAAATGGTTGTCTAGCAACGACCAACTTGATAGACCTTGAATTTTTTACAGAATAATGGGCACATGTTGCACAATCCAGGTGTGGAAAGCTCAGCTGTGATCGCTGCCAAAGGTGGTTCTACAAAGTATTGAATCAGGGTTGTGTATACTTATGTAAATTAGATTTCTGTATTTAATTTAAAATAAATTAGCAAACATTTTTCATTATCAGGAATGTAGAGTAGATGGGTGAAAAAATTTAATACATTTTTATTTCAAGCTGTAACAAAATGTGGATAGAGTAAGTCAACGAGTATGAATACTTTCTGAAGGCAGTGTAACTCCAATTGCCATTTGACTATTTTCAGCGTCTATTTTTAATTGACTCCCGTGCCATTTTACACTCTTGTGTATTGTTTTGAATTAACAATCAACTCCAGCCGAGTACATTTCTCTTCTGGGTTACTTTGAGTTATAAGGGTGAAAAGCCTTATTTGAATATTTCTTAATGTGTCACTTTATGGTGGTTTGAAAAGTGATTTCCAATCTCTGTTGGATCCAACTTAAAGGAAGATATCCAGAAATGTTACATCTCCCACAGCTTACATTTAGAATGCCTTCCATAGTAGGGAAGAAAATACAGTTCATGGAAACTACGTACCCAATGTAAAATGGAACAACTCTCACACAACTGTTGCTATACGGTAAATCAAACCACTTTACAGATTGGATTAGTTTAGAAAAATGTATGTTTACTATCTTTGTGTAGCATTAGACAAACAATGTACAGTTGAAGTCGGAAGTTTACGTACGCCTGAGCCAAATACATTTAAACTCAGTTTTTCACAATTCCTGATATTTAATCCTAAAAAAAATCCCCGTCTCCGGTCAGTTAGGATCACCACTTTATTTTAAGAATGTGAAATGTCTGAAAAATAGTAGAGAATTATTTATTTCAGCTTTTATTTCTTTCATCACAATCCCAGCTGGTCAGAAGATAACACTCAATTAGTATTTGGTAGCATTTCCTTAAACAATTTTAACTTGGGTCAAATGTTTCGGGTAGCATTCCACAAGCTTCCCACAATAAGTTGGTTGAATTGTGGCCCATTCCTCCTGACAGAGCTGGTGTAACTGAGTCAGGTTTGTAGGCCTCCTTACTCGTACACACTTTTTCAGTTCTGCCCACACATTTTCTATAGGATTGAGGTCAGTGCTTTGTGATGGCCACTACAATACCTTGCCTTTGTTGTCCTTAAGCCATTTTGCCACAACTTTGGAAGTATGCTTGAGGACATTGTCCATTTGGAAGACCCATTTGTGACCAAGCTTTGACTGATGTCTGGAGAAGTTGCTTCAATATACCCACATAATTTCCCTTCGTCCCTCCCCACAACATGATGCTGCCACCCCATGCTTCACGGTTGGGATGGTGTTCTTCGGCTTGCAAGCATCCCCCTTTTTCCTACAAACATAACGATGGTAATTATGGCCAAACAGTTCTATTTTTGTTTCATCAGACTTGAGGACATTTCTCCAAAAAGTATGATCTTTGTCCCCATGTGCAGTTGCAAACCGTTGTCTGGCTTTTTATGGCAGTTTTGGAGCAGTGGCTTCTTCCTTGTTGAGCGGCCTTTCAGGTTATGTCGATATAGGACTCGTTTTACTGTGGATATAGATACTTTTGTAACTGTTTCTTTCAGCATCTTCACAAGATTCTTTGCTGATGTTCTGGGATTGATTTTCACTTTTAGCACCAAAGTACATTTGTCTCTAGGAGACAGAACGCCTTTCCTTCCTGAGTGGTATGACGACTGCGTGGTCCCATGGTGTTTCTACTTGTTTGTACAGATGAATGTGGTACCTTCAGGTGTTTGGAAATTGCTCCCAATGATGAACCAGACTTGTGGAGGTCTACCATTTTTTTCTGAGGTCTTGGCTGATTTATTTTGATTTTCCCATGATGTCAAGCAAAGAGGCACTGAGTTTGAAGGTAGGTCTTGAAACACATCCACAGGTACACTTCCAATTGACTCAAATCATGTCAATTAGCCTATCAGAAGCTGTTTAAAGGCACAGTCAACTTAGTGCATGTAAACGTCTGACCCACTGGAATTGTGATACAATTAATTGTAAGTGAAATAATCTGTCTGTAAACAATTGTTGGAAAAATGACTTGTGTCATGCACAAAGTAGATGTCCTAACTGACTTGCCAAAACTATAGTTTGTTGACTAGAAACTTGTGGAGGTTGAAAATTTGTTTTAATGACTCCAACCTAAGTGTATGTAAACTTCCGACTTCAACTGTATTACCTCGACTAACCAGTGCCCTGCACATTGACTCTGTACCGGTGCCCCTGTATATAGCCTCACAGTTATTTTACTGCTGCTCTTTAATTATTTGTTAATTTAATTCTTTTTTTTTGTTGGTATTCTTAACTGCATTGTTGGTTAGGGACTTGTAAGTATGCGTTTCACTGTAAGGTCTACACCTGTTTTATTCGGTGCATTTGACAAATAACATTTGATTTACAGTGTGAAAAGTAAAGTTCAATTACATAATCTGATAAGTCAGAAACTATGAAACAAATCAAGGTCAATGACACATACTACTGGTCCTCAGATGGCTGCTGTTCGGTTAATTGTTTGGTGTGTGTAATGCGTAGTGGAGGATGCTGAGGGGAGAACGGCTCATAATGGCTGGAATGGAGTAAATTGAATAGAATCATTCCAGCCATTATTAAGAGCCATCCTCCCCTCAGCAGCCTCCACTGGTATGGCGGCCATCTTAATATGACCACATGACCCATCAGTTGACTTGGCAGCTATTTTGGAGGGGCACGTTTTTACTGTGATAGTGAGTTTGATAGTGAACTGGGGATATACTGTACTTCAGAATATCCGCAACACCATGCTTACTCTTTCGGTGGATTGAATTACTCAAAACAACATGTCTTAGAGCAATGGCTTGATTTATTGTACGGTTTCTTTTTTCTTCCTGATAATTGGTTCCTTTTACGGCTTTTGTTTACACTTTCTCTCATGTCAAAAATAAACCTTCAAACATTCACATTTGAGCAAAGGGGGTCTGAATGATTTCTACAAAATAATGTTACATAGGTGTGATTGAAAATGAGTCAAAGCAACGTCTTTGGTTGGCAAAACAGAATAAAATATATTGGAGTCATATTTGCAAACATAAGCATCCATTTACATTTCAACAGTTTCTCCAGCTCAAAATGCATATCGACTAATTAAAATCATCAATTTACTTTCTTGTGACAAAATGGTAAATTGTAGCTGGTCCCATCAGATAACATGGCACACAGCCACCATTTTTGGTGTCGCCCCAAGCTGACACCAAAAATGCTCTCAAAGCTCTTCATTGGACCCTAAACAAACTGGAGACCACATTTCCGGAGGCAGTGTTCATTGTTGCAGGGGACTTTAAAATTAATTTGAGGACCGTACTTCCGAATTATTAACACAGACTGTCTAACTTGCGGAAATTCTACTCTTGACAACTGCTAAATGCCTTTTCAATATGGGTATAAGGATCTTCTCCCGTCCTGCTTTTGACAAATCCAACCATGACTCTATTTTGCTTCTCCAGAGTGGTGCAGCGGTCTAAGGCACTGCATCTCAGTGCTAGACGCGTCACTACAGACCCTAGTTCGATCCAAGGCCATATCACAACTGGACGCTATTGGGAGTCCCATAGAGTGGCGCACAATTGGCCAAGCGTCGTTAGGGTTTGATCGGGGTAGGCCGTCATTGTAAAAAAAAAGACAATTCTTCCTGACTTGCCTAGTTATATAAAGGTTAAATAAAATAACCTACAAAGACTCAAGAAGGAAGTTCTGGTGATGAGGTCTGTACAACGTTGAACCGACCAATAAGACTTAATGTTCAAGACTGTTTTGATCGTGGAATGGAATATATTCCGGGTCGCCTCTGGAGATAAATGAATACGCCGATTCAGTCACCGGATTCTGAAAAGTCAACGTGGACTACATATGCAGTCTCCACTGAGGATGTATGTTAGTCATTCAGACATAAACCCTCGCAATGCTACCGGCCCAGACGGCATCAATAGTCTTTCCCTCAGAACTTGTGCAGACCAGCTGGCTGTTGAGTTCTGACATTTTAAATCTCAAACTCAGGCCGCTATACCTACCTGCTTCAAGATGTTCACTATCATCCCTGTGCCCAAGAAAGGGAAAGTAACTGTGCTGAATTATTACCGACCAGTAGCACTCACTTCCGTCATCATAAAGTGCTTAGAGGCTAGTCAAAAACCATATCACCTCCTCGCTACCCGACACACTCAACCCTCTGCAGTTCACCTACCGCCCTGACAGATGCACGGTCGACGCAATCGCCATTGCATTGCCCTTACCAACCTGGACAAAAGGAATGCATACGTGAGGATGATATTTAGACTACAGCTCTGCCATCCATACAATAGTGAGCTGAATAATAAGCTCATTACAAAGTTCACGGCCCTGGGTCTGAACTCCTCCCTTTGCAACTACTGTAGGTCCTGGTCTTCCTGACGGGATGCCCACATGTGGTGAAGGTAGGTAACATTACTTCCGACACTGATTCTCAACACAGGAGCCCCACAAGGGTGCTTCCCCAGCGGGGCCTCTGTGGAGCCAGTCAATAACAAATTCTTCGGCATACACATCTCAGAGAAGCTGAAATAGTCAAACCACACGGACACTGGTGAAGGCACTACTGCAACTCCTAAACATCAGGATGATAAATAAATCTGCCCTGTCCCTGAGGGCCCTCAGTGTTCTACAGGAGCACCATCAAGAGCATACTGTCTGCATCACAGCCTGGTATTGCAACTCCACCACAGCGGACCACCAGGTGTTTCAGAGGGTGATACGTGCAGCCATTGGGTGCACACTGCGTGTCCTCCAGGACACCCACATACAAGATGTAAACATATAAGCTTTGGTACCATGTTTCATGAACTGAAATAAAATATCCCACATATGTTCCATACGCACCAAGAGCTTCTTTCTCTCAAATTTTGAGCACAAATTTGTTTACATCCCTGTTAGTGAATATTTCTCCTTTGCCAAGATAATCCATCCACCTAACAGGTGAGGCATATCAAGAAGGTGATTTAAACAGCATGATCATTACACAGGTGCATATTGTGCTGGAGGAATAAGTCAAGGTGTATGAATATTTTCTGAAGGCACTGTGCTTGGATATATCCATGATAATGATGTGTGATTTTGCATGGCTTAGAGAAAATTAATCTCATCTAGGCACTGTTCAATCTTTATGTATGGTACAGAGATGAGGTCAGACAGGCAGACAGCGAGATGTATATTAACCCCCACTACCAAACCAAATGCTATGCTAGAAACAAGGGGAAATAATGTGCGAGTTGAGAGAAATACAAGATATGCTTTAGACAGCAACATTAATATTATTATGAAGGGAAGGCGTACTGATAATTCAGATGGAACTGTTAGAATGCATAGCTTGACGGCCAATAGAGTACGGCTTGGAACACGGCTCGTCCAATCAGCATCCAGGATCCCCAAAAAACATTTAATAATTCTAAATTAATTCTGCACTGCAAATGGACCGCAAGCACAACAATTATTTTAAACCTTGATTTACATTGGGAAACAATCACAAATAAAGTAATTGTTACACTATTTGTTGTTGTTTTTTAGGTGATCATGGTGACAGTCTTATCACAGAGATGGGCGACTGGTCCTCAGAATGCAATTCGTTTAATTAGGTGTGTTAGCTGGGGCTGTGGAAAAAGTGACACAGAAGACAAATATCACAATGAGGATGAGCAGATCGAAATGGAATCAACAGACTCGGCGCAAGATACCGCATGATCTGAGAGTCCTGGAGAGTCACTGTTTTGTAGATTTTCTCCAACCCTAATCTAGTGCACCCGATTCTAATAACTAGCTGGTTGATGAGCTATAGGAGGGTACTTCTCCAGGAGATCTCAACCTCCACCTATTTCCCCCCACCCTTTTCTCTAATAACCTCTCCCTCTAGTATAGCCGTCTCTGTTGATTGGACTGAGAGGGATGCAAACACAGCAGCTTGCAGCTACCACATTTAACAATTTGAGATTCATTCACCATTACATAATTTAAAATAGAGCAAATAATCTTTGTTTCTTGTTCTTGTACTAAGGAGGTCCAGTAGGTTAATATGAATAGTACTGATGACTGTATTACATTCATGTTGGTAAGGTTGGCTTAACATTTCACTTATGCTTTTTTAAATGTTTTGGTATTACAATACTTTCTGTAACTGGTCTCATCGCCTGCTGCTTGCATTTCAATAGCTAAGTTGTTTATGAATTACACAATTGTCAGGATCAGTCAGGCTAATATGCTGCAACATCAGTCAGCCATCTTGGTGCAGAAAGACATTGCATTGACACGTATTATTTGGGGTGAGACTCAATATTTTAGATAATGGGCAGAGTAATTAATACAGACAATCAAGTTAAGAACAGACACAGCTATAACTTCAGTTTGATGAACGTGTTGCGGCATTATACTATTGTATGTAATTTGAGCATTGGTTTGATTTGTGTGCCCCCAAACCCCTCTTTTTGTGTGCCCCTCCAACCCCTCTTTTACGCTGCTGATTCTCTCTGTTTATCTTATATGCATAGTCACTTTAACTATACCTTCATGTACATACTACCTAAATTGGCCCGACCAACCAGTGCTCCCGCACATTGGCTAACCGGGCTATCTGCATTGTGTCCCACCACCCGCCAACCCCTCTTTTACGCTTCTGCTACTCTCTGTTGATCATATAAGCATAGTCACTTTAACAATACCTACATGTACATACTACCTCAATAAGCCTGACTAACAGGTGTCTGTATATAGCCTTGCTACTCTTTTTACTGTTGTTTAATTTCTTTACTTACCGACACACACACACACCTTTTTTTATTTTTGCACCATTGGTTAAATAAGCATTTCACTGTAAGGTCTACACCGGTTGTATTTGGTGAACGTGACAAATAAACTTGGATTTGATTAGCTAACAAGCTAGCTAGCTAATGTGGAGATGTCGATTTGATGCAACAAAATGAATGTTTGTAGCCGATCTGAGGTCATGCCTGCCTTGAATTTGGTTGTGAATGTGGCTGAGGTAATTGAACAAAATAAATATGTTGAGGGTGTTGTCAACGTAAAAGAAGTTAGCTGGCCAGTTTGTGCTATAGCTTGGTTGCTCGGATGAGACATTAACCTGGGTCTGTTTCGCATTAGTGGAAACCAAGACTGTTCTCAGGGCAGGTTTGCTGGTTTTGACTAGCAGAAGTACATTTTTATAGCGCAGGTTAGGAGAATTAGGTTAAGGTTAGGAATAGGTTTAGCTAAAATGCTACAATTGTCCCCTACGTGACTCAAACATATCTAGCTACAAACAGGCCTGCCCTGAGAACAGTCTTGCTGCGAACCTGGCTAATGTTACAATGTCAACTAACGAAGCAGATAGCATTACTGAAATTGTATCTGGCTGAGAACAAAATATATTGAGCAATAATGTTGGCGGGATATAATGTTAATTAGCTACTGATGCTAAGATACAAGAGTGGACATGCTCCTATGAGGACATGCTGCATTTCTAATTGAATCAGACTTTGATCTGTAATCCTAATTATGTTTCTTGTTCAACAAATATTAAATATTAGCCTGTTAGTCCATCTAATTAGTTTGCTATATTTTACAGCAAACAATGAAGGAAAGCTAAGAAAATAGTTTCACTAAATCAACACCTTTCTTGAATATTCAAACGGAAGGAAGTGTTCATAATTAATCATTCTCGGTGATTCGAGTGTCACCGTTGTCAACTTTGGAATTTCTTGGAGGTCATTTCAAAAAGTGCCTTTTGGATAAAACTAACAAATTAAACCCTTTTTGCAAGAACACTAGCGAACCGACTGAACACACAGCGCCATCTGATGACCATTTAGGGAATGGAGAACATCTACTCAACGTGATTGAGTAACTACTCACCAGCTTTTGATCCCGGACGCCCCAGGAAGCAAATTGCAGGACAGAGTCTGACACTTCTGGATGGTTCAGCTCCCGTACCTCCCTGGTTATACAGTCTCCCGTATAGAAACGGCCATTATGGAATAATTGCTTTCTGTTTATTAGTCTACTCACATCTTGACAGGTGATACATACCTTGTCTGCAGGTTGTATATCAAGTAAGATTCCAGGAAAGAATGCCGGTACACCAAAGGAAGAATCCATATCAGAGAATGTGTTATCATTACATTCATAATCTGATATTTCTGGTGATGAAAGAAGCCTGATTTATTTACCATTATAAAATGCCTTTGCACATCATATATCTAATATTGTTTTCTTTGTCATAGTTCAACTGTGACCAAAATGGAAAGCTGGACAGGGAATTATTGCAAAACTACAACACCATTAAAACTCAATCTATATCCATTGACAGAGCTTTTGGTTGTCATTATGTAAATAGAGAATGGCTGAGTGGTTCTGTATGGGTAATCAGTGAGTTAATTTGCATAAAAATCATACATTATGCTGACCCTCGAGCCTATTGATAAATACAGTGGAGACGCTCCACTCGCCTTAACCAGAGCTCAATTGCCCATGGAAATGGAGTCTGCTTAGCCGCTTGTACCAGTCACCCAGCCTTCAGTCTTAATTTGGGCTCTCCTGTTTGAGTCGCCCGAGAGAATTTTCACAGAAAAATATATTGCATCGTCACTGGTCACTCAAACTCACACTCCGATGGCTGTCTACTCTGACACTGATAGGTGACATTTAGCAATGATTTGTTGATAAGATTGTCAACAGTTGGCTTGAATGGCTATGGGAGAAAGTGTTAGAGAGATGTGAGGATAGGCCTCTCTAACAAAGCCTCTTATTAACAGCTTTGATATTTTGAATTTGTGTGTGGTAGGAGTGGGTTGGGTGTGATAAATGTGAAAGATTACAGTGAGACGAAGAGGTGTATTTGATCTTTGTGAAGGAATACTTTATAATTTATATTTGACCTGATGAACACTTTTCATGTTCAAAATGTCAGTTTTCACCAATGGAAGGACAGTGTAATGACATTTTCTCTGGATGAGTCTGCATGAGGATATGGAAAATGTATTTCCATCCTAGACTCAATAAGCAATCCAATAGATATTCACATCTTACTGCTATTATTGCACAATAGGTGTATTTTTTTCAAGTCTATAGGAGCAGCAGGAAAACATTCACATTCAAACTTTGCCTGAATGATTTACTAACCTCAAATTGACAATGAACAATAAAAACACGCAAGGGAGAAATGTTCACTTCACCATGGTAGGTGAGCCATACATGTTTCATAATAGTGAAGATCATTGCTACTCATGGCTCTTAAAATTGTTTTTGCTACATTAACTGCCAAAAAAAGAGTAACTGTAACAGATATTCAGAGCTTCGACTTCCCAATTCTAAGGGGAAGTATTCAAGTCATGCTAAACATGCATAACACGAGGGGAGGTATAATATTAAGATTGGATTTCAGCTTGAAGCAAATGTCCACTTCCTGCTGTTAAAACTGGCAATACTTATCGCTTGGCACAAGCTATCATACTGAGCATGAAGGCTATTGGAGGCTATTACTACTGCATAGCAGGCCCTGGTTTTGTATGTAGAAATAATAGCACTATAATAGCAGTAGCACTGTTATGATGAATTCATAAGACAACTGGAGATGGTGGTGCAAGGGCCATGCTATAACACTCCATAGACAGGGTGTCAGTGTGATGATAAGCACATCTGGCAACATCATCTCAGTGGATATCAGTTCCAGTCTCCATCAAACTATTGTCTCAGGCCTCTTCTCATTATGATATCTTCTATCATGCATGAGAGGCATCGCAAGTTTGAATTTCAGTAGAAAGTAGAAAGAAGAAGTTGAAACGATGCTGCGGTCTCTTTGTGATATGTCACCAGGTACAGATCATCTTGATGATACATTTCTTAGTTTTAGCCACAATTTGTCACTTTAAATAGGTGCTTAATTTGTATTTCTACGTATTATGGATCCCTTTGAGTTCCTGCCAAGGCAGCAGCTACTCTTCTTGGGGTCCAGCAAAATTTAAGGCAGTTCATACAATTTTAAAAACATAACACATTCACCGATTTCCCAACACACTGTGTGCACTCAGGCCCCTACTCCAACAACACCACATATCTACAGTACAAAATCCATGTGTACGTGTGTGTGTGTTTAGTGCGCATGTTATTGTGTGTGTATGCGTCTATGTTGCTTCATAGTCCCAGCTGTTCCGTAAGGTGTATTTATATCTGTTTTTTAAAATCAAATTTTACTGTTACTTGATGTGGAATAGAGTTCCATGTAGTCATGGCTCTATGTAGTACTGTGCACCTCCTGTAGTCTGTTCTGGACTTGGAGACTGAAGAGACCTCTTGTGGCTTATCTTGGGGGGTATGCAGGGGTGTCTGAGCTGTACGACAGCAGTTCAAACAGACAGCTCGGTGCATTCAACGTGTCAATTCCTCTCATAAAAACAAGTAGTGAAGAAGTCAATCTCTCCACATTGAGCCAGGAGAGATTGACATGCATATTATTAATATTAGCTGTCTGTGCACATCCAAGGGCCAGCCGTGCTGCCCTGTTCTGAGCCAATTGCAATTTTCCTAAGTAATTTTTTTGTGACACCAGACCACACGCAACAAAACCAGGGCCTGTAAGACCTTCCTTGGTGATAGTGCTATTAAGAAGGTAGAGCAGTGCCTTATTATTGATATACAGTTTACAATCCAGGGTTACTTCAAGCAGTTTAGTCACCTGAACTTGCTAAATTTCCACATTTATTACAATATATAGTTGAAGTTTAGTGAACAATTTGTCCCAAATACAATGCTTTGAGTATTATGAATATTTAGGACTAACTTATTCCTTGCCACCCACTCTGAAACTAACTGCAACTCTTTGTTAAGCGTTGCAGTCATTTCAGTCACTGTAGTAGCGGACATGTAGAGTTGAGTCATCCGCATACATAGAAACTCTGGCTTTACTCAAAGCCAGTAGCATGTCATTTGTAAAGATTGAAAATAGTAGTGGACTTAGACAGCTGCCCTGGGGAATTCCTGATTCTACCTGGATTATGTTGGAAAGGCTTCCATTAAAGAATACCCTCTGTTCTGTTAGACAGGTAACTCTATCCACAGTATAGCAGGGGGTGTAAAGCCATAACACATATTTTTCCAGCAGCAGACTATGATCAATAATGTAAAAAGCCACACTGAAGTCTGACAAAACAGCCCCCACAATCTTTTTATCAAAGCAAATTTATTTATAAAGCCCTTCTCACATCAGCTGATGTCAAAGTGCTGTACAGAAACCCAGCCTAAAACCCCAAACAGCAAGCAATGCAGGTGTAGAAGCACGGGGGCTAGGAAAATCTCCCTAGAAAGGCCAGAACCTAGGAAGAAACCTAGAGGAACCCGGCTATGAGGGGTGGCCGGTCCTCTTCTGGCTGTGCCGGGTGGAGATTATAACAGAACATGGCCAAGATGTTAATGTTCATAGATGACCAGCAGGGTCAAATAATAATCACAGTGGTTGTTGTGGGTCCAACACGTCAGCACCTCAGGAATAAATGTCAATTGGCTTTTCATAGCCGATCATTCAGAGTATCTCTACCGCTCCTGCTGTGTCTAGAGAGTTGAAAACAGCAGGTCTGGGACAGATAGCACGTCCGGTGAAGAGGTCAGGTTCCATAGCCGCAGGCAGAACAGTTGAAACTGGAGCAGCATTACGGCCAGGTGGATTGGGGACGGCAAGGAGTCATCAGGCCAGGTAGTCCTGATGAATGGTCCTAGGGCTCAGGTCCTCCGAGAGAGAGAAAGAGAGACAAAGAGAGATAACTAGCTTCTTATGGCTGGGGGCAGTATTGAGTAGCTTTGGATAAATAAGGTGCCCAGAGTAAAAACTGTCTGCTCTTCAGTCCAAGTGGCTAATATATGCATATTATTAGTATATTTGGATAAAAAAAAACTGAAGTTTGTAAAACTGTTTGAATGATGTCTGAGAATAACAGAACTCATATGGCAGGCAAAAACCTGAGAAAAAATCCACCCAGGAAGTGGGAAATCTGCGGTTGGTCGATGTTCAACACAGCCCCTATTGAAGATAGTGGGCTATTGGTCATCTTGCACTTCCTAAGGCTTCCTCTAGATGTCAACCGTCTTTAGAAACTTGTTTGGGGCTTCTAATGTGAAGGGGGGGCTGAATGAGAGGGGAATGAGTCAGGTCTGCCAGCAGCCACGAGCTCAGTCACGCGCATTCACATGAGGGAGCTCCCGTTCCTTTGCTTTTCTGAAGACAAAGGAATTCTCCGGTTGGAATATTGTTGAAGTTTTATGTTAAAAACATCCTAAAAATTGATCGTTTGACATGTTTCTATGGAACATTTTGACATTTCGTCTGCAACTAGTGAACGCGCTTCGTGAGTTTTGATTTGTTTACCAAACGCGCTAACAAAAGTAGCTATTTGGACATAAATGATGGACATTATCGAACAAATCAAACATTGTGGAACTCGGATTCCTGGGAGTGCATTCTGATGAAGATCATCAAAGGTAAGTGAATTTTTATAATGTTATTTCTGACTTCTGTTGACTCCAACATGGCGGATATATGTATTTGTTGTCTGAGCGTCGTAGTCAGATTATTGCATGGTTTGCTTTTTCCGTAAAGCTTTTTTTGAAATGTGACACAGCGGTTGTATTAAGGAGAAGTTTATCTTTATTTCCATGTATAACCCTTGTATTTTCATCAACATTTATAATGAGTATTTCTGTAAATTGATGTGGATCTCTGCCGGATGTTTTTGGAACTACTGAACATAACGCACCAATGTATACTGAGATTTTTTAAATATAAATATGCACTTTATCGAACAAAACATATATGTATTGTCTAACATGAAGTCCTATGAGTGTCATCTGATGAAGATCAAAGGTTAGTGATTAATTCTCTGTTTCTGATTTTTGTGATTGTGAATAGGTGCTGACCTAACAATCCTTTGTGGTGCTTTCGCTGTAAAGCCTATTTGAAATTGGACACTGTGGTGGGATTAACAACAAGATTACCTTTAAAAAAATGGTATAAGATACTTGTATGTTTGAGGAATTTTAATTATGAGATTTCTGTTTTGAATTGGACGCCCTGCACTTTCACTGGCTGTTGTCATATCGATCCCCGTTAACGGGATTTCAGCCCTAATTAGAGAAAGCATACTTAAATTCACACATTACAGGAGAAACATTCCAGATATAACAGACTGACCCTAGCCCCCCAACACCTAAACAACTGCAGCATAAATATTGGAGGCTGAGACAGAAGGGGTCGGGAGACACATCATTCATTTCTCTAAGCCAATCAGTCATTTGTGTAAATGCTGTGCTTGTTGATTGTCCTTGCCTATAAGCATGCTGAAAGTTTGTTGTCAACTTGTTTACTGTAAAAATAGCATTGTATGTGGTCAAATACCATTTTTTCCAAAAGTTTACAAGGGCTTGGTAACAGGCTGATTGGTCGGCTATTTGATCCAGCAAAGGGGACTTTACTATTCTTGGAAAGCGGAATGACTTGCTTCCCTCCAAGTCTAGTCGGCTTAAATTGAAAATATGGCAAATAGGAGTGGCAATATCGTCCGCTATTATCCTCACAAATTTTCCATCCAAGTTGTCAGACCCCGTTGGCTTCTCATTGTTGATTGACACCAATCATTTTCTCACCTCTTCCATACTCACTTTACGGAATGCAAAATTACAATGCTTGTCTTTCATAATTTGGTCAGATATACTTGGATGTGTAGTGTCAGCTTTTGTTGCTGGCATGGCATGCCTAAGTTCGCTAATTTTGCTAAAGTAGTTGGCAATATCAGTTGGTTTTGTGATGAATGAGCAAATCTGATTCAATGAATGATGGCGCCGAGTTTGCCTTTTTTCCCAAAATTTCATTTAAGGTGCTCCAAAGCTATTTACTATAATTCTTTGTAATGTCTTTGTTTTATAGTGTAGTTTCTCATTTTTATTCAGTTTAGTCACATGATTTCTCAATTTGCAATATGTTTGCCAATCTGTTGTGCAGCCAGACTTATTTACCATTCATTTTGCCTCATCCCTCTCAACCATACAATTTTTCAAATCCTCCACAGGGATTTAACAGTTTTTAACATATTTTCTTAACCTCTTTCAGCTAAGGGGCACTATTTTTATGTTTGGAAAAATAACGTTCCCAAATTAAACAACCTATTTCTCAGGCCCATATGCTAGAATATGCATATAATTGACAGATTAGGATAGAAAACACTAAAGTTTCCAAAACTGTCAAAATATTGTCTGTGAGTATAACTGAACTGATATTGCAGGCGAAACCTGAGGAAAATCAAACCAGAAAGTGGCTTCTATTTTGAAAGCTCCATGTTCCATAGCCTGCCTTTGCTCAATTTAAAGGGATATCAACCAGATTCCTTTTCCTATCGCTTCCTCGAGGTGTCAGTCTTTAGACAGTTTCAGGCTTTTATTTAGAAAAATGAGCGAGAAACATAACATCCCGTCAGGTGTTTGCATTTGTTTTGCTTGCGCAACAGAGCTTGGGCAGCCATCGTCTCTCCCTCTCCTACTGAAAAAGACAGTGCCAGTTGATATATTATCGATTAAATATTTTAAAAACAACCTGAGGATTGATAATAAAAAACATTTGACATGTTTCTGTGGACATTACAGATACTATTTGGAATTTTCGTCTGCGTTGTCGTGAACGCTCGAGCCTGTGGATTTCTGAACATAACGCGCCAAACAAATAGAGGTATTTTGTATATAAAAATAATCTTTATGGAACAAAAGGAACATTTATTGTGTAACTGGGAGTCTCGTGAGTGAAAACATCCGAAGATCAAAGGTAAGCGATTCATTTTATTGATTTTCTGATTTTCGTGACCAAGCTACTTTGATGCTAGGTGTTCATAATGTTATGTCTAGTGATCGATAAACGTACAAACGCTTGGATTGCTTTCGCTGTAGAGCATATTTTCAAAATCTGTCACGACAGGTGGATTAACAAAATGCTAAGCTGTGTTTTGTTATATTGCACTTGTGATTTCATGAATATAAATATTTTTAGTAATATTATTTGAATGTGGCGCTCTGCAATTCAGCGGCTGTTGATGACAATTATCCTGCTAACGGGATAGGTAACGTCAAGAAGTTAATGGGTGCATGCTATTAGTAACTGGAATAAGCAATTTAATAAATGTGTCAAGTGCCGTGTCCGTTTGCTCCTCTTTACACACCAACAAATATTCTTTACATCAACAGCATAGGAATCAGTACAAAATGTACTGTATGACCTCTTATACACTATATTTGGACCAGCCTTTGGAACTTTGGTTTTCCTAGATATGGCTACTATATTGTGATCACTACATTAGATGGTTTGGATACTGCTTTCAAACTAATCTCTGCAGCATTAGTAAATATATGATCAAAACATGAGGATTTCATTCCTGTATTGTTTGTAACTACCCTGGTAGGTTGATTAATAACCTGAACCAGGTTGCAGGCACTAGTTGGAAGCTTTCTCTTGAGTGGGCAGCCTGATGAAAGCCTGTCAATGTTTAAATCACCCAGAAAGTAAACCTCCATTGACATCAAACATTATCAAGCATTTCACACATGTTATCCAGATACTGATTGTTAGCACTTGGTGGTATATATATTAGTTTCTCACCAGAATGTGCTTTAGGTGAGGCAGATGAACCTGTAGCCATATTACTTCAACATCATTTAACATGATATCCTCTCTAATCTTTACAGGAATGTGGTTCTGAATATACATGAATATACAGCAACACCTCCATTGGCATTTCTATCTTTTCTGTAAATGTTATAACCTTATATTGCTACCACTGTATCAAAGGTATTATCTAAGTGAGTTTCAGAGTTAGTCAGAATATGTCATCTGTTGCTAGCTCATTTTTGATTTCATGAACCTTGTTTCTTAATTAAGCTACATATGTTAACGTGAGCTATTTTGAGCACTTTTCTTCTGGGATACTTACTTGTTTTTATTGCATTACTCTGACGCTTAGCAGCAGTATATGTGCTCATGTTCTTTATGCTAGTGCAGGGTGAGCTGCAGACAGTGGACTTCCTCTTAGGGCACACCGGCTCGGTGCTAACAGTATAAATCGGGTTCGTAGGCACATGATTACTGCATAAAATAGCTGTAGGATCTGCAGAGGCATACAGAGCAGTTAGAGGGAAATAAATGTTACTTATATTCTGTCTACCGACACCCCTGGTGTAATGTACATTTGCTGAAGCATTATGACTACGCTGCATCACAATGGTAGGGATTATTTGAGCTGGGCTTGGGTCATTGATAAGTCATTGTCTCAGTAATGTAATATACTCTCACTCCTGGATAGGACATTGTTTTTGCACCAGGAATGGTCACATTTCTTACCATGGAGCTGCCCAAAATCACGGCTGGCGAAGAATGAGGAAATCCGCCCACTCCCACGATTCACAGGATTCATGCCTCCGACAGATAGAAAAGCCCTGCCAGAGCAGGAACGGAAGGTTTCTGACGTCGACTTCGAAATCGTAGAAGTAGGCACTGCGGCCGCAGACACAGGCAACCCCAGCGATGAAGGTGAAGGAAGATCAGGCTCCAGGACGGTGAAACAATTAATTGTTTGTATCCCCTCCTGGTCTCTCGTTGGGAGTGTAGACTGCTTTGTGGTAGGTCGCCGGTTTCGGCTTCCACGGCTCGTAACATGCGAAAAGCGTTGATTTCCTTTTTCCTCGTGCTGTGCTCATTCAACTCCGCTATCAGATGGGAGAGCTTCGGGCAACACCAGCCAGTTGGATAGCACAAACTACAAGGCGGAGATGCATTCAACAAACGTGAATGCCGTCGAGCCACCGGCGTAGAAAATGTTACATTGAGAAAGCCACCTCAAGCCTATAATCCTCAGCAAGTAAACAATTGCCGCATTGGAACTCCAAGTGATCCAGTTTGTCACGAAACAAAGCGTAATAGATACACAGCTCCTATTTCGCTGGAACCATTAATTTATTTCTCCAGACAAAGAGGGCTCCATTGCAAAACTCATCTGGTACCAACTTCGTTAGCTTGATGGCTAGCAGCTTAGCGTCTTTGTCAAGCAGGCTTCACTCGGTCTGTTAAGCGGGGTTCCAGGATAAGAAATAGAGGTCCTAGCTGTTAAAGCCAACCGCTTTGCGGAATCCACGGCAAAACATGTTCTGTATGCGCATTTAATGAATAGCGGTTTCGTTTTGTTTTAATCTTAAACAACAAAACGAGTGTTTTCCATCATACATTGATGTGTGGGGTGTGTCCATAAATCTGAAAAGAGTCAAAGGTCATTCCACCCTCTATGGACCATCATTCACTGGTCCTAATAGTAGTCCTTTAAGAATGCTGCCTCAGAGGCACTCCAGCAATTTTTCTGTAAAAAAAAACAACAATATTCCACAAATGAAAACAGTAATGTAAAATGTTTGCTCAACCAAAAGTTTTGCGATTATGCTGCCGGACTTAGAGGTAATTGGTGGTTTAGTACGGTACCCTGCATCACTACTTCATTGCTCCAGACCAGTGCAAGGGGGAGTTAGAGCGCTGATTATGCTTTTGGGTCACAAGGCACTACTGTGTCTAACTGACAATGAATGGGTGACATAAACCAAATAGAAACTGATAATTGTGCACGACTTCAAAATTAAATTTAAATGAACTGAATGATGAGGATGAATGTGATTGAATTTAGAACAATAGTCTAAGAATTGCGATTCCTCTGTCCTGCATGCGCACACCCGGAAAAACACTTCTTTTTTTGTTTCTACTCGTCAGTATTACTTAAAACTTCTTATGGTATAGGGGACGCTTGCGTCTCACTTGGAAAAAAAAACAGGGAAAATGCAGCGCGGCAAATTCAAATAATGATATAAAATCAAACATTCATTAAATCACACATGTACGATACTCAATTAAAGCTACACTCATTGTGAATCCAGCCAACATGTCAGCTCTTAAAAAGCTTTTCGGCACAATGTCAATAAAGAGGGTAGCATATTTCAAACCTGCAGGCGCTACACAAAACGCTGAAATAAAATATAAAACATGCATTATCTTTGACGAGCTTCTTTTGTTGGCACTCCAATATGTCCCATAAACATCACAATTGGTCCTTTTTTTTTTGATTAATTCCATCCATGTATACCCAAAATGTCCATTTAGAAAAAAATTATGGAAACAATGGCTAACATTGAGAGAGTTATTCACCTCTGAATCTACTGTACAGATCTGTTGAGAATGTGTGTATTTTTGATACACACTCCCATTAATAGAAGTATAACCTTTATTATCATTATAGTATTACCATACTAAGTGGATTGTACAACCCAGAATGAAGGGTTTGAAATTAAGTGTATTTTATCCCCCCTTACTTTAAAAGAGTAGAGAATATTTTTGATAGAAGCTAAAATCTAAATGCGTACATTAAAATATAATGATTATGTTATGTAATGGTTTGTGCTTTTCTTTTAACTATTTTCATGTGGTGTTCTAATAACCAATTTCTGTGTTCATGCAATTGACTGATTTAACAAATCCTCACTATTAGTATCTGCAATTTGGCAGTACGCCCAGACCTTGTTTTAAGAACAAACTAAATACCTCTCAGTTTCAAGGTCTCAGCTTAGAGAGAAAGAAGCCTTGTGAGGTATTGGTCTGTCACATTGATGAAACAAGATGCTAATGATTAATATATTATGCTAAATCATGCAAGTATAACTTCTGTGTATAGCAGTATTTAAGACAACTGCTGGGACTGCCCAGGCAAAGCTCCTTATTGACATGTGTACTATGGTGCATTGAGTTAGTTAACCTCTCCAGTGCACTCACAAATAAACTGATTCATTTAAGATGGACTTCGAGTGTCCCTGTGTAATAATTTACACGACTCAAAGAACCCAACTTCTTTCATGAGCAATCTTTTCTTTGAGCTGTTTGTGCGGGAGAAGCTGGTTCCCATGTTGCAGATAAACACTGCACGGGTTCTATCCTGAACAGATCTCGGTGTATGATTGTAAGAATCCAAATGGCAAATTGTTCACCTCGCACCGGAATTGGGGGCTCAGACCTATGTTGAGAAGAGAATCAGAATCTACCCAGACCTGACTGACAAACTGTTAAAACAGAGGGAGACCGACAATGGAGGTGAGATTCCACCTACTCAGTATCATCCACCTGGCAAAACTCATCTTGACCTACCAAAATACAACACACGTTTCCACTGCCAAAGAGGCTCAAGACTTCCTCGATAAGCACATCAAGTCCAACACCCAAGGGGACGAGCCGACAATATTCAGGTATGCATAATCACGCAGCCTAACCTATGGCTTTGATGCTGCCCTCATCATAAGACAATGAGGAAACCATCTCAATTAGGTAAAAGGAACACTATTATTACTTTTATCATAATTGCTGGACATTGGACTTCGTTATTATTATATTGCCTATGTTGCACGACATTTAGACAGACTCCACACTAATTAACTTCTTATGGATCATTGGGACGCTATAGCATCCCACCTCGACAACTTCCGGTGAAATTGCAGAGCGCCAAATTCAAATTAAATTACTATAAATTTTTAACTTTCATGAAATCACAAGTGCAATAGATCAAAATAAAGCTTAACTTGTTAATCTAGCTGCCGTGTCAGATTTCAAAAAGGCTTTACGGTGAAAGCAAACCATGCAAACCATTATCTAAGGACAGCGCTCAGCACACAAAACATTATAAACAGTAACCAGCCAAGTAGATTAGTCACAAAAGTCAGAAATAGCAATAAAATTAATAACTTACCTTTGATCTTCGTATGGTTGCACTCACAAGACTCCCAGTTATACAATAAATGTTAGTTTTGTTTGATAAAGTCCCTCTTTATATCCAAAAACCTCAAAACAAAAACGCTGCAACAAATTTTCTTGCCACGTTTTGTTCAGTAATCCAATGGCTCAAATGCAGTCACAAGAGGCAGACAAAAAATCTAAATAGTATCCGTAAAGTTCATAGAAACATGTCAAACGATGTTTATAATCAATCCTCATTGTTTTTAGCCTAAATAATCTATAATATTTCAACTGGACAATAGCGTCGTCAATATTAAAGAAAAACAAGAAAGGCGCACTCTTGGGATTGCGCACCAAACATGTTGGGGATTTTTCACTGGCCTCATTGAAACTGCTCATTCTCCCTCACTTTTCAGAATAAAGGCCTGAAACAATGTCTAAAGACTGTTCACAGCTAGTGGAAGCCATAGGGAACAGAATTTGGGTCCTATCCCTTTAAATGGTGGATAGGCTTTCAATGGAAAAACACCTATTTCAAAATAATTGCACTTCCTGGATGGATTTTCCTCAGGTTATGTTATACTCACAGACACTATTTTAACAGTTTTGGAAACTTTAGAGTGGTTTCTATCCAAATTATATGCACATCCTAGCTTCTGGGCCTGAGTAGCAGGCAGTTTACTTTGGGCACGCTTTTCATCCAAAATTCAGAATGCTGCCCCCCATCCCAAAAAGGTTAATGATCAATATATTGAAGTGCCATACAGACTGGGGTTGCTTCCTTGTGGGGTTATAGCACATCCTCATCTGCACATCTATCACTCCAGTGCCAACTGCTAAATTGTAATTACATCGCCACTATGGCCTATTTATTGCCTTACCTCCTTACTTCATTTGCACACACTGTATACAATGTTCTATTGTGTTATTGACTGTACGTTTGTTTATCCCATGTTTAACTCTGTTGTTTTTGTCGCACTGCTTTGCTTTATCTTTATCAGGTTGTAGTTGTAAATGAGAACTTGTTCTCAAAACGCTATTACACATTGACAATCATTGTCTACTGTCAGTATTCCTACTGTAGCAGCATTGTGTAGAATATAAGACATCACAGACACGTTAGTTGCTAGCAACAACAGGCATAGTTACTTTAAGACTAATATGAGTCAAGCCAAAGTCATTCCTTTACTCTATGCCATAAAAACATTTCTCCAGTTTTGCTCATAATGAGGCACTGAGGCTAGCTAGGCTTCACTAGCTAGCTATAACGTTAGACTACCGTATATTTTAGGTATAGCAAGCACCACTAGCTAACTAGGCGTGTGGTGGTTCTAGCCAGTCCTGTTATGGAGGAATCGATCACCAAATTGTACTGTACAACACTGCCTTGATTAAAAGAGCTGATATTGCTAGCTAGCTATTGACAGCCAAACAACTTACTCGTTTGTCATTTATCATCCTGAGTCCAGGACCAGCTGGTCTAGGCTGCCACTGCTTCTTGCTGGTCTCGCAATTTTTTCTCATCATCGCAACTCCTGTCCAATGTATTCTTGCTCAAATAAACCTTTAAACTAGCACTGCCCCCTTTGTGAAAACCCTTCCTTCTAAGGTGGGAACAAGGAAATATGACTCCCATCAAGCTGTAGTCTTTACAAACCAGGGGAAATTAGTCAACAACGATAAGAATATTGTTGAGACAAGTCCAATGGCTCTATTGAGCAAGGACAACCATATCTACTCACATGATTGTGCAATCAGGGACACAAAGGCCACAATAATTGCTACAAAACATGACTCAATTCATTTTTAGATCAGACAGCAGGCTCAATCAACCAATGACGTCATTGGTTGGTTTCTCCCGGCACGAAAATTCTAAAATACAGCTATAGTGCATAATTATGTCTGAATCACCCTCTCATCACGCATAATTATGTAGATAGACTGGAAATACACCCCAAATAGTGTCTAGCAGTGAAGGTTCCCTTTAACTGGAACAGAACATGGAAAAATATGGCCTTGGCATCCCGTAATCCAAACCAATTTATTAATTTTAATTTGTTCACGGACTGCATTTAAGACCAAAGAAACATTTTACAATGCAATTGGCCCCAACTATTCACTGTGTCCCCTATATCAGGTAGGCACATTCCTTCACATGATCTGTGAGGGTCCTGTAGTTAAATGCTGCTTGGGAAAAATAAAAATAAATTTTGAAGTGCATGAATTTACGTAATATGCATCCTTCCTGGTAGTCCAAAAAGTAAAATGCATTTACATTCTGAGACCCATAACATTTTCAGAGTTTCACAGTGTCATATCACTTGCACCTCAATGGAAAAAGTTGACATGGCACTGTAACAGTCAGGATATAAAATGTCCCTTTAGCTCTTAGGGGACCTTCTCTCAGGACAGCAAGCACATATGCCACAGGCTCTTGAATATTTAATAAAAGTACAGCAAACTTCAGCACTAGGAGTTTCTTGCAGTGCCATCACTAGTCAGTAATGAAGACTATATATGCTGGCTTCATACAGAATGTTCTACTTAACTGAAGTCAAGCAAAGACGGGACTTGACAAAGCACAATGCAGATACGCTAAGCATGTAGGTCAGAATCCTGACATGAGATCCACTTGTTAAGTAGAGTTTTTGCACATTTTCCATTTAAATCAATGCATGTTTTATTTAACACCAAAACCACTGGGCCTTGAGGGATCCCCCTTCAAGCTAATGAGCAGTCATTTTATTTGGTAGCATTGCCTTTACATTTTTTAACTTGTGTCAAACGTTTCAGGTAACCTCCCACAAGCTTCCCACAATAAGTTGGGTGAATTTTGGCACATTCCTCCTGACAGACCTGGTGTAACTGAGTCAGGATTGTAGGCCTCCTTGCTCGCACACGCTTTATCAGTTCTGACCCCACATTTTCTGTAGGATTGAGGTCATGGCTTTGTGATGGCCTCTCCAATACCTTGACTTTGTCTTTAAGCCATTTCGCCACAACTTTGGAAGTATGCTTGGGGTCATTGTCTATTCGGTAGACCCATTTGCAACCAAGCATTAACTTCCTGACTGATGTCTTGAGATGCTGCTTCAATATATCCACATCATTTTACTTCCTCATGAAGCCATCTATTTTGTGAAGTGCCCCAGTCCTTCCTGCAGCAAAGCACCCCCACAACATGATGCTGCCACCCCCGTGCTTCACGGTTGGGATGGTGTTCTTCGGCTTGCAAGCCTCCCCCTTATTCCTCCAAACATAACAATGGTCATTATGGCCAAACAATTCTATTTTTGTTTCATCAGACCAGAGGACATTTCTCCAAAAAGTACGATCTCTGTCCCCATGTGCAGTTGCAAGCCGTAGTCTGGCTTTTTTATGTCAGTTTTGGAGCAGTGGCTTCTTCCTTGCTGAGCGGCCTTTCAGGTAATGTCGATATAGGACTCGTTTTATTGTGGATATAGGTACTTTTGTACCCGTTTCCTCCAACATCTTCACAAGGTCCTTTGCTGTTGTTCTGGGATTGATTTGCACTTTCCACACAGAAGTACATTCATCTCTAGGAGACAGAACGCGTCTCCTTCCTGAGCGGTATGACTGCTGCGTCGTCCCATGGTGTTTATTCTTGAGTACTATTGTTTGTACAGATGAATGTGGTACCGTCAGGCATTTGGAAATTGCTCCCAAGGATGAACCAGACGTGTGGAGGTCTACAATTTTTTTCTGAGGTCTTTCCTGATTTCTTTTGATTTTCCAATGATGTCAAGCAAAGAGGCACTGAGTTTGAAGGTAGGCCTTGAAATACATCCACAGGTACACCTCCAACTGACTAAAATTATGTCAAATAGCCTATCAGAAGCTTCTAAAGCCATGACATAATTTTCTGGAATTTTGCTTAAAGGAGCTGTAAAGGAACAGTCAACTTAGTGTATGTAAACTTCTGACCCACTGGAATTGTGATAGTGAATTATAAGTTAAGTAATCGGTCTGTAAACAATTGTTGGAAAAATGACTTGTGTGATGCACAAAGTAGATGTCCAAACCATCTTGCCAAAACTATAGTTTGTTAACAAGAAATTTGTGGAGTGGTCGAAAAACGAGTTAATGACTCCAACCTAAGTGTATGTAAACTTCTGACTTCAACTGTAGCCTCGTTATTGTTATGTTACTTTGTATTAGTGGTGTGGGGGCTGTGCTTTGGCAAAGTGGGTGGGGTTATATCCTTCCTGTTTGGCCCTGTCCGGGGGTATCATCAGATGGGGCCACAGTGTCTCCTGTCCCCTCCTGTCTCAGCCTGCAGTATTTATGCTGCAGTAGTTTGTGTCGGGGGGCTAGGGTCAGTTTGTTATATCTGGAGTACTTCTGTCTTATCCGGTGTCCTGTGTGAATTTAAGTATGCTCCCTCTAATTCTCTCTTTCTCTCGGAGGACCTGAGCCCTAGGACCATGCCTCAGGACTACCTGGCATGATGACTCCTTGCTGTCACCAGTCCACCTGGCCGTGCTGCTGCTCCAGTTTCAACTGTTCTGCCTGCGGCTATGGAATCCTGACCTGTTCACCGGACGTGCTACCTGTCCCAGACCTGCTGCTTTCAACTCTCTAGAGACAGCAGGACTGGTAGAGATAGCCGATCATTAAGAGTATGAAAAGCCAACTGACATTTACTCCTGAGGTGCTGACTTGCTGCACCCTCGACAACTATTTTGATTATTATTATTTGACCATGCTGGTCATTTATGAACATTTGAACATCTGGGCCATGTTCTGTTATCTCCACCCGGCACAGCCAGAAGAGGACTGGCCACCCCTCATAGCCTGGTTCCTCTCTAGGTTTCTTCCTAGGTTTTGGCCTTTCTAGGGAGTTTTTCCTAGCCACCGTGCTTCTACACTATTGCTTGCTGTTTGGGGTTTAAGGCTGGGTTTCTGTACAGCACTTTGAGATATCAGCTGATGTACGGAGGGTTATATAAATAAATTAGATGTATTATTTTTTAGTTTAGTTGGTAAATATTTTCTTAACTCTTCTTGAACTGCACTGTTGTTTAAAGGCTTGTAAGTAAGCATTTCACAGTAAGGTTTACACTACTTGTATTTGGCGCATGTGACAAATAATGTTGGATCTCCATGTCACAAACAACGAAAGCTGGTGAGTTCATTGCTGATGTTTTTTTCTTGTGATTTAGGGCCTGCTCTCTCAGCTATTACATTTTGATGCTGATAATCGTCAGGTAGCATTTTCACCAGCTTGTTCTATCTAACCGGTGCCAGCCCTTCCTCTCTCTGTCTCGCTGTTTCATTTGGTATCAGCTGAGGACCTCGCTTAGTGCGCACTGTTCTTGCTATTTTGCAGTTTTTTGCCTCGGAGGTGTAGTTTATTCAGGCTGAGGCTCCGAGTCAGAGGAATAATCTATCAGAGATGTCATGATTCATTTCTTTCCTGCCATCTAAGTCGTTTTTATCACAATTGTGTAGCACTGCTAACACAGCATGTGTATCCATTCCTCTTCATCTTCTTGCCATTTTAAAATATGCATGCTCTCACTGTGTACTCCAAGTAGGTCAGAGTACACTGATACAACTGCTTGGATTTGGTGGACTGATATAGGGCATATTGAGATTAGAATATACTAATATATTAGAATGGCACACCCTGTTCTTCATTCGCAATTGGTGATTGCATAATTATGCATTGTTTGCTTCCCTCGTTCATCAACTAACCCATTCTCCCCCCATCATGCTTTACTTCATTAATTTAATCTGCTATATGTGTGAAATTAGTTTCGGTATAATTTAGGTTCAGTTCCGAGTTAATTATCGGGGTGATAATCATCTAACATTCCACTGTCGGGAGAAGGAGCGGAGCAGGCCCTACTGTCGGGAGAAGGAGCGGAGCAGGCCCTACTGTCGGGAGAAGGAGCAGGCCCTACTGTCGGGAGGGGCAACGGGTGAAAAACGTTTTTTTTAAATGACATGCACTTAAAAATGGTTATTTAAAACACCAGTTCTGTTTGTGAGATTAAGATTCTAACAACGGTAGTCTGTTATATAGACTTATTTAAGAAAAGTAAAAGACACAGGGGGCATGACTTTAAAAATGGTAGCGTAATAAACCAATTTAATTAATGAGATCTGCTTTAGCGATTCTAGTGTTCATCATTGAGGTAACGTTGCATATCTGGAATTTAACAATAGTTATATACATTATACACAGCTTTAATGTTATATGTGCGGTATAATACCTATAATAAGTTGCAGTATCAAATGCATATGATTCAATTCCAAACTAGGCCTTGAATAAGAAGAATAAAATGCAATATATCTTATTGGTGAACTCAGAAAATGTCCACCGCCTTATTACTTTTATATACACTTGCTTCTATTCTATATTAAAAACAATAAATTATATGTTTAAATGTGAGATGCAGGCATTGGTCTGAAACCAAAAAATAAATGAAATTCACATGAGCACCACAATGCCTACATCCATCCATTCTCTACCAAGGTTTTCCAGCACACAACCTTTACCTACTAAAGTAGCTGTTGGTCTACATACCTCAAACGATGTGAATGAAGGTTGCTTAGGATTCAAACCTTCTCAAACAGCCTTAGAAAGAGGAGCACTCACAATATGATTTGTACCGCATACAAGTTAAAGTATTGTATTCTTCACACATACTACACTAATTCCATTACACTACCGTTTCAAGCTTTTTTTTTTATTATATAAAAGCAAGCTTTGCTATTATACTTACAAGACGATCATGCTTAATTCAGCCCAACATAACAGGTGGTGGTTTTCTGGACACGGTCACTCATATATAGAGGTCTATAAAGCCTGTATCCATACCTGATTTCTGTTACCGTTTGCTTATCTGTGTAATATCGACATAAGTGCAGAAACACTTGTTCTGTTTTATTACTTGCTTTGCAGATCAATTGGCAGTTCAATCCCTCTGTCAAATGAATATGAAGCTTAAAGTTGTGTTTATATGAATTTATTTTTGCAAAAAAAGATGGTGTCGCTACAATATACATTTAGAAAAGGCCTTTCTAAAAACACAGACAGCCTAATGAGAGAGAGAATGTATACAGTTGAAGTCAGAAGTTTACATACACTTAAGTTTGGAGTGGTTGAAAATATATTTTTAATGACTGCAACCTATTGTTAACATACTATAGTTTTGGCAAGTCGGTTAGGACATCTACTTTGTGCATGAGACAAGTCATTTTTCCAACAATTGTTGGAACAGACAGATTATTTCACTTATAATTCACTATCATAATTACAGTGGGTCAGAAGGTTACATACACTAAGTTGACTGTTCCTTTAAACAGCTTGGAAAATTTCAGAAAATGATGTCATGGCTTTAGAAGCTTCCGATAGGCTATTTGACATCATTTGAGTCAATTGGAGATGTACCTATGGATGTATTTCAAGGCCTACCTTCAAACTCAGTGCCTCTTTGCTTGACATCATTGGAAAATCAAAAGACATCAGCCAAGACCTCAGAAAAATAAATTGTAGCCCTCTTGTTCATCCTTGGGAGCAATTTCCAAACCCCTGAAGGTACCACATTCATCTGTACAAACAATAGTGCGCAAGTATAAACAACATGAGACCACGCAGCCGCCATACCGCTGAGGAAGGAGATGCATTCTGTCTCCTAGAGATGAATGTACTTTGGTGCGAAAAGTGCAAATCAATCCCAGAACAACAGCAAAGGACCTTGTGAAGATGCTGGAGGAAACGGGTACAAAAGTATCTATATCCACAGTAAAACAGGTCCTATATCGACATTACCTGAAAGGTCGCTCAGCAAGGAAGAAGCCACTGCTCCAAAACTGCCATAAAAATTCCAGACTACGGCTTGCAACTACACATGGGGACAAAGATCGTACTTTTTGGAGTAATGTCCTCTGGTCTGATGAAACAAAAATAGAACTGTTTGGCCATAAACACCATCTTTATGTTTGGAGGAAAAATAGGGAGGCTTGCAAGCCGAAGAACACCAAGCGTGAAGCACGGGATGGCAGCATCATGTTGTGGTAGTGCTTTGCTGCAGGAGGGACTGGTGCACTTCACAAAATACATGGCATCATGAGAGGAAATTATGTGGATACATTGACACAACATCTCAAGACATCAGTCAGGAAGTTAATGCTTGGTCGCAAATGGGTCTTCCAAATGGACAATGACCCCAAGCATACTTCCAAAGTTGTGGCAAAATGGCTTTAGGACAACACAGTCAAGGTATTGGAGTGGCCATCACAAAGCCCTGACCTCAATCCTATAGAAAATGTGTGGGAAGAACAGATAAAGCGTGTGCGAGCAAGGTGGCCTACAAACCCTACTCAGTTACACCATCTCGGTCAGGAGGAAGGGGCCAAAATTCACCCAACTTATTATGGGAAGCTTGTGGAAGGCTCCACGATACGTTTGACCCAAGTTAAACCATTTAAAGTCAATGCTACCAAATACTAATTGAGTGTATATACATTTATGATCCACTGGGAATGTGATTAAAGAAAAAAAAAGCTGAAATATATCACTACTAGTATTCTGACATTTCACATTCCCTAAAACAGGGAATTTTAACTAGGATTAAATCTCAGAAATGGTGAAAAACTGAGTTTAAATGTTTTTGGCTCAGGTGTATAATCTTACGACTTCAACTATATATATATATATATATATATATATATATATATATATCCATACACACACACACACACACGTGTATGTATGTATGTGTGTATGTATACTGCTCAAAAAAATAAAGGGAACACTAAAATAACACATCCTAGATCTGAATGAATGAAATATTCTTATTAAATACTTTTCTTTACATAGTTGAATGTGCTGACAACAAAATCACACAAAAATGATCAATGGAAATCAAATTTATCAACCCATGGAGGTCTGGATTTGGAGTCACACTCAAAATTAAAGTGGAAAACCACACTACAGGCTGATCCAACTTTGATGTAATGCCCAAGTCAAAATGAGGCTCAGTAGTGTGTGTGTCCTCCACGTGCCTGTATGACCTCCCTACAACGCCTGGGCATGCTCCTGATGAGGTGGCGGATGGTCTCCTGAGGGATCTCCTCCCAGACCTGGACTAAAGCATCTGCCAACTCCTGGACAGTCTGTGGTGCATCCACCAACAATAAGTTGGTGGATGGAGCGAGACATGATGTCCCAGATGTGCCCAATTGGATTCCGGTCTGGGGAATGGGCGGGCCAGTCCATAGCATCAATGCCTTCCTCTTGCAGGAACTGCTGACACACTCCAGCCACATGAGGTCTAGCATTGTCTTGCATTAGGAGGAACCCAGGGCCAACCGCACCAGCATATGGTCTCACAAGGGGTCTGAGAATCTCATCTCGGTACCTAATGGCAGTCAGGCTACCTCTGGCGAGCACATGGAGGGCTGTGCGGCCCCCCAAAGAAATGCCACCCCACACCATGACTGACCCACCGCCAAACCGGTCATGCTGGAGGATGTTGCAGGCAGTAGAACGTTCTCCACAGCATCTCCAGACTCTGTCACGTCTGTCACGTGCTCAGTGTGAACCTGCTTTCATCTGTGAAGAGCACAGGGCGCCAGTGGCGAATTTGCCAATCTTTGTGTTCTCTGGCAAATGCCAAACGACCTGCACGGTGTTGGGCTGTAAGCACAACCCCCACCTGTGGACGTCGGGCCCTCATACCACCCTCATGGAGTCTGTTTCTGACCGTTTGAGCAGACACATGCACATTTGTGGCCTGCTGGAGGTCATTTTGCAGGGCTCTGGCAGTGCTCCTCCTGCTCCTCCTTGCACAAAGGCGGAGGTAGCGGTCCTGCTGCTGGGTTGTTGCCCTCCTACGGCCTCCTCCACATCTCCTGATGTACTGGGCTGTCTCCTGGTAGCGCCTCCATGCCCTGGACACTACGCTGACAGACACAGCAAACCTTGCCACAGCTCGCATTGATGTGCCATCCTGGATGAGCTGCACTACCTGAGCCTCTTGTGTGGGTTGTAGACTCCGTCTCATGCTACCACTAGAGTGAAAGCACCGGCAGCATTCAAAAGCGACCAAAACATCAGCCAGGAAGCATAGGAACTGAGAAGTGGTCTGTGGTCACCACCTGCAAAACCACTCCGTTGTTGGGGGTGTCTTGCTAATTGCCTATAATTTCCATCTGTTGTCTATTCCATTTGCACAACAGCATGTGAAATGTATTGTCAATCAGTGTTGCTTCCTAAGTGGACAATTTGATTTCACAGAAGTGTGATTGACTTGGAGTTACATTGTGTTGTTTAAGTGTTCCCTTTATTTGTATATTTGAAAATTCCTTATAACCGCGGACAAGCGAGGTAACGTTACTCATTTCATAACCTTTATGGTGTTACAGTTGAAGTTTTTTTGAGCAGTGTACACACACACACACACACACACACACACACACACACACACACACACACACACACACACACACCCTCCCCCCCAATTCGGAAAGTATTCAGACTCCTTGACTTTCCACATTGTGTTACGTTGCAGCCTTATTCTAAAATTGAATAATACATGTTTTTCCTCATTAATCTACACACAATACCCCAAAATGACAAAGCAAAAACAGGATTTTTGAAATGTTTGCAAATATATTAATAATAAAAAACAGAAACCTTATTTAAATAATGGCTATGAGCCTCAATTGTGCTTTTACCTACTAAAGTAGCTGTTGGTCTACGTACTTCAAACGATGTGAATGAAGGTTGCTTTGGACCTTGTGACAAAGATCGTACTTTACAGGCGCATCCTGTTTCCTTTGATCATCCTTAAGACGTTTCTACAACTTCATTAAGTGCACCTGTGGTAAATTCAATCAATTCAACATTATTTGGAAAGGCACGCCCCTGTCTAAATAAGGTCCCACAGTTGACAGTGCATGTCCAAGCAAAAACCAAGCCATGAGGTTAAATTGTCCGTAGAGCTCCGTGACAGGACTGTGTCTTAGGAAAAGGTTCACAGCAGTGGCCTCCATCATTCTTAAATGGAAGAAGTTTACAACCACCAATATTCTTCCTAGAGTTTCAGAGTACATCAGTGGGAATGGAGAACATTCTAGAAGGACAACCATTTCTGCAGCAATCCACCGATCATGTCTTTATGGTAGAGTGGCCAGACAGAAGCCACTCCTCAATAAAAGCACATGACAGCCCACTCACACAAAAGGCACCTAAAGGACTCTGACCATGAGAAACAATATTCTCTTGTCTGATGAAACCGGTAGGTCTAGTTTATGAAATATGATCAAGAACAGATTAACTAGGTAGACAATTCAAAACATCTCTTGTACCCTCTAGTTAACTGATGAGCTATTATTAGCATGCAATGTTTTCATAATTTCCCCTCATTTTAGCGAATAAGGACAAAGTTGATTTACTTTTAATGATTCATATGATTCATTTAAACTATTGTTTTAGACAAATGATTCACCACACCATTGTATTAGTTTGGATTTGATTCAATCGCGGTTAATTGAATCATGTAAATCCAAATCATTTGTGAAACGTGAACATTAATTGTAGGAATAAAGAATAGATGTAGCCTTTCGTTTGGATTATGTGGCTTCAGAACTTGTTCTGTAGATACTTCCAGTTGATTTGGGCATCCAATGTATGGAACATTAAAACTCAATAGCCTGCAAAGTAAAGCCTACATCAAGCCTCTCAGTGGCGGCATTGTAATCATGGTTGATGGGTTATCCACGCAGCAAAGACGGGGGACTAAATATAGAAACAGGCTGCTCACACTCGCTGAAGACTCATTAGCTTTGCAGAATAGAGAAGGGCATTAGTTAACTTCTGTCAGAAGTGCACGACAGACGTTCAAAGATCACTAGGTGCAGCATCATTGCAATTGCAGAGAAAGGGACAAACTGCTAATATCACAACCTGACAACATATTCTGGGACAAGATCTAAAAACAAGGTCTCCAGTGCAAGGTGTACAGGCAGTGAATATTCTTCTGTTTCGTGCTTTGGAGAATGTTGTACAACTGACATACTCTAAAAAAATCAAATAAAAAATCTGCTGTGCATGGTCTAAGTCCAACTTCCTATTCTTAACTTTGACAACAACAATAATTAGCCATAGAGGACAGAACAGAAATATGAACACATCGTGGGGTCGATAGCCAAGACTATAGCGTCCAATGTCGGATTGAAGTTTGTAGGTGCAATGTTATATATATATATATATATGGGGGATAGAAACATCGCAGCTCTGCAGATTTTGCTGTGAAGAGACCAAATCATTATATCACTTGGTTTGGTACTGTCCATATGTAGCTTGTTTTTGGTCGCAGGTTCAGGAATAGGTGAAGAAACATTTACCTGGAGCGAACTTAGCAAACAGCACTGCTGGGTGACTTCAATTCATTTTCAATCAATCAATAATATAATACTCTTAGCAAAATGAATTTAATTTACAATCTGTAGAAACTGAGAATAGAAAGGTTCTGAACTTTGGTGAAAAATCACAGCAGATTTGAAAAATATGGCGAATAGAAATCAAAACTGGATGGTGTTCATCGATAGATGGGAGGGTGGGACTAAAAACAAGATGAGTAATATAAAATATGTATCTGCAAAATGTACATGGCTAGTGTATTCGGAAAGTATTCAGACCCCTTCACTTCTTCCACATTTTGTTACATTACAGCGTTCAAAGAAAAATCCTCATTCTACACAATACCCCATAATAACAAAGCAAAAAGTTATGATTTTTTTCAAAACAAATGAACAATTATAACATTACAACCTCGTGTCTTCATGGGTATAATGCTACAAGCTTGGCACACCTGTTTTTGGAGAGTTTCTCCCATTCTCTGCAGATCCTCTCATGCACTCAGGTTGGATGGAGAGCGTTGCTGCACAGCTATTTTCAGGTGTCTCCAGAGGTGTTAGATCGGGTTCAAGTCCAGGCTCTGGATGGGCCGCGTCAGACTCTTTTTCTCCACTATTCTCGCACTATGCAAGTGATGTGCGCAAACAGATGCACTAGTGTCATTCTGATCCTGGCTGATATCTTGATTTTTATTTGATCGATACAATATTTAAAAACTATGCCTAATAAATTATATTAACAAATTCTAAAAAGAATTCCATTTCTTTTCAAAAAACTTTTCAGATTTGATCATTTTCTGGAAAACAGTTTTGGATTTTCATGACCGTATGAACTCTGAATATTGTTACAACCATGTAATTGCCTTACTGCCTGGTGTTCCCAGAATGCTGTGCTCTATAAGAGCTAAAATAAACATCCCACTTTCCAGTGTTCAGTGATGTGGGTAAACGGCTAGAAAAACATAATTTGGCCCAAATCCAAGTTTGACTAAAATTGCAATATGAACTCATATGGCTTGGTGCATAGCTTGCTGTTGGATGTTTACAGTAATTGCTCACATCGATTTGGGAGCTCCATCATTCTCCGTCGATCAATATGAACTCACAATGATCTTTAGTCTGTCAGACGCTATTGGCTATTTGAAAATACATTTCCACAAGGCTCTAGCCGGGGCCTGCCCACTCGATTCATAAATAACATTTTGAGCTGATTTTAATAATTGTTTTATTACATCACTCTTGGCACATGTTTATAGAAGCACAGTATTATACATTACTCAGGTGTTGCATTGCCTCTACTTGATCTCTTGAGCATACTAACAATGTAAGTTACCATATGTCAATTAGTCTTAATGATCTAGAGGAAAAGTGTGTGAAAAATATGTACAAATACCCTTTCAGCTAAATAAAACAGTTAACACAGCTTCCATACTGTCCCCACTTGGCATATTATGTTTTTAATGCCAGAGCTGTACTTTATGCAGAAACATGGCTTGTCTCATGTCCATGGGATTCAGTTTATGGAAAACTCTGAAAACAGGTTCTATTTTTCAGTTTTTAATGTCATGTCTTTTAGGGAGCATCTAAAACAAGATGCTACTAAAACAAGCAGTCACAAACCTTTCTTTTAAAAATGCCAAGAGTTTGGGTAGAAATGACCAGTCATTGTTTCAATTACAACAAAACCATGACACACTCCAAAAGATTTAGAGCCTAAATATAGTACATGGCAAAAGTCAGATATGTGTCGTGTCATTGCTCTAGTTGACTCTGAATGCAGTGTCTTTACTTACACTGTCGATGATTTCTAAAATGGTAAAATCCATAAAGGCATAATCTGTAATATTTCTTGCTGTTCAAATGTTGTTTTTTTTGGTTTAGATTTTTGAAGAAGGTAGCGTATGAATGCCTTATGCACTTAGTACACTTTACTTTACCCCATCATAACCCCATAGCTCAGGTTATTCCATTGTTTGTTTTTGTCTTTGTAAACAAGCAACACATGGCTTGAAATATGTTGATCATGTTGACCTCATGGACTGTCAGTCCTTGCATTCATAGCTCTCTATAAATGTGAGGTTGTTTATTATCCCAGCCTAATCCCCTGTACGGGTAAGTGGCAGGGTCAGGCTGTTGAAATCAGATTGTGGCATTATTAAAACACTTCTAAGGTAGCGAAGATAAGTGACTAAACTAGAAAGGTACATTTCCTGAAAATGTGTGGGCTTGCTTCAGCTGAACAAAGAGATTTGCAACCTACCATAGCCATTTCATCTTTGATATATTGAATGAAAAAATTATTTAAAAAAAGGCATAAAACATATTTGGTTGTAATGTTGCAATGTTTCACATCAAGGATGGTCAACCATCCTCCAGGAGAGCTGGTGGCCTGGTGTGCAGGCTTTTATTTCATTCCCCTCTAACAAACCACATTTTAGAAATTAGCTGCTCAACCTTGATAGAAACTAGCTGCTCAACCTTGATAAACTGTCTCTGATTCATTTGAGCAGGACATGCTCAGAAGCCTACACACCCAGCAGCTCTCCAGACTGAGTGTTGACCACATGTTTTATACAGTTGCCTAACAGTATTCTACTTTATGTGGAATACGACAGGAGATGGTACATGGTGATCACAGAGCAGAGATCAACATTCCACTTTTTATTACGTACATAGACGCTGTCAATTTAGTTCAGAGTTAAGGAGAAGTAAAATAATTCCATCTGTCAAAATGTGTATGAACCCTAAATATTAATAAATCGATTATTTAATGATTATAGCACAACAGCTGTCAGTCAAACCTTTCATTTAGATGTACTCAGGAGGAATATGACATTTAATTTAAATCAACCATACTGCAATTATTGATGCCAAGGGAATTGAGATATGCTGCAGTTTGAGGCTAAACATACTTCAATAACAATATTGACAAGCCTCATTCATACACCTGTCTAGCCAAACTTAAAACCTAAGTCAATCTATGAATGGCATGTATGTAATTAAATGAGTGGATTTGGAAATCAGAGTGTCATGTGTTAGAAGATCAGGACTAATTCTCCATATCATGTGTCGGTATTTAAGTGATTAAAGCCGCTGGAGCTTTTATAGTTAAATTATGAAGCCTCACTGACAGACTCAGATATTGTAGTACATTAGAGAACTAACATTTTCACACTTGAATTCTAAAGTGATGGTAATTGCCGTATTGCTGTCATCTTAAAATTGGATCATGTACTTTGTAGTTTGTGGGAGAGGGAGTATAACTAAAAAAAAGCGACCCTGAGCAGCTTCTATCCCCAAGCCATAAGACTGTTACATAGCTAACAAAATGGCTACGGTCTATCTGCATTGACCTTTAGTTTTGCAATGACCATGCACTCACAGGACTCTACACACTCACTCACACATTGATACTCCAACACACACACACACACTTAATTTGATCACACATAACATGCACACACATTCATACTGACTACACACACATGCACTCACAAACAATCGGAATTTACGCTGCTGTTACCCTGTTTGTCATATCCTGATGCCTATTCACCTTACCACTACACACATCTACCCCTACCACTGCAGTATCCCCGCACATTGTAAATATGGTATTGGCACTGATCCAGGAATTTACCCTATATATAGCTCACTTGCTTTCTCTTGTTCTTATTTCTTGTTTTTGTTCTACTTACTTTTGTAGGGTACTATTGATATTGATTACTGAATTGTTGGCAAAGAGCTTGCAAGAAAGTTATTTCACTATACTTGTGCATGTGACAAAACTGTATAACTACTGCTCAACTTGTCAAAATAAAGAGACATGAAATTAAAAGTTAATTCTATAATTTATCATACTACCACAACACATTAAAGGGATAGTTTGGGATTTTGAGTCAGAATAACTTGTGGATACCTTTATCTGCGTCCAGTGTGAAGGAAGCTGAAGGTAGTTTTGCGAGCCAATGCTAATTAGCGTCAGCGCAATGACAGCTTGGTTCCCAACTCCGGTCCACAGGTACCCCGAAAAGTCCAAATTATTATCGCCCCGGACAAGAACACCTGATTCAACTTGCAAATAATCATCAGGCTCTCAATGAGTTGAATCGGCTATGTTTGTCAAGGGCTACAACAAAAGTGTGTGTTGTTGGGGGTATTGAGGATCAGAGTTGGGAACCACGGGTCTACAGAAACATAGACTTTCAGACATTGTGCTAATGCTAGTTAGCCCCCGTAGAGCAGAGCTCTCCATCCCTGTTCCTGGAGAGCTATCCTCCTGTAAGTATCACATTTTATTGGTCACATACATATATTTAGCAGATGTTATTTCTGGTGTAGCGAAATGCTTTATGTACCTACAGTGAGGAGGAAAAGTATTTGATCCCCTGCTGATTTTGTACATTTGCCCACTGACAAAGAAACAATCAGTCTATAATTTTAATGGTAGGTTTATTTGAACAGTGAGAGACAGAATAACAAATCCAGTAAAACGCATGTCAAAAATTTTATAAATTGATTTGCATTTTAATGAGGGAAATAAGTATTTGACCCCTCTGCAAAACATGTGGGATTTTGTCCCACTCCTTTTTGCAGATCTTCTCCAAGTCATTAAGGTTGAGGATGGCATTTGGCAACTCAAACCTTCAACTCCTTCCACAGATTTTCTATGGGATTAAGGTCTGGAGACTGGCTAGGCCACTCCAGGACCTTAATGTGCTTCTTCTTGAGCCACTCCTTTGTTGCCTTGGCCGTGTGTTTTAGGTCATTGTCATGCTGGAATACCCATCCACGACCCATTTTCAATGCCCTGGCTGAAGGAAGGAGGTTCTCACCCAAGATTTGACGGTACATGGCCCTGTCCATCATCCCTTTGATGCGGTGAAGTTGTCCTGACCCCTTAGCAGAAAAACACCCCCAAATCATAATGTTTCCACTTCCATGTTTGACGGTGGGGATGGTGTTCTTGGGGTCATAGGCAGCATTCCTCCTCCTCCAAACATAGCGAGTTGAGTTGATGCCAAAGAGCTCCATTTTGGTCTCATCTGACCACAACACCTTCACCCAGTTGTCCTCTGAATCATTCAGATATTCATTGGCAAACTTCAGACGGGCATGTATGTGTGCTTTCTTGAGCAGGGGGACTTTAACGGTGCTGCAGGATTTCAGTCCTTCACGGTGTAGTGTGTCACCAATTGTTTTCTTGGTGACTATGGTCCCAGCTGCCTCGATCATTGACAATATCCTCCCGTGTAGTTCTGGGCTGATTCCTCACCGTTCTCATGGTCATTGCAACTCCATGAGGTGAGATATTGCATGGAGCCCCAGGCTCAGGTTCTTTTGTGTTTCTACCATTTGCGAATAATCGCACCAACTGTTGTCACCTTCTCACCAAGCTGCTTGGCAATGGTCTTGTAGCCCATTCCAGCCTTGTGTAGGTCTACAGTCATATCCCTGACATCCTTGGAGAGCTCTTTGGTCTTGGCCATGGTGGAGAGTTTGGAATCGGATTGATTGATTGCTTTTGTACAGGTAACAAACGGAGATTAGGAGCACTCCCTTTAAGAGTGTGATCCTAATCTCAGCTCGTTACCTGTATAAAAGACACCTGGGAGCCAGAAATCTTTCTGGTTGAGAGGGGGTCAAATACTTATTTCCCTCATTAAAATGCAAATAAATATATAACATTTTTGACATGCGTTTTTCTGGATTTCTTTGTTGTTATTCGGTCTCTCACTGTTCAAATAAACCTACCATTACAATTATAGACTGACCATTTCTTTGTCTGTGGGCACAAAACGTACAAAATCAGCAGGGATCAAATACTTTTTTCCCCTCACTGTAGCTCCAACAGTGCAGTAGTATCTAACAATTCACAACAATACACATTATGTGATGGAACATTGCATTTGGCCTTACTGCTATTAACCCATAGAAACACATTGAATAACATTCATATGTGGCGAAACAGTATTTAAAAAAAAATCTACAGTATGTTTCTAAGTCTGTCCTATATCTGAGATGAGAAAGCTCAGGAAATTATTTAAATATGATGTAATCACATTTAACCCCTTTTTGGCACTAAAGTACTTCAAAACTTAATTTTTAAACTGTAACTGGGTTACTTTCCATTTTCGGGATGTCTCCTGGTCTAACAAACACAGCTGCAGCTCTGCCACCTTCCACAGCAGATGCGGAAGGCCAACAATGATGGATGCAGTGGATTGAGATGCAGCCCATGCAAAAACATCTATCGTAGCAATTGTGCTAATGCAAGTTAGCAACTTCCTTCAAACTGAACGGAGAGACAAAAATGGTATCCACAAGTTCATCTGACCCTAGGGAAGCAGATAAAGGCCCTCATTTCCAAAATTCCGAACCATCCCTTTAACTACTCTTAAATAGATTTTGAAGGTCTCACACATTTCAGCAAAATGTTATGTCTGTGCTGGAAATAAAACTTGCATAGCTCTCTGTTACCAAGGTTGGTGACCACTATTGAAAAGTCTTGAGTGAGTCAGTCATACAACCACTCATCCCAGGGTCTTTGCTTGTGGAGAATTTTTTTAAGGAAAGTTGAAATAGTCAGAATCATGAGCATGCAAGCTGCTACAACTAACCCTCAACACAAACACACCCTCCAGCCCTCTATGCAAACACAATGTTAAACAGTAGTGCAAAACAGGAGCAAGTGGCTAGGCTAAGAAGTGATGTGGTGGTGCCCGGAGAAGCTAACACAAAAAAATTCAACGGCCCTCCCAGCGAAGAACATGCACCCTGTGTGAAAAATTCTATGACAAACAGTGACACTCTGACTGTCCTAAAATGATATCCCATATTGGTCTTTCACAATCAGGCCAATTCAAGTGTTGTGACTTAAATTACTAACATTAATCTGAAGAATGTTGTCATTAACTATGTTGAATTGTTCCCCGATCAAATTAATCATGTAACTCCTTAGGATCTGCGGCACCACGAGCACGGTTCTTTAAAGAGTTACCATCTCCTGAATTAAACTCAAAAAAGGTCTTTACCTATCACGTCTATAAACAGTCGACTTAATCATAACCTTGTATCATATCATTCTGAACAGTCATAATCTTCTTGCATCTGCAAAACCCAGAGCCTTAGATTCAGTACTACACAAATTTGTTAATTTATTTACTAGCTATTTAAATGGGAACACAGGAGAAACACACTGCTGTGGTTATTGACTGGAGACTAAATACGTTATAACAGGTCCCAAAAGGAATGACAACATGGCTGCTTGTTTCAAACGCGATGGAGGGACAGAGACACTTAACATTGGTACATTCAGAAACTACTCACCTACAGTAAGCATATACTTTGCACACAAACCACCGCCCGCTTTGAGTAAGTAATCATGAATGCATTTACATGAAATCCCTGGGTTCGCTGTGGATCTCTCTCGGTGAACAGGGCAGCCTTGCAAAGGGAGTTGTTCCTTTTTGTGGCACACTTATAAGGCTCTGATTGTCCTAAATGGTTTCAACAAGTCTTGTTGTCCTTCTCTGTAGTTGTCCGGTATCCGATGACTTGTGTAGTCTTGAACAGTACTACAGAGTTGACTTTCCTTCCATTCACTCTTGAAGAGGATTCTTTGAAGATAGGCTAGCCAACCATATCAATGGTTTCCCAGTTGGGTGATGAGTAGTGTAATACGATGGTTTGAGCAGAGTAACAGAACGGTCCTACTTAAATTTCCTTTCAAAGATACTTTACTTAGGACTGCTAATCAGCCATACCAGTGATTGTCTGGGAGATGATTTTTCGTCTCTACCTCGTGTTGAGACTCAAAGTTCAAACCACTTTTGCTGCAGCTACACATTTTTCTAGTCTGGTATGTTAATTTCTTAACCCCCCATCATTTATAGAGTTTGCAGGAAAGGGACTCTTTCGGCAGGATGACACTCATGGGTGGTGACTACTTATTGTGCACAGTTATAAAAACAATTGTCTCTTATAGCTTTCTCAAGTCACTTCCCTATTAAAAACACAAATTATTTTTCATATTACATGCACAACACATAGTATGGAAACTCCATACATGTAGTGGGTATGCTTTCCAAGTTACAGTATTTCCTTTATAACATTTAATGACATCACTAAATAAACTACATTACAATGTTCTATAGATCCCTCACACCCTTCCCCAGGTTCTATGTTAGAAACATTGTTCCAGTATTCGCTTTTGAACGGGTTAGTTTCAGCGGCAAAAAGGTGTGTTGAGACAAAACACATTCCATAAAGAGCAGAGGCCTGGATCTTCTCCTGTTATTTACAACAGGACGTGAATGTCAATCCCAACTAGTTCTTTCCTCTCCCTCTACGGGTGAAAGGAGGTCTGATTGAAGTTATTCATTGCAAACCAAATCTGACCTATTTGGATTCTCGTGGACAGTCTTGACACAAGCTGTACTGTACGTAGGCTAATAGCAGGCCTATTATTGAAATGGATAAATGAGGCAGTAAACTGAGTCAGAAATTCACAAGTTTCAGATTCATCAAATTCATTTTTTTTTTTTTTTAAGTCACACTTTAATAGTAAAAAAAAAACTATCCATCTACCATTAGACGGTTAGGCCCATCATTAGCGTCACTATATTTTTCCTGTTTGTCAATAGTTTTGAAACCTGAACATTTCACTTCCTACTATGAGGCATGTCTTACCTTGCATCAAAGTAGCCTATAGCCACAATCCCAACATAGAAAAGTGGAGGTAATTATTTTATAAAGACCTCATATGCTCTCTCCTGTTTTATTGGTTCTTTCATTGTCTAGCAGCTAAAGGTATTATCCTAGTCGTATCAGCAACCCAGGATAGTTGTTGCATCTTAAGATCTCCCTTCCTAAATTTCTAACATATTTCCATCACCATGAAACCGCTCGCATGTGCGGGGTGCTCATTTTAGAACTGTTTTCCAAAAGTTGCATTTTGGAACATTTGCGCATAGGCCTACCGCCATGTGCACATAGCTAAGCTTAAAATGTGAATAGTTAAACATTTTAAGTGAAACATTCTGATATTTTCTATCAGCCTTATTAATTGATACGGCGTATACCTCCACTAGACTACTTTGATACGCATTGTGGGTATTCAGTAGTGAGTATACGCAATAACCAAAAAAAGTTGATGTATGTCATATATCTGCATATACACTCCGCTACACCACGGAGGCTAAGACAAAAACACTTTTGTTTTGGGATATTGCATTTTTGGGGTAAGCCACCATTAACCACGGGATGGCATGAGAACACAGATAGCTTGAGCTCTTTCTAGACTCTGCTCTGTGTGAGTCTATGGAGTAATCACCACACCCGACTGTGTAGCAGTGGTCCCCAAGCCTGTTTTATAGGCCCACTGATTTTTACAGCCTTTTTGTATCATTTCAACTAATGATACACCCAGTGAGTCTTTAGAATTTGAGTGATTGCATTTCTCCAATTCCCTTCCATCAGCTTTAATCAAATGGTAGGGATGCCGTTTTGTTGTTTTCAAATTAAGGAGCGGGCCTTTGAAGCTGCACGGCTGTTACCAATGTGTTTAAAAAGAACGTATGCAGCGGTTCATATCAAATGGTCTCAGTGTGACACTGATAAGGCAAAAGGCGTGTAAATGTTCAAAGTTAATACCCATAGGAAAGGAAAATAAATAATGAGATCTATCACCTTTGTCTCCTAATCACAACTGAGTACTATTCAACACCGAAGAGATTTGTTCCTGAGAAATGACCATCAATTGGTCTCACATTGATCAATGTATGAGTTCTATAAATTCTCTTAAGTGTCTCCTTTCAATTAAATCCGCACACCGAGTTTCTCCCTGCAACTTCAGACTATAGGCATACACTAGTGGCATAGTGTGTTAACCCATAACCCAAAAACTGTTGGCATTGCAAGGTCACTGACTGAAGAGTCAGTCTGCCCTCCGAAGTTTGCTACAACGTTCTGATGTATATCCTATTGGCGAACACCTTGCAGAGCAAACTATAGTAGCTTAGTGTGTCTAACAGCTAGGCCTATAAGACGAAAAGAAAGTTCAAAATAAGGGCGAACAAAAATATGTGCGTAAATGTCTAAGCTAGTATGCTAGCATACATGAGCACACCCAAAGAAAGAAAATATATTGGGATCCTGGGGACTACATGCGTGTGCAGGCTCAATTCTCTACATAATTTTGCAGACCATTGTCTATACAGCGGCCCACTAGATTGAGTAGCCTACCCTAACCCGTGGGCTAATAGTATTCCTATGTTACATTGGGCAAGTGAAAGTAAAATAGACTATAGCCTATTGGAATTGTAGGCCTATATCCAACTGCTGCGGGAGGAGTGAAGACATTTTACGCAAACGTGTCTGTGGGAGGAGAGGCAACAATTGCATGCGCATAGCAGCTAATTAGGCGCTGTTTGACTAAAGTCATGGATGGAGTCTCCTTTTTCTGGAAATAATAATTGATCTAAGAGGGCCTATTAGACCAATCATGCTCATTGATCATAGGCTATGTATTAAGAAATAATCACTAATCTGATACGACTTGGTTGAAAGAAGATATTACGCTATAAGCTTTCACCTATACATCTATAGGTGATGTCTTCAAGGAAAGGAATGACGAATGCATAGCAACTGGCATTTAAAACAGTTTCTCTGGTGCCCCACAAAGTCAGAATTCGCCCTGATTTGATTTTTTAAATGTATTTTATCATTATTTAACTAGGCAAGTCAGTTAAGAACAAATTCTTATTTTCAATGACGGCCTAGTGGGTTAACTGCCTGTTCAGGGGCAGAACGACAGATTTGTACCTTGTCAGCTCGGGGATTTGAACTTGCAACCTTCCGGTTACTAGTCCAACCCTCCAACCACTAGGCTACACTACCTTTACATTACATTAACATCAAATTGATCAGAAATGAAAATTGTTCTGCTGATTAAAGAAGCAATTAAACTGGCCTTCTTTAGATTTAAGATTACAGGCTCAAAATGGCCAGAAACAAAGACATTTCACCTGAAACTCAGTCTATTCTTGTTCTGAGGAATGAAGGCGAGGAATTGCCAAGAAACTGAAGATCTCGTACAACGCTGTGTTCTACTCCCTTCACCGTACAGCGCAAACTGGCTCTAACCAGAATAGAAAGAGTGGGCCCCAGTGCACAACTGAGCAAGAGGACAAGTACATTAGAGTGTGTAGTTTGAGAAAGACTCCTCAAGTCCTCAACTGGCAGCTTCTTAACGTCAACAGTGAAGAGGCGACTCCGGGATGCTGGCCTTCTAGGCAGAGTTCCTCTGTCCAGTGTGTTCTTTTGCCCATCTTAATCTTTTATTTTTATTGGCCAGTCTGAGATATGGCTTTTTCTTTGCAACTCTGCCTAGAAGGCCAGCATCCCGGTGTCGCCTCTTCGCTGTTGACGTTGAGAAACATACAAAAAATAAAACAGTGTTGGTCCCATGTTCCATGAGCTGAAATAAAAGATCCCAGAAATGTTCGATATGTACAAAAAGCTTCTCAAATTTGGAGAACAAATTTGTTCACATCCCTGTTAGTGAGCATTTCTCCTTTCTACAAGATAATCTATCCACCTGACAGGTGTGGGATATCAAGTGCACCTTGGAATAATAAAAAGGCCACTAAAATGTGCAGTTGTCACACATCACAATGCCACAGATGTCTCGAAGTTGAGGGAGTGTGCATTTGGCATGCTTACAGCATAAATATCCACCAGAACTGATGTCAGAATTTAACAAATTTCTGTACTATAAGCCGCCTCCGTAATTTTAGAGAATTGTCAATACGTCCAACTGGCCTCACAACCGCAGACCACGTGTATGGTGTCTTGTCGGTGAGCTGTTTGCTGATGTCAGCGTAACTCCATGGTGGGGTTATGTTATGGGCAGGCATAAGCTATGGACAATGAACACAACTGCATTTCATCATGGCAATTTGAATGCACAGAGATACCGTGACGAGATCCTGAGGCCCATTGTTGTGCCATTCATCCGCCGACATCACCTCATGTTTAAGCATGAATGCACGGTCCAATGTCACAAGGATCTGTACACATTTCCTGGAAGCTGAAAATGACCCAGGTCTTCCATGGCCTGCATACTCAGACATGTCACCCATTGAGCATGTTTGGGATGCTCTAGATCGATGTGTACGACAGCATGTTCCAGTTCCCGTCAATATCCAGCAACTTCGCAAAGCCATTGAAGAGAGGGACAACATTCTACATGCCACAATCAGCAATTAGGGAGTCATTGGAACGCAGAGCTTTCAAAACCTGGGGTACTTCCGGATTGGATTTCTCAGGCTTTCGCCTGCAACATCAGTTCTGTTATACTCACAGACAATATCTTTACAGTTTTGGAAATGTTAGAGTGTTTTCTATCAAAAGCTGTCAATTATATGCATATTCTAGCATCTTTTCCTGACAAATTATCCCGTTTAAAACGGGAACGTTTTTTTTCCAAAAATTAAAATACTGCCCCCTAACACTAAGATGTTTTAAAATGCTGAGGTAATTCCATGAAAGAGGATGAAGACAACAAAAAAGGACAAGTGTAATAGTTTATAAAGTATAAAATATACCAAAACGTTGTATGCAAGCACATTATTACTGACCTGTCTACAATTTTAAGCTAAAAGGTTGTTCAGAGTAGTAGTGGTTTAACCTTTTGCGCGTAGGGGGCAGTATTTTCGTTTTTGGCTAAAAAACGTACCCATTTGATACTGCCTATTTCTCAGCCCCAGAAATTAGAATATGCATATAATTGTAAGATTAGGATAGAAAACTCAAAAGTTTCCAAAACTGTAAAAATATTGTCTGTGAGTATAACAGAACTGATATTGCAGGCGAAAACCTGAGGAAAATCCAATCAATCAATCAATCAAATTTATTTTATATAGCCCTTCGTACATCAGCTGATATCTCAAAGTGCTGTACAGAAACCCAGCCTAAAACCCCAAACAGCAAGCAATGCAGGTGAAGAAGCACGGTGGCTAGGAAAAACTCCCTAGAAAGGCCAAAACCTAGGAAGAAACCTAGAGAGGAACCAGGCTATGTGGGGTGGCCAGTCCTCTTCTGGCTGTGCCGGGTGGAGATTATAACAGAACATGGCCAAGATGTTCAAATGTTCATAAATGATCAGCATGGTCGAATAATAATAAGGCAGAACAGTTGAAACTGGAGCAGCAGCACAGCCAGGTGGACTGGGGACAGCAAGGAGTCATCATGTCAGGTATTCCTGGGGCATGGTCTTAGGGCTCAGGTCCTCCGAGAGAGAGAAAGAAAGAGAGAATTAGAGAGAGCATATGTGGGATGGCCAGTCCTCTTCTGGCTGTGCCGGGTGGAGATTATAACAGAACATGGCCAAGATGTTCAAATGTTCATAAATGATCAGCATGGTCGAATAATAATAAGGCAGAACAGTTGAAACTGGAGCAGCAGCACAGCCAGGTGGACTGGGGACAGCAAGGAGTCATCATGTCAGGTAGTCCTGGGGCATGGTCCTAGGGCTCAGGTCCTCCGAGAGAGAGAAAGAGAGAAGGAGAGAATTAGAGAACGCACACTTAGATTCACACAGGACACCGAATAGGACAGGAGAAGTACTCCAGATATAACAAACTGACCCTAGCCCCCCGACACATAAACTACTGCAGCATAAATACTGGAGGCTGAGACAGGAGGGGTCAGGAGACACTGTGGCCCACTCCGAGGACACCTCCGGACAGGGCCAAACAGGAAGGATATAACCCCACCCACTTTGCCAAAGCACAGCCCCCACACCACTAGCGGGATATCTTCAACCACCAACTTACCATCCTGAGACAAGGCTGAGTATAGCCCACAAAGACCTCCGCCACGGCACAACTTAAGGCCGAGGCCGAGGCCAACCCAGACAGGATGACCACATCAGTGACTCAACCCACTCAGGTGACGCACCTCCTCCAGGGACGGCATGAGAGAGCCCCAGTAAAGCCAGTGACTCAGCCCCTGTAATAGGGTTAGAGGCAGAGAATCCCAGTGGAAAGAGGGGAACCGGCCAGGCAGAGACAGCAAGGGTGGTTCGTTGCTCCAGAGCCTTTCCGTTCACCCTCCCACTCCTGGGCCAGACTACACTCAATCATATGACCCACTGAAGAGATGAGTCTTCAGTAGAGACTTAAAGGTTGAGACCGAGTTTGCGTCTCTGACATGGGTAGGCAGACCGTTCCATAAAAATGGAGCTCTATAGGAGAAAGCCCTGCCTCCAGCTGTTTGCTTAAAAATTCTAGGGACAATTAGGAGGCCTGCGTCTTGTGACCGTAGCGTACGTGTAGGTATGTACGGCAGGACCAAATCAGAGAGATAGATAGGAGCAAGCCCATGTAATGCTTTGTAGGTTAGCAGTAAAACCTTGAAATCAGCCCTTGCTTTGACAGGAAGCCAGTGTAGAGAGGCTAGCACTGGAGTAATATGATCAAATTTTTTGGTTCTTGTCAGGATTCTAGCAGCCCTATTTAGCACTAACTGAAGTTTATTTAGTGCTTTATCCGGGTAGCCGGAAAGTAGAGCATTGCAGTAGTCTAACCTGGAAGTGACAAAAGCATGGATTAATTTTTCTGCATCATTTTTGGACAGAAAGTTCCTGATTTTTGCAATGTTACGTAGATGGAAAAAAGCTGTCCTTGAAATGGTCTTGATATGTTCTTCAAAAGAGAGATCAGGGTCCAGAGTAACGCCGAGGTCCTTCACAGTTTTATTTGAGACGACTGTACAACCATTAAGATTAATTGTCAGATTCAACAGAAGATCTCTTTGTTTCTTGGGACCTAGAACAAGCATCTCTGTTTTGTCCGAGTTTAAAAGTAGAAAGTTTGCAGCCATCCACTTCCTTATGTCTGAAACACATTCTTCTAGCAAGGGCAATTTTGGGGCTTCACCATGTTTAATTGAAATGTACAGCTGTGTGTCATCCGCATAGCAGTGAAAGTTAACATTATGTTTTCGAATAACATCCCCAAGAGGTAAAATATATAGTGAAAACAATAGTGGTCCTAAAACGGAACCTTGAGGAACACCGAAATTTACAGTTGATTTGTCCGAGGACAGACCATTCACAGAGACAAACTGATATCTTTCCGACAGATAAGATCTAAACCAGGCCAGAACTTGTCCATGTAGACCAATTTGAGTTTCCAATCTCTCCAAAAGAATGTGGTGATCGATGGTATCAAAAGCAGCACTAAGGTCTAGGAGCACGAGGACAGATGCAGAGCCTCGGTCCGATGCCATTAAAATGTCATTTACCACCTTCACAAGTGCCGTCTCAGTGCTATGATGGGGTCTAAAACCAGACTGAAGCATTTCGTATACATTGTTTGTCTTCAGGAAGGCAGTGAGTTGTTGCGCAACAGCCTTTTCTAAAATTTTTGAGAGGAATGGAAGATTCGATATAGGCCGATAGTTTTTTATATTTTCTGGGTCAAGGTTTGGCTTTTTCAAGAGAGGCTTTATTACTGCCACTTTTAGTGAGTTTGGTACACATCCGGTGGATAGAGAGCCGTTTATTATGTTCAACATAGGAGGGCCAAGCACAGGAAGCAGCTCTTTCAGTAGTTTAGTTGGAATAGGGTCCAGTATGCAGCTTGAAGGTTTAGAGGCCATGATTATTTTCATCATTGTGTCAAGAGATATAGTACTAAAACACTTGAGTGTCTCTCTTGATCCTAGGTCCTGGCAGAGTTGTGCAGACTCAGGACAACTGAGCTTTGAAGGAATACGCAGATTTAAGGAAGAGTCCGTAATTTGCTTTCTAATAATCATAATCTTTTCCTCAAAGAAGTTCATGAATTTATCACTGCTAAAGTGAAAGTCATCCTCTCTTGGAGAATGCTGCTTTTTAGTTAGCTTTGCGACAGTATCAAAAAGGAATTTCGGATTGTTCTTATTTTCCTCAATTAAGTTAGAAAAATAGGATGATCGAGCAGCAGTAAGGGCTCTTCGGTACTGCACAGTACTGTCTTTCCAAGCTAGTCGGAAGACTTCCAGTTTGGTGTGGCGCCATTTCCGTTCCAATTTTCTGGAAGCTTGCTTCAGAGCTCGGGTATTTTCTGTGTACCAGGGAGCTAGTTTCTTATGAGAAATGTTTTTAGTTTTTAGGGGTGCAACTGCATCTAGGGTATTGCGCAAGGTTAAGTTGAGTTCCTCAGTTAGGTGGTTAACTGATTTTTGTCCTCTGGCGTCCTTGGGTAGGCAGAAGGAGTCTGGAAGGACATCAAGGAATCTTTGTGTTGTCTGTGAATTTATAGCACGACTTTTGATGATCCTTGGTTGGGGTCTGAGCAGATTATTTGTTGCAATTGCAAACGTAATAAAATGGTGGTCCGATAGTCCAGGATTATGAGGAAAAACATTAAGATCCACAACATTTATTCCATGGGACAAAACTAGGTCCAGCATATGACTGTGACAGTGAGTGGGTCCAGAGACATGTTGGACAAAACCCACTGAGTCGATGATGGCTCCGAAAGCCTTTTGGAGTGGGTCTGTGGACTTTTCCATGTGAATATTAAAGTCACCAAAGATTAGAATATTATCCGCTATGACTACAAGGTCCGATAGGAATTCAGGGAACTCAGTGAGGAACGCTGTATATGGCCCAGGAGGCCTGTAAACAGTAGCTATAAAAAGTGATTGAGTAGGCTGCATAGATTTCATGACTAGAAGCTCAAAAGACGAAAACGTCATTTTTTTTTTTGTAAATTGAAATTTGCTATCGTAAATGTTAGCAACACCTCCGCCTTTGCGGGATGCACGGGGGATATGGTCACTAGTGTAGCCAGGAGGTGAGGCCTCATTTAACACAGTAAATTCATCAGGCTTAAGCCATGTTTCAGTCAGGCCAATCACATCAAGATTATGATCAGTGATTAGTTCATTGACTATAATTGCCTTTGAAGTAAGGGATCTAACATTAAGTAGCCCTATTTTGAGATGTGAGGTATCATGATCTCTTCCAATAATGACAGGAATGGAGGTGGTCTTTATCCTAGTGAGATTGCTAAGGCGAACACCGCCATGTTTAGTTTTGCCCAACCTAGGTCGAGGCACAGACACGGTCTCAATGGTGATAGCTGAGCTGACTACACTGACTGTGCTAGTGGCAGACTCCACTATGCTGGCAGGCTGGCTAACAGCCTGCTGCCTGGCCTGCACCCTATTTCATTGTGGAGCTAGAGGAGTTAGAGCCCTGTCTATGTTGGTAGATAAAATGAGAGCACCCCTCCAGCTAGGATGGAGTCCGTCACTCCTCAGCAGGTCAGGCTTGGTCCTGTTTGTGGGTGAGTCCCAGAAAGAGGGCCAATTATCTACAAATTCTATCTTTTGGGAGGGGCAGAAAACAGTTTTCAACCAGCGATTGAGTTGTGAGACTCTGCTGTAGAGCTCATCACTCCCCCTAACTGGGAGGGGGCCAGAGACAATTACTCGATGCCGACACATCTTTCTAGCTGATTTACACGCAGAAGCTATGTTGCGCTTGGTGATCTCTGACTGTTTCATCCTAACATCGTTGGTGCCGACGTGGATAACAATATCTCTATACTCTCTACACTCGCCAGTTTTAGCTTTAGCCAGCACCATCTTCAGATTAGCCTTAACGTCGGTAGCCCTGCCCCCCGGTAAACAGTGTATGATCGCTGGATGATTCTCAAGTCTAATACTGCGGGTAATGGAGTCGCCAATGACTAGAGTTTTCAATTTGTCAGAGCTAATGGTGGGAAGCTTCGACGTCTCAGACCCCGTAACGGGAGGAGTAGAGACCAGAGAAGACTCGGCCTCTGACTCCGACCCGCTGCTTAATGGGGAAAACCGGTTGAAAGTTTCTGTCGGCTGAATGAGCGACACCGGTTGAGCGTTCCTACAGCATTTCCTTCCAGAAACCGTGAGAAAGTTGTCCGGCTGCGGGGACTGTGCCAGGGGATTTATACTACTATCTGTACTTACTGGTGGCACAGACGCTGTTTCATCCTTTCCTACACTGAAATTACCCTTGCCTAGCGATTGCGTCTGAAGCTGGGCTTGTAGCACAGCTATCCTCGCCGTAAGGCGAGAACAGCGACTGCAATTAGAAGGCATCATGTTAATGTTACTACTTAGCTTCGGCTGTTGGAGGTCCTGACGAATCGTGTCCAGATAAAGCGTCCGGAGTGAAAAAGTTGAGTAGGAAAAAACAAAAATATAAACGGTAATTAAAAAGTAAAAACCGTAAATTTGTCAGGTAGCAAAACAGGTTGGCAACAAAACGCACAGCAACTCAAAAACAAGTCTGCAAGTCGTGACCGGAAATTACGTTTGACCGACGTTTGACCGACGTTTGACGTACAACTACCAATCAGGAAGTGCCTCTTACTTTGAAACCTGTCTTCCTCAAATCAAATGTTATTTGTCACATACACATGGTTAGCAGATGAACCTGTTAGAGCTCTAGGGGCGCTATTTCATTTTTGGATAAAAAACGTTCCCGTTTTAAGCGCGATATTTTGTCACGAAAAGATGCTCGACTATGCATATTCTTGACAGTTTTGGAAAGAAAACACTCTGAAGTTTCAGAATCTGCAAAGATTTTGTCTGTAAGTGCCCCAGAACTCATTCTACAGGCGAAACCAAGATGATGCATCACCCAGGAATTAGCAGAATTTCTGAAGCTCTGTTTTCCATTCTCTCCTTATATGGCTGTGATTGCGCAACGAATGAGCCTACACTTTCTGTCGTTCGCCCAAGGTCTTAGCAGCATTGTGACGTATTTGTAGGCATATCATTGGAAGATTGACCATAAGAGACTACATTTCCCAAGTGTCCGCCTGGTGTCCTGCGTCGAATTCGGTGCGCAATTGCCAGCTGCTTCCACTTTACCATTTGATTCAGGGGAGAAAGCATGTGTCCAAGAACGATGTATCAATGAAGAGATATGTGAAAAACACCTTGATGATTGATTCTAAACAACGTTTGCCATGTTTTCAGTCGATATTATGGAGTTAATTTGGAAAAAAGTTTGCGTTTTGAGGACTGAATTTATGGATTTTTTTTGGTGGCCAAATGTGATGTATAAAACGGAGCTATTTCTAATACACAAGGAATCTTTTTGGAAAAACTGAGCATCTGCTATCTAACTGAGAGTATCCTCATTGAAAACATCAGAAGTTCTTCAAAGGTAAATGATTTTATTTGAAGGCTTTTATGTTTTTGTTAATGTTGCGTGCTGGATGCTAACGCTAATGCTAACGCTAAATGCTAACGCGAAATGCTAACTCTAGCTAGCTACTTTTACACAAATTATTGTTTTCCTATGGTTGAGAAGCATATTTTGAAAATCTGAGATGACAGTGTTGTTTACAAAAGGCTAAGCTTGAGAGATGGCATATTTATTTCATTTCATTTGCGATTTTCATAAATAGTTAACGTTGTGTTATGCTAATGAGCTTGCTGATAGATTTACACAATCCTGGATACAGGGTTTTTTTCATAGCTAAACGTGACGCAGAAAACTGAGCGATTTGTCCTAAACAAATAATCTTTCAGGAAAAACTGAACATTTGCTATCTGAGAGTCTCCTCATTGAAAACATCTGAAGTTCTTCAAAGGTAAATGATTTTTTTGAATGCTTTTCTGTTTTTTTGTGTAAATGTTGCCAGCTGAATGTTAATGCTAAATGCTACGTTAGCCATCAATACTGTTACACAAATGCTTGTTTTGCAATGGTTGAGAAGCATATTTTGAAAATCTGAGATGACAGTGTTGTTAACAAAAGGCTAAGCTTGAGAGCTAGCATATTTATTTCATTTCATTTGCGATTTTCATGAATAGTTAACGTTGCGTTATGGTAATGAGCTTGAGTCTGTATTCACGAACCCGGATCCGGGATGGGGAGATCAGAAAGGTTAATGCGAGTGTAGCGAAATGCTTGTGCTTCTAGTTCCGACAATGCAGTAATAACCAACAAGTAATCTAGCTGACAATTCCAAAACTACTAACATATAACAAGTGTAAGGGGATAAAGAATATGTACATAAAGATATATGAATGAGTGATGCTACAGAGCGGCATAGGCAAGATGCAGTAGATGGTATTGAGTACAGTATATACATATGAGATGAGTATGTAAACAAAGTGGCATAGTTAAAGTGGCTAGTGATACATGTATTACATAAAGATGCAGTAGATGATATAGAGTACAGTATATACGTACGTATACATATGAGATGAATAATGTAGGGTATGTAAACATTATATTAGGTAGCATTGTTTAAAGTGGCTAGTGATATATTTTACATCATTTCCCATCAATTCCCATTATTAAAGTGGCTGGAGTTGAGTCAGTGTGTTGGCAGCAGCCACTCAATGTTAGTGGTGGCTGTTTAAAAACCTCTTAGAGCTCTAGGGGCGCTATTTCATTTTTGGATAAAAAACGTTCCCGTTTTAAGCGCGATATTTTGTCACGAAAAGATGCTCGACTATGCATATTCTTGACAGTTTTGGAAAGAAAACACTCTGAAGTTTCAGAATCTGCAAAGATTTTGTCTGTAAGTGCCCCAGAACTCATTCTACAGGCGAAACCAAGATGATGCATCACCCAGGAATTAGCAGAATTTCTGAAGCTCTGTTTTCCATTCTCTCCTTATATGGCTGTGATTGCGCAAGGAATGAGCCTACACTTTCTGTCGTTCGCCCAAGGTCTTAGCAGCATTGTGACGTATTTGTAGGCATATCATTGGAAGATTGGCCATAAGAGACTACATTTTCCAGAGGTCCGCCCGGTGTCCTTTGTCTAAATTTGTGCGTAATCTTCAGGTGCAGGCATTTTCTCCTGGGATTCAGGAGAGAAAGCATGTTTCCAAGAACGATGTATCAATGAAGAGATATGTGAAAAACACCTTGATGATTGATTCTAAACAACGTTTGCCATGTTTTCAGTCGATATTATGGAGTTAATTTGGAAAAAAGTTTGCGTTTTGAGGACTGAATTTATGGATTTTTTTTGGTAGCCAAATGTGATGTATAAAACGGAGCTATTTCTAATACACAAGGAATCTTTTTGGAAAAACTGAGCATCTGCTATCTAACTGAGAGTATCCTCATTGAAAACATCAGAAGTTCTTCAAAGGTAAATGATTTTATTTGAAGGCTTTTATGTTTTTGTTAATGTTGCGTGCTGGATGCTAACGCTAATGCTAACGCTAAATGCTAACGCGAAATGCTAACTCTAGCTAGCTACTTTTACACAAATGATTGTTTTCCTATGGTTGAGAAGCATATTTTGAAAATCTGAGATGACAGTGTTGTTTACAAAAGGCTAAGCTTGAGAGATGGCATATTTATTTCATTTCATTTGCGATTTTCATAAATAGTTAACGTTGTGTTATGCTAATGAGCTTGCTGATAGATTTACACAATCCTGGATACAGGGGTTTTTTCATAGCTAAACGTGACGCAGAAAACGGAGCGATTTGTCCTAAACAAATAATCTTTCAGGAAAAACTGAACATTTGCTATCTGAGAGTCTCCTCATTGAAAACATCTGAAGTTCTTCAAAGGTAAATGATTTTTTTGAATGCTTTTCTGTTTTTTTGTGTAAATGTTGCCAGCTGAATGCTAATGCTAAATGCTACGTTAGCCATCAATACTGTTACACAAATGCTTGTTTTGCAATGGTTGAGAAGCATATTTTGAAAATCTGAGATGACAGTGTTGTTAACAAAAGGCTAAGCTTGAGAGCTAGCATATTTATTTCATTTCATTTGCGATTTTCATGAATAGTTAACGTTGCGTTATGGTAATGAGCTTGAGTCTGTATTCACGAACCCGGATCCGGGATGGGGAGATCAGAAAGGTTAATGCGAGTGTAGCGAAATGCTTGTGCTTCTAGTTCCGACAATGCAGTAATAACCAACAAGTAATCTAGCTGACAATTCCAAAACTACTAACATATAACAAGTGTAAGGGGATAAAGAATATGTACATAAAGATATATGAATGAGTGATGCTACAGAGCGGCATAGGCAAGATGCAGTAGATGGTATTGAGTACAGTATATACATATGAGATGAGTATGTAAACAAAGTGGCATAGTTAAAGTGGCTAGTGATACATGTATTACATAAAGATGCAGTAGATGATATAGAGTACAGTATATACGTACGTATACATATGAGATGAATAATGTAGGGTATGTAAACATTATATTAGGTAGCATTGTTTAAAGTGGCTAGTGATATATTTTACATCATTTCCCATCAATTCCCATTATTAAAGTGGCTGGAGTTGAGTCAGTGTGTTGGCAGCAGCCACTCAATGTTAGTGGTGGCTGTTTAAAAACCTCTTAGAGCTCTAGGGGCGCTATTTCATTTTTGGATAAAAAACGTTCCCGTTTTAAGCGCGATATTTTGTCACGAAAAGATGCTCGACTATGCATATTCTTGACAGTTTTGGAAAGAAAACACTCTGAAGTTTCAGAATCTGCAAAGATTTTGTCTGTAAGTGCCCCAGAACTCATTCTACAGGCGAAACCAAGATGATGCATCACCCAGGAATTAGCAGAATTTCTGAAGCTCTGTTTTCCATTCTCTCCTTATATGGCTGTGATTGCGCAAGGAATGAGCCTACACTTTCTGTCGTTCGCCCAAGGTCTTAGCAGCATTGTGACGTATTTGTAGGCATATCATTGGAAGATTGGCCATAAGAGACTACATTTTCCAGAGGTCCGCCCGGTGTCCTTTGTCTAAATTTGTGCGTAATCTTCAGGTGCAGGCATTTTCTCCTGGGATTCAGGAGAGAAAGCATGTTTCCAAGAACGATGTATCAATGAAGAGATATGTGAAAAACACCTTGATGATTGATTCTAAACAACGTTTGCCATGTTTTCAGTCGATATTATGGAGTTAATTTGGAAAAAAGTTTGCGTTTTGAGGACTGAATTTATGGATTTTTTTTGGTAGCCAAATGTGATGTATAAAACGGAGCTATTTCTAATACACAAGGAATCTTTTTGGAAAAACTGAGCATCTGCTATCTAACTGAGAGTATCCTCATTGAAAACATCAGAAGTTCTTCAAAGGTAAATGATTTTATTTGAAGGCTTTTATGTTTTTGTTAATGTTGCGTGCTGGATGCTAACGCTAATGCTAACGCTAAATGCTAACGCGAAATGCTAACTCTAGCTAGCTACTTTTACACAAATGATTGTTTTCCTATGGTTGAGAAGCATATTTTGAAAATCTGAGATGACAGTGTTGTTTACAAAAGGCTAAGCTTGAGAGATGGCATATTTATTTCATTTCATTTGCGATTTTCATAAATAGTTAACGTTGTGTTATGCTAATGAGCTTGCTGATAGATTTACACAATCCTGGATACAGGGGTTTTTTCATAGCTAAACGTGACGCAGAAAACGGAGCGATTTGTCCTAAACAAATAATCTTTCAGGAAAAACTGAACATTTGCTATCTGAGAGTCTCCTCATTGAAAACATCTGAAGTTCTTCAAAGGTAAATGATTTTTTTGAATGCTTTTCTGTTTTTTTGTGTAAATGTTGCCAGCTGAATGCTAATGCTAAATGCTACGTTAGCCATCAATACTGTTACACAAATGCTTGTTTTGCAATGGTTGAGAAGCATATTTTGAAAATCTGAGATGACAGTGTTGTTAACAAAAGGCTAAGCTTGAGAGCTAGCATATTTATTTCATTTCATTTGCGATTTTCATGAATAGTTAACGTTGCGTTATGGTAATGAGCTTGAGTCTGTATTCACGAACCCGGATCCGGGATGGGGAGATCAGAAAGGTTAACAGTCTGATGGCCTTGAGATAGAAGCTGTTTTTCAGTCTCTCGGTCCCAGCTTTGATGCACCTGTACTGACCTCGCCTTCTGGATGATAGCGGGGTGAACAGGCAGTGGCTTGGGTGGTTGTTGTCCTTGATGATCTTTATGGCCTTCCTGTGACATCGGGTGGTGTAGGTGTCCTGGAGGGCAGGTAGTTTGCCCCCGGTGATGCGTTGTGCAGACCTCACTACCCTCTGGAGAGCCTTACGGTTGTGGGCGGAGCAGTTGACGTACCAGGCGGTGATACAGCCCGACAGGATGCTCTCGATTGTGCATCTGTAGAAGTTTGTGAGTGCTTTTGGTGACAAGACGAATTTCTTCAGCCTCCTGAGGTTGAAGAGGCGCTGCTGCGCCTTCTTCACGATGCTGTGTGTGTGGGTGGACCAATTCAGTTTGTCTGTGATGTGTACGCCGAGGAACTTAAAACTTACTACCCTCTCCACTACTGTTCCATCGATGTGGATAGGGGGGTGTTCCCTCTGCTGTTTCCTGAAGTCCACAATCATCTCCTTAGTTTTGTTGACGTTGAGTGTGAGGTTATTTTCCTGACACCACACTCCGAGGGCCCTCACCTCCACCCTGTAGGCCGTCTCGTCGTTGTTGGTAATCAAGCCTACCACTGTTGTGTCGTCCGCAAACTTGATGATTGAGTTGGAGGCGTGCGTGGCCATGCAGTTGTGGGTGAACAGGGAGTACAGGAGAGGGCTCAGAACGCACCCTTGTTGGGCCCCAGTGTTGAGGATCAGCTGGGTGGAGATGTTGTTGCCTACCCTCACCACCTGGGGGCGGCCCGTCAGGAAGTCCAGTACCCAGTTGCACAGGGCGGGGTCGAGACCCAGGGTCTCGAGCTTGGAGGGCACTATGGTGTTAAATGCTGAGCTGTAGTCGATGAACAGCATTCTCACATAGGTATTCCTCTTGTCCAGATGGGTTAGGGCAGTGTGCAGTGTGGTTGAGTAGGCATCGTCTGTGGACCTATTTGGGCGGTAAGCAAATTGGAGTGGGTCTAGGGTGTCAGGTAGGGTGGAGGTGATATGGTCCTTGGCTAGTCTCTCAAAGCACTTCATGATGACGGAAGTGAGTGCTACGGGGCAGTAGTCGTTTAGCTCAGTTACCTTAGCTTTCTTGGGAACAGGAACAATGGTGGCCCTCTTGAAGCATGTGGGAACAACAGACTGGGATAGGGATTGATTGAATATGTCCGTAAACACACAGGCCAGCTGGTCTGCACATGCTCTGGGGGCGCGGCTGAGTCCGCATGTTTTGGTTGCGGGCCGTGTCAGTGGCACAGTATTGTCCTCAAAGCGGACAAAAAAGTTATTTAGTCTGCCTGGGAGCAAGACATCCTGGTCCGTGACGGGGCTGGTTTTCTTTTTGTAATCCGTGATTGACTGTAGACCCTACCACATACCTCTTGTGTCTGAGCCGTTGAATTGAGATTCGACTTTGTCTCCTATGCATGCCTATCCTCCATTTAAAGGGATATCAACCAGATTCCTGTTTCTATGGCTTCCCTAAGGTGTCAACAGTCTTTAGACATAGTTCCAGGCTTTTATTTTGAAAAATGAGCGTGAAAGATCACATTGCGTAAGTGGATAGGTGGGGGCTCGAGTGAGTTTTGCGCTACAGAGTAAAGCGGCCATTGTTTCTCCCGGTGTTATTGAAAAACCTACACACCCGGTTGATATATTATCGAATATATATTTTAAAAACAACCTGAGGATTGATTATAAAAAACGTTTGACATGTTTGTGGACATTATGGATATTATTTGGAATATACGTCTGCGTTGTCGTGACCGCTCTTTCCTGTGGATTTCTGAACATAACGCAACAAGTTATTTTGGGTATAAAAATAATCTTTATGGAACAAAAATAACATTTGTTGTGTAACTGGGAGTCTCGTGAGTGAAAATATCTGAAGATCAAAGGTAAAACTGTCATGTACTGTCATGTTGTGTCTTGTCTCTGTCCTTTCCCTTCACCCTGTCTCCCTCTGCTGGTCGTTGTTAGGTTACCTTTTCTCCCCCGCTTTCCCCCAGCTGTTCCTTGTCTCCTCTAACTACCCATTCACCCCGTTTCCCACCTGTTCCCTTTTTCCCTCTGATTAGGTCCCTATATCTCTCTCTGTTTCTGCTCCTGTCCTTGTCGGATTCTTGTTTGTTGTGTTTCATGCCTGAGCCAGACTATCGTCATGTTTGCTGTAACCTTGTCCTGTCCTGTCGGAATCTGCCGGTCTATCTGAGCCTACCTATGTTTGGTTATTAAAGAAGCTCTGTTTAAGTTAGTTCGCTTTTGGGTCCTCATTCACTCACCATAACAAAAACGATTAATTTGATTGCTTTTCTGATTTTCGTGACCTAGCTACTTAATGCTTAGTGTACATGTTTTGTTATGCTATCGATAAACTTACACAAACGCTTGGATTGCTTTCGCTGTAAAGCATCATTTCAAAATCTGAGATGACAGGTGGATTAACAAAAGGCTAAACTGTGTTTTGCAATATTGCACTTGTGATTTCATGAATATGAATTTTTTTTAGTAATATTATTTGACTGTGGCGCTATTCTATTCAGCGGTTGCTGACGAAAATGATCACGCTAACGGGATGGGTAGCGTCAAGAAGTTAAAGAATAACTATAAATCTGAGAATTGTTACAATATCTAAAGTGTGGCTGCCACACAAGCCACAAATTATTATATTGTTTAATTTCAATGAGTGTATTAGATCAACCCATTGCACAGAGCTAGTACAAATGACCACACTTGTTTAGATCACGGCACCTAATTGGACAAATCGACCACCCACCCCGCCAATATCATGCTTGGTGACCTATACTGGGACATGCTTAACCTTATCATGCGTGAGTTCCAAATATCTAACGGTCGCCCCATCGTCAGTTTTTTTATACACGTGATGTTAGAACATTCACTCCATTCCAGAATGTGATTGTTACGCAAATGTACATTTAATCCACGCTGTCCTCAAACCAAGGCACGCAGCCTGTTATTATTTATAGGCCGTTTTCAACTTGTCAATTTCAATTTTTTATTTTCTAAGAACAGTTTGAATTGATGTGTGTTCTGCCTCATTCATTCCCAAAAAAGTAGTCCTTTTTACTTTTGTGGACAATTAAATTTTTTGACCCGGACAAAATTCACCATGCAATTCCCAATTGTTTGGGCAGTTCAAATCTGCAGACATTTGCGCATCTCCCGTCAGAACAGGATCTGAACACACGTGTTCACATTTACCGTCTTTTGCCTGCATCACGGTAATTGTTGCATTTGTTACCAATAATAACTTCGGAAATGTGAGCGTTTCTATCAAAGTGCCTTTTTACCTTGTAATACTGTATTATGCTCCATACGTACTTGTAAGCAACCGTAGAAATGACATAATATGACAAACTGCACTGCTCAAAAAAATAAAGGGAAAACTAAAATAACACATCCTAGATCTGAATGAATGAAATATTCTTATTAAATACTTTTTTCTTTACAAAGTTGAATGTGCTGACAAATTATCAATGGAAATCTAATTTATCACCCCATGGAGGTCTGGATTTGGAGTCACACTCAAAATTAAAAAGTGGAAAACCACACTACAGGCTGATCCAACTTTGATGTAATGTCCTTAAAACAAGTCAAAATGAGGCTCAGTAGTGTGTGTGGCCTCCACGTGCCTGTATGACCTCCCTACAACGCCTGGGCATGCTCCTGATGAGGTGGCGGATGGTCTCCTGGGGGATCTCCTCCCAGACCTGGACTAAAGCATCCGCCAACTCCTGGACAGTCTGTGGTTAAATGTGGCATTGGTGGATGGAGCGAGACATGATGTCTCAGATGTGCTCAATTGGATTCAGGTCTGGGGAACGGGCGGGCCAGTCCATAGCATCAATGCCTTCCTCTTGCAGGAACTGCTGACACACTCCAGCCACATGAGGTCTAGCATTGTCTAGCATTAGGAGGAACCCAGGGCCAACCGCACCAGCATATGGTCTCACAAGGGGTCTGAGGATCTCATCTCGGTACCTAATGGCAGTCAGGCTACCTCTGGCGAGCACATGGAGAAAGAAATGCCACCCCACACCATGACTGACCCACCGCCAAACCGGTCATGCTGGAGGATGTTGCAGGCAGCAGAACGTTCTCCACGGCGTCTCCAGACTCTGTCACGTCTGTCACATGTGCTCAGTGTGAATCTGCTTTCATCTGTGAAGAGCACAGGGCGCCAGGGGCGAATTTGCCAATCTTTGTGTTCTCTGGCAAATGCCAAACGTCCTGCACGGTGTTGGGCTGTAAGCACTTCCCCCACATGTGGACGTCGGGCCCTCATACCACCCTCATGGAGTCTGTTTCTGACCGTTTGAGCACATTTGTGGCCTGCTGGAGGTCATTTTGCAGGGCTCTGGCAGTGCTCCTCCTGCTCCTCCTTGCACAAAGGCGGAGGTAGCGATCCTGCTGCTGGGTTGTTGCCCTCCTACGGCCTCCTCCACGTCTCCTGATGTACTGGCCTGTCTCCAGGTAGCGCCTCCATGCTCTGGACACTACGCTGACAGACACAGCAAACCTTCTTGCCACAGCTCGCATTGATGTGCCATCCTGGATGAGCTGCACTGCCTGAGCCACTTGTGTGGGTTGTAGACTCTGTCTCATGCTACCACTAGAGTGAAAGCACCGCCAGCATTCAAAAGTGACCAAAACATCAGCCAGGAAGCATAGGAACTGAGAAGTGGTCTGTGGTCACCACCTGCAGTACCACTCCTTTATTGTGTCTTGCTAATTGCCTTTAATTTCCACCTGTTGTCTATTCCATTTGCACAACAGCGTGTGACATTTATTGTCAATCAGTGTTGCTTCCTAAGTGGACAGTTTGATTTCACAGAAGTGTGTTGTTTAAGTGTTCCCTTTATTTTTTTGATTTTGAATATTCCTTAGAACTGCGGACAAGCAAGGTAACGTTACTCATTTCATAACCTTTATGGTGTTACAGTTGAAGTCGGAAGTTTACATACAAATACAATTAAACTCAGTTTTTCACAATTCCTGACATTTAATCCTAGTAAGAATCCCCTGTTTTAAGTCACTGAGGCTCACCACTTTATTTTAAGAATGTGAAATGTCAGAATAGTAGAGTGATTTATTTCAGATTTTACTTCTTTCATCACATTCCCAGTGGGTCAGAAGTTTACATACACTCAATTAGTATTTGGTAGCATTGCCTATAAATTGGTTAACTTGGGTCAAATGTTTTGGGTAGCCTTCCACAAGCTTCCCACAATAAGTTGGGTGACTTGTCTCATTCCTCCTGACAGAGCTGGTGTAACTGAGTCAGGTTTGTAGGCCTCCTTGCTCACACATGCTTTTTCAGTTCTGCCCTCACATTTTCTATAGGATTGAGGTTGGGGTTTTGTTATGGCCTCTCCAATACCTTGACTTCGTTATCCTTAGGCCATTTTATCACAACTTCGGAAGTATGCTTGGGGTCATTGTCCAATTGGAAGACCCATTTGCAACCAAGTGTTAACTTCCTGATGGATGTTGCTTCAATATATCCACATAATTTCCCTGCCTCATGATGCCATCTATTTTGTGAAGCACACCAGTCCCTCCTGCATCAAAGCACCCCCACAACATGATGCTGCCACCCCTGTGCTTCACGGTTTGGATGGTGTTCTTCAGCTTGCAAACATCTCCCTTTTTCCTCCAAACATAACAATGGTCATTATGGCCAAACAGTTCCAACAGACCAGAGGACATTTCTCCAAAAAGTACGATCTTTGTCCCCATGAGCAGTTGCAAACCGTAGTCTGGCATTTTATGGCAGTTTTAGAGCAGTGGCGTCTTCCTTGCTGAGCGGCCCTATAGGTTATGGACTTGTTTTACTGTGGATATAGATACTTTTGTACCTGTTTCCTCCAGCATCTTCACAAGGTCCTTTGCGGTTGTTCTGGGATTGAGTTTAATCTCTAGGAGACAGAACGCATCTCCTTCCTGAGTGGTTTGACGGCTGCGTGGTCCCATGGTGTTTATACTTGCGTACTATTGTTTGTACAGATGAACGTGGTACCTTCAGGCATTTGGAAATTGCTCCCAAGGATGAATACTTGTGGTGGTCTACAATTCTTTTCTGAGGTCTTGGCTGATTTCTTTTGATTTTCCCATGATGTCAAGCAAGGAGGCACTGAGTTTGAAGGTAGGCCTTGAAATACATCCACAGGTACACCTCCAATTGACTCAAATTATTTCAATTAGCCTATTAGAAGCTTCTAAAGACTTGCAGAATATTATGTCATTTTTCCAAGCTGTGTATAGGCAGTCAATTTAGTGTATGTAAACCCACTGGAATTGTGATAGATTATTTCACTTATAATTGACTGTCTGTAAACAATTGTTGGTAAAATTATTTGTCAGGCACAAAGTAGATGTCCTAACTGACTTTCCAAAACTATAGTTTGTTAACAAGAAATTTGTAGAGCCGGGATGGTTGTATTCCCATATATACAATTCCTTCGGAAAGTAATCAGACTCATTGACTTTTTCCAGATTTTGTTACAGCCTCAAATTAGCAATCTACACACAATACCCCATAATGACAAAGGAAAAGCAGGCTTTAGAAGAAAAAAAAACATTTAACTCAGCATTCAGACACTTTGCTATGCAACTCAAAATTGAGATCAAGTGCATCCTGTTTCCATTGATCATCCTTGAGCTGGTTCTACAATTTGATTGGAGTCCATCTGAGGTAAATTCAGTTGATTGGACATGATTTGGAAAGGAACACACCTGTCTATTTAAGGTCCCACAGTTGACAGTGCATGTCAGAGCAAAAAAACAAGCGATGAGGTCAAAGGAATTGTTCACAGAGCTCCAACACATGATTGTGTAGAGGCTGGTCACTCTGACATAGATATTGAGTTCCTCTGTGGAGATGGGAGAACCTTCCAGAAGGACAACCATATCTGCAGCACTGCACCAATCAGGCCTTTGTGGTAGATGGCCAAACAGAAGCCACTTCTTAGTAAATGGCCCTTGACAGCCCACTTGGAGTTTGCCAAAAGGCACCTAAAGAGTCTCAGATCATGAGAAACAAGATTATCTGGTCTGATGAAACCAAGATTGAATTCTTTGGCCTGAATGCCAAGTGTCACATCTGGAGGAAACCTGGCATCATCCCTACGGTGAAGCATGATGGTGGCAGCATCATGCTGTGGGGATGTTTTTCAGCAGCAGGTACTGGGAGACAAGTCATGATCGAGGGAAAGATAAACGGATTAAAGTAGAGAGATCCTCGATGAAAACTTGCTCCAGAGCTCTCAGGATCTCAGACTGTAGAAAGTTGACCTTACAGCAGGACAACATAGGATTGGCTTCGGGGCAAAGCCTCAATGTCATTGAGTGACCCAGCCAGAGCCCGGACTTTAACCTGATCGAACATCTCTGGAGAGACCTGAAAATAGCTGTGCAGCAACACTCCCCATCCAACCTGACAGAGCTTGATGTGATCTGTAGAGAAGGGGAGAAACTCCAAATACAGGTGTGCCAAGCTTGCAGTGTCATACCCAAAAAGACTCGATGCAGTAATCACTGCCAAAGGTGCTTCAACAAAGTAGTGAGTAAAGGTGTCTGAATACTTAAGTAAATGTGATGTTTCTGTATATTGTCAATAGATCAGCAAAAATGTATAAAAACTGTTTTTACTTTGTCATTATGGGGCATTGTGTGTAGGAAAAAAACAACAATTTAATACATTTTAGAATAAGAAAGTAAAGTAACAAAATGTGGGAAAAGTCAAGGCGACTGAATACTTTCTGAAGGCACCATACATTATATTGAATGTGTTACTGTCTGTCCATCTGTCACGGTCTCAAATCGTTCTCACGACCTTTGTGCGCCTACATTCATAGGATAGGTTGCAACATCCTTATGATGGCTATAGGGAAAATGGGTCTTCCCTAATCTTAACACGACACCGACTGTCACTAGTGTGCATGCAGGCAGAAAGAATCGCTCTGAAATCCTGCTCACGTATTTTGACTAGAGTAGAAGCAAGGCATTGTCACATTTGGTTTTTACCTCAGGCATTCTTGATCAAATTGTAACCCAATTTGGTGATTAACTGCAAGTTTCACTGTGCATGATAGTTTTTTTTTTTTTAAACGTATTAAATCTTTCTTTCAGGACTGTTGGCCTTTGTCAGATTTGAAGTTGGTTGACCTGCAAATATGTTCACAGCTGGTGATATTCTTAGAGAGGATGACGCCCGTTGGTAGCTTGGATTGTCCTTCGGGCAGGAGAGTTTATCCTTGCAAAATGGTCAGATGGAACATTTTACAGCTCAGATGGCATACGTCGAGCAGGATCAATAGAGTAAGAAAGAAATTGTGCAGCCGCAGACATGTTTTATAACCAAGAGCAAAGTATCTCAACGCCAAAGGAGTCATTCCTCGCTTTACTCCGTCCTTCAACTTCATCCTCAGCTGATACTAAGATAATTGACTGGAGCCTCTTGTCGGAACACATACCATCCCTTCCCTGGGATTGATGCTAACAATGGACAAAGTGAAGCAGCCCCCCCCCCCCCCCCCCCCCCCCCCCCATCCGTCCGTGGGCCGAGTGAAGCAGGGCCCCCTCCATCCGTCCGTGGGCCGAGTGAAGCAGTAATAGAATGGCAACTATGTGAGGCAAGTAAAGCATTAAATTATTGTGGAGAAGAGAAAGGTGTAGGAAATGTTCAAGAATATGTAAATAATTCTGTCAACAGACACACAATACCGTTAATGTAAGCAACAGTGAACATATCACACTATATTTTATTGTACGGTCCAAAGGGATCAATTGAATGCTTTTCTTTCCCAATTTTTGTCTGAATCAGGTGGGGCACCCCCAGGGGTTTTGTAGAAAACCTGCATCAAAGACCTGGGACACCACATCTCACCAAAAGGGACAGGAATTATATCCAAATAGGTGCCTATACCTATCCCCATTTTGCTTGGCAGCGATGCACCAGGCCTTCAAGCATAGCTGCCTTCACCTGTTTCATATCCTTTTTGATAGTTCTTCTCTGAGAAAGAATTCATCAATGTATTGGCATTAGGAAAAAAAGAAGGAAAATCCCAGAGGAGAAAAAAGTTCTGGACTGCCAGAAAGAGAATGGCATCATGAGTAAGTCTCCAATGCTGTTAGTAGAATATTATACATGTATCACTTGTAATGGCAGGCGTGCCATACTTCTAATGCTTTGACCATTTGTTTTCTTAGTTGTCAGACTTAAATCAGTTATTTATCCATGCCGTCTCTTTCAATCTGCTTTTGTGTTGCAGCCTACGTCCTGCAATTTGTCACGTTGGAGAGCTGGACTCCGATCAATGACACAAATCTAAAGGCGGCAGTGATAAACAAGTGTCGAATGAGAGCAACCAAATACTATGTTGTTGTTTTTTAAGCACACACACACACACACGCACAACCCCCCCCACCCCTTGGACAGTGAGAAGCAGAGACACATTCTTCACTGTGTTGGTACCACATTGACACATTATTCCTGCCCTTTGTTTGATTTCCAATGCAAGATACTGTGAATCTTGAGAAATAAAGTTAGGTCTTGAATGTATGTGAACAAGCTTGGTTTTTTTCCCTAGAAATATAGGATTGGCTAATTTAACACTCGATAGATTGTTCTGGGTGCAGAGAGAGTCTGACGTTACAATTTAAGTTTTAAATGTAACGGTATCATAGCCTCTGGAAGTAAGCGTTCTGAGGGTGCTTGTAGCACCCCCTGAAAATCAGAATGAAAAAAAAAAAAAAGTGCTGGGGCATTTACTATTCCATTTCTTCATTAGCAATAGGCTTGGGTTCATGCATGTTATCAGAAGCCTCCTCCCTAATTTTGCTTTATTCACTGCTTTAGCACACTCTGCCAACCCTGATGTCCTAGCCGTGTCTGAATCCTAGCTTAGGAAGGCCACCAAAAATTTGGACATTTCCATCCCCAATCACAACATTTTCCGTCAAGACAGAACTGCTAAAGGGGGCAGAATTGCAATCTACTGTAGAGATAGCCAGCAGAGTTCTGTCATACTATTCAGGTCTATGCCCAAACAATTCAAGTTTCTACTTTTAAATATCCATCTCTCCAGAAATAAGTCTCTCACTGTTGCCGCATGTTATAGACCCCCCTCAACTCCCAGCTGTGCCCTGGACACCATATGTGAATTGATTGCCCCCCGTCTATCGTCAGAGTTCGTACTGCTAGGTGACCTAAATTGGGATATGCTTAACACCCCGGCCATCCTACAATCTAAGCTAGATGCCCTCAATCTCACACAAATTATCAAAGAACCTACCAAGTACAACCCCAAATCAGTAAACATGGGCACCCTCATAGATATCATCCTGACCAACTTGCCCTCTAAATATACCTCTTCTGTTTTCAACCAGGATCTCAGCAATCACTGACTCATTGCCTGGGTCCGTTATAGGTCCGCGGTCAAACCACCCCACATCACTGTCAAAAGCTCCCTAAAACACTTCTGCGAGCAGGCCTTTCTAGTCGACCTGGCCCGGGTATCCTGGAAGGATATTGACCTCATCCCGTCAGTAGAGGATGTCTGGATGTTCTTTAAAAGTGCTTTCCTCACCATCTTAATAAATAATGCCCCTTTCAGAAAATGTAGAACTAAGAACAGATATAGCCCTTGGTTCACTCCAGACTTGACTGCCCTTGACCAGCACAAAAACACCCTGTGGTGTACTGCACTAGCATCGAATAGTCCCCGTGATATGTGACTTTTTAGGGAAGTCAGGAACCAATACACAGTCAGTTTGAAAAAGATAACCTTTGCTTTCCTAACAAATGTGCATCCTGCAGCACTAATTCCAAAAAGTATTATGACACTGTAAAGTCCATGGAAAATAAGAGTACCTCCTCCCAGCTGCCCACTGCACTGAGACGAGGAACTGGCCCCACTGATAAATCTACGAAAATCGACAATTTCAATAAGCATCTCTACGGCTGGCCATACTTTCCACCTGGCTACCCCAACCCCAGCCAACAGCTCTGCACCCCCCGCAGCAACTGGCCCAAGCCAATCTAGACAATCTGGACCCTCTCTTCCTAAAATTATCTGCAGCCATTGTTGCAACCCCTATTACTAGTCTGTTCAACCTCTTTCTTATCGTCCGAGATCCCTAAAGATTGGAAAGCGGCCGCGGTCATCCCTCTTCAAAGGGGGAGCCACTCTAGACCCAAACTTTTACAGACCCATATCCATCCTGCCCTGCCTTTCTGAAGTCTTCGAAACCAAATGAACAAACAGATCACCGACCATTTCGAATTCCAACGTACCTTCTCCGCTGTGCAAACTGGTTTCCGAGCTGGTCACGGCTGCACCTGTGCACCTCAGCCACACTCAAGGTCCTAAACGATATAACCGCCGCCATCGATAAAAGAGCATACTGTGCAGCCGTCTTTATCGACGTGGCCAAAGCATTCGACTGTCAATCACCGTATTCTTATCGGCAGACTCAACAGCCTTGGTTTCTCTAATGACTGCCTCGCCTGGTTCACTAACTGCATCTCAGATAGAGTTCAGTGTGTCAAATCGGAGGGCCTGTTGTCCGGACCTCTGTCGCTCTTGCTGCTGGTGATTATTTGATCCACCTCTTTGCAGACATCATTCTGTATACATCTGGCCCTTCTTTGGACACTTATACCTCCAAACAAGCTTCAACACCATACCACACTCCTTCCGTTGCCTCCAGCTGCTCTTAAATGCTAGTAAAACTAAATGCATGCTCTTCAACCTATCGCTGCCCGCTTCCGTCCGCCCGACTAGTGTGACTGCTCTGGACGGTTCTGACTTTCCAGACTCACATTAAACAGCTCCAATCCAAAATTAAATCTAGAATCGGCTTCCTATTTCGCAACAAAGCCTCCTTCACTTATGCTGCCAAACTTACCCTCGTAAAACTGACTATCCTACCAATCCTTGACTTCGGCAATGTCATTTACAAATTAGCCTCCAACACTCTGCTAAGCAAACTGGATACAGTCTATCACAGTGCCATCTGTTTTGTCACTAAAGCCTCATATACTACCGACCACTGCGACCTGTACGCTCTCGTTGGCTGGTCTTCGCTACATATTCGTCACCAAACCCACTGGCTCCAGGTCATCTATAAGTCTTTGCTAGGTATAGCTCCGCCTTATCTCAGCTCACTGGTCACCATAGCAACACCCACCCGTAGTACACGCTCTAGTATGTATATTTCACTGGTCATCCCCAAAGCCAACACCTCCTTTGGTTGCCTTTCCTTCCAGTTCTCTGCTGCCAATGACTGGAACAAATTGCAAAAATGAACACACTGTATACAGATTTTTCTATTGTGTTATTGACTATACGTTTGTTTATCCCATTTGTAACTCTGTTTTTTGTCACACTGCTTTGCTTTATCTTGGCCAGGTCACAGTTATAAATGAGAACTTGTTCTCAACTGGCCTACATGGTTAAATAAAGGTGAAATAAATAAAAACTAATATTAGCTAAGCAGAACCTAACCTTAGGCTGGTACAGTAAATACACATTAAGGAGCGCATAACATTTAAGTCATTTCTTCCCCAGTTCCATGTATCCATAGAAAAAAAAGCATAGACTATCACACAACATATACCCTCATCAGGTCCATATCCTCCTCTGCATTCTGAATAGGCTCTTGGGCTATCCACTTCTCTACCCTACTAACCATCTTCTGGTCCTTGGTTCTATCGTTTCACAAATCTTAGGAGGATGTAGACTGCTTTATGCAAACCAGTATCTGAATCAATACAACTAGTGTGTGAATGTGTGTGTTGCAGAGCTTCTCTCATGTTCCCATTTGAAACTCATGTTCCCCGGTTTTTGAAAGTTGGCTCCACACCAAAGAGCCTGAAAGGAAGGGCTTTTATGCGCTCCAAAGGAATGAGAGAGAGAAGCAATATAGACAGCTGGAAAAGATTTCTGGAGTGCTGAAACCAAGCTGTGTTGTCATGGACACACTTTGAGAGACATAGGAAAGAGTATGCATTCGGACTGAATAAACATTCATTTTTTTAATAGGTTTTGCTGTAAGGTCATGCTTTTTGACAGCAATTTATTATATTCCATCAGGGCATTTGATTTGATGAAATGTGTAAGTGGCATTGGTGTCGAAGCATGATTCAGAAGATGGGGAGAGGGGGGAAGCATGATTCAGAAGGGGAGAGGGGGAGAGAGATTTTTAATTAACTTCAGAAGAATGGATTAACTTTTTCAATGCTAGTTAAGGATACTATGGACCTAGTCATCACGTTTTACAATGGATTTATTAACGACAAAAAGGTAAGACGTGTTTTTAATTCTAGGGCTGCTCTGCACACTCAAGCTTGTTAGCTAGTTAGCTCAAGCATGTTAGCTAGCTCAAAGGACATTCAAAGTTGCGCCATAGAAGCCACTCCTCCTAGGTATGATTCTGTGGACTTACGCCTCAACCCTGTGACTCCGCCTCAACCCTCTAGCCCTCTCCCCATCCGCAAAATTTCGGTCACATTTTGCGCCATAGATTACACTTGTCTGTCCATCACGCATGTACTGTAAACAACTAGCTTGCCTGCTCTAGCCACACTGATTGGTGAAGTCATTTATTGAGATAAATATATAAAAAGACGTAATTAAAACAGGTTTAAAAGGGAACAGAAAGGAACCATATTAACCAGTACTTTTTGGGGAATTGAACGAGTTCAGAACGTTATTTTGCTGGAACGGAACAAAAAAGAAAGTGATTCTGTTCAGAATGAAACTACTGGAAATATCCATATCAACAAATGTTGGCTATACATCACAACAGACCTGGGACCAGGCTACAGATGTGTCTCATTTTGATGATCCTCAGCACATTAATAAGAGTCACTTACCTCTTTAATAGCATAACCCAGAGGAACAAAGCTGAGATCCGGAGAAACCGGAAATTTGGAAGCCTTAAACGTTGCCTAAAAAAATAACGGAAACACATGAAAAAAAGAGATACTGTTCACTTACAATTTGTTACATTCACCAACAAGAAACCCCAAACTGTTGCACAAACAGAAGAGGAAAATAACAACCAAAACGAAATAGGTGGGGTTCTAAAAGACACTCATGGGAATGTTGACTAGCAACAAGAAACTCACTACATTTGCCCCAGACAACGCAAACCAAAATAAAAACCCACACCAACTTATAATATGGAGTAAAAAAGAAGTGCCGCAACCAAAAACCAGTGAGATACAAGACAGAAAGGCTGTTTATCAACTTAAAGACACAGAACTACAAAGAGTTACAACTTTTCCAACATTTCTCATGGCAACTGGTGCACTGGGCCAGTCACTCTTAAATGTCACCTTTGCCAGCACAAACACCTTCTGACTAACGGGATGACAATCCAGCACAGGTGTAACTGAATAATGAGGTGACAGCAATCAGTGCACCCAATGTGCTAATAACAAGTAACATTTCATGTGGGAGTAGAGGGGAATGAGACGGTGGATGTTAGCGCCAAGCAGGCTCTTAAACATCCTAATGTTGAGATTGAATTGTCAATCAGTAAAGCAGAAGCCAAGGGATTGATAAAAACAAATGACAATAGTTGTGGAAAAGGGAGGGTAAGGGAAGACACCTATGTAAGATTCAGGAAAAGTGGGGGCAGGGTGGTAATCAGGCTGAGAGTGAAGGGAGGAAAGTGTAATCACAAGGCTGGGACTAGGATACACAAGGCTAAATAGTACATTGAAATTGGTGGGGAAACTGGGAGGTGTGATCATTGTCAGGAGGAGATGGAGACAGTGGAACACGTGCCAGAAATATGGGAGGGAAAGGGAGCGATTGTTATTAGATTTGGGGAGTAATGGGGTTGAAGAGCCAAGATCAGCGGGTTGTAGTATTTAATTATGTATTTAGTTTCCTTAAGGAGATGAGAATATTGGGTAGGATTTAGACCTTCCCTGTCTCTGGTCCACACTCCAGTTCAGTTGGTGGCGGTAATGCACCTCAAAGGTGGTTGCCAACCTCCATTAAAAAAATCCACAGAAAAATAAGTAACATTTCAGTATTGCAAAAAAACTTTAAATGGTTAATATGATCATTTGTTGGGTAAGCATCAACTACGCATGTATTCCAACGTGTGTTCTTGCAGTACATAATATTTGGCAAACCCAACAAGATGGCAAGGTTTCACTGGAGGCAACCACTTGCTGAATGGGGCAGGATGTTTCCCTAGAAAAATGTTATCTGGGAAGTGAAGTTGGCATGCAGCTCTCACCAGCTCTGAGACTGTAAGTACTCACGAAAGTGGTGTTTTCAGTAGAAGGTCTGTCTGATTGCTCTGCGTGTTGGCTTTGAACACGTCACCATCCCAGGTCCTGAAAATGATCTCCTCATCTGTCATGGGGAGAGAGAGAGTGAGAGAGAGGGGGAAGTAAGAGATAGAGGGGGCGAGAGAGATGGGGAGTGAGAGAGGGGGGAGTGAGAGAAAGAGAGAGTGGGGGAAGTGAGAGAGAGAAAGTAAGGGGGGGAGACAGATCACCCTGTGAGTGTTAAAGGTTGTAAGGTGAATAAGTGAAGGGTTAAAGGTGAAGTCAAAGTTGAGACCAAAGGTTATGGTTACAGCCTGGGTTTGTTTATGTTTTTATCTTCCATCTTCCTGGAGAACCTTGCTCATTAACTTCTACGGTATCGGTGTCCCTAAACCGGGACAGTTGATGCTCAATATGCCAATGACTAGAATGACATTGTAAACAACAGCCAATTCCGGGACATAGACATGTTTTATATGGTCAGAAAGCTTACATTTTTGTTAATTGAACTGCAGTGTCCAATTTACAGTAGCTGTTAGTGCCAAAACATGCCATGCTATTATTTTAGGATAGTGCAACAACAAAACACTTTTATCGTTTACCTCTGAAGGTTAATAATGTACTTACATTCAGTATTCTTCCTCTGATTTGTCATCCTGAGGGTCCCAGAGATCGAATGTAGCATAATTTTGTTTAATAAAATCAATTTTCTACAGTTTGAGCCCACTGCTGTCGTCTCCTACATTAATTTCACATTTCCACAAACCATAAAGTGTTTCCTTTAAAATGGTATCAAGAATAAGCATATCCTAACCAAAAAGCTTTTACATCCATGAATGTGTATCAATAATTTGTCACTATTGCTGAGGCTATAGGATGTGTTGTTCAGCAGAGAAACTATCTAATATTAATTTATTTGTTTTTATCTCATGATTTATTTGACATGTTATCAGATTGCCAGTGGGGGGGATAAAAAATAAAAAATAAAAATAAAAATATATATATATATATATATATATATATATACAGTGCCTTGCGAAAGTATTCGGCCCCCTTGAACTTTGCGACCTTTTGCCACATTTCAGGCTTCAAACATAAAGATATAAAACTGTATTTTTTTGTGAATAATCAACAACAAGTGGGACACAATCATGAAGTGGAACAACATTTATTGGATATTTCAAACTTTTTTAACAAATCAAAAACTGAAAAATTGGGAGTGCAAAATTATTCAGCCCCTTTACTTTCAGTGCAGCAAACTCTCTCCAGAAGTTTATTGAGGATCTATGAATGATCCAATGTTGACCTAAATGACTAATGATGATAAATACAATCCACCTGTGTGTAATCAAGTCTCCGTATAAATGCACCTGCATTGTGATAGTCTCAGAGGTCCGTTAAAAGCGCAGAGAGCATCATGAAGAACAAGGAACACACCAGGCAGGTCCGAGATACTGTTGTGAAGAAGTTTAAAGCCGGATTTGGATACAAAAAAGATTTCCCAAGCTTTAAACATCCCAAGGAGCACTGTGCAAGCGATAATATTGAAATGGAAGGAGCATCAGACCACTGCAAATCGACCAAGACCTGGCCTTCCCTCTAAACTTTCAGCTCATACAAGGAGAAGACTGATCAGAGATGCAGCCAAGAGGCCCATGATCACTCTGGATGAACTGCAGAGATCTACAGCTGAGGTGGGAGACTCTGTCCATAGGACAACAATCAGTCGTATATTGCACAAATCTGGCCTTTATGGAAGAGTGGCAAGAAGAAAGCCATTTCTTAAAGATATCCATAAAAAGTGTTGTTTAAAGTTTGCCACAAGCCACCTGGGAGACACACCAAACATGTGGAAGAAGGTGCTCTGGTCAGATGAAACCAAAATTGAACTTTTTGGCAACAATGCAAAACGTTATGTTTGGCGTAAAAGCAACACAGCTGATCACACCATCCCCACTGTCAAACATGGTGGTGGCAGCATCATGGTTTGGGCCTGCTTTTCTTCAGCAGGGACAGGGAAGATGGTTAAAATTGATGGGAAGATGGATGGAGCCAAATACAGGACCATTCTGGAAGAATGATGAACCTGATGGAGTCTGCAAAAGACCTGAGACTGGGACGGAGATTTGTCTTCCAACAAGACAATGATCCAAAACATAAAGCAAAATCTATAATGGAATGGTTCAAAAATAAACATATCCAGGTGTTAGAATGGCCAAGTCAAAGTCCAGACCTGAATCCAATCGAGAATCTGTGGAAAGAACTGAAAACTGCTGTTCACAAATGCTCTCCATCCAACCTCACTGAGCTCGAGCTGTTTTGCAAGGAGGAATGGAAAAAATGTCAGTCTCTCGATGTGCAAAACTGATAGAGACATACCCCAAGCGACTTACAGCTGTAATCGCAGCAAAAGGTGGCGCTACAAAGTATTAACTTAAGGGGGCTGAATAATTTTGCACGCCCAATTTTTCCGTTTTTGATTTGTTAAAAAAGTTTGAAATATCCAATAAATGTCGTTCCACTTCATGGTTGTGTCCCACTTGTTGTTGATTCTTCACAAAAAAAGACAGTTTTATATCTTTATGTTTGAAGCCTGAAATGTGGCAAAAGGTCGCAAAGTTCAAGGGGGCCGAATACTTTCGCAAGGCACTGTATATATATAAATGTATGAATTGAAATAATAAAAACTTGATGTAAAAGAAAGAATATCCATATCCTTGCTTCAGATACTGAGCTACAGGCAGTTAGTCATTTTAGGCAAAAATTTTAAAAAAAGTCTCTGATCCTTTACTTCATTCATTCAGCAAAGTGTTCCAGTGCGCAGACACAATGGTGAGGACGGTGCCAAAAAAAAACATTGTAATCATGGGCAGTTGTCTCATGCATCCTGTATAATGACATCCCATTTGAGACATCTCTTGAATGAAGCACCAAATAAGGCTTGTCATTTCAATGAGAAATTACAACTGCACAAAGAGGACTCGGTTACACAATCACACACACAGACACGCACACAAGAATCAGATCAGCAACACAACAGTCAGATGAAGGGGACTGTACCCCCTGTTCACCGACAACTGCGTGGCTGTGCATTCTCCAAGACCATCATCAAGTTTGCTGATGACACAACAGTGGTAGGACTGATCACTGACGACGATGAGGAAGCCTATAGGTATGATGCCTGGACAACAACCTCTCCCTCAACGTCAGCAAAACAAAAGGTTGCTGATCATTTACTACAGGAAACGGAGGGGGGGGGGGGGGTTCTACACCTGAACCACTGAGAACATCTGAGAACATCTTGAAAGGCGGTCAAGATGTTCTCAGTGGTTCAGCTGTAGAACTTTTTGAGGTTCTGAGCACCCCATCCTCTGATAGGGAAAAAACGTTGACTGTCAGGGTGTATGTGGACCATGTTATTTCATTAGTGATGTGGACACCGAGGAACTTGAAGCTTGATATGGTAACTGCAAGCCAGGAGACCGCAAGGCGCTATTGAGAATCTCTAGAATCTTGTTTCTCATGGTCTGAGAGTCGTTTAGGTGCCTTTTGGCAAACTCCAAGCGGGCTGTCATGTGCCTTTTACTGAGGAGTGGCTTCTGTCTATCCACTCTACCACAAAGGCCTGATTGGTGGAGTGCTGCAGAGATGGTTGACCTTCTGGAAGGTTCTCCCATCTCAACAAAGGAACTCTGGAGCTCTGTCAGAGTGACCATCAGGTTCTTGGTCACCACCCTGACCAAGGCCGTTCTCCCCCGATTGCTCAGTATGGCAGGGCGGAAAGCTCTAGGAAGACTCTCGGTGGTTCCTAACTTCTTCCATTTAAGATTGATTGAGGCCACTGTGCTCTTGGGGACATTCAATGCAGCAAAAAATGTTGGTACGCTTCCCCAGGTCTATGCCTCGACACAATCCTGCCTTGGAGCTCTACGGACAATGCCTTCAACCTCATGGCCTGGATTTTGCTCTGAAATTCATTGTCAACTGTGGGACCTTATATAGACAGGTTTGTGCCTTTCCAAATCATGTCCAATCAACTGAATTTACCACAGGTGGACTCAAATCAAGATGTAGAAACATCTCAAGGATGATCAATGGAAACAGGATCCACCGGAGTAAGATTTTGAGTCTCATATCAAAGGGTCTGAATACTTATGTAAATAAGGTGTTTCTGTTTTTAACATTTTTGTATATTTGAAAACATTTCTAAAAATCACCAGGCGGTGACAGAGGAAGGCCCAATGAATTGTCAATGACTCTAGCCACCCAAGCCTTTTATTTATTTTATTTTATTTCACCTTTATTTAACCAGGTAGGCAAGTTGAGAACAAGTTCTCATTTACAATTGCGACCTGGCCAAGATAAAGCAAAGCAGTTCGACACATACAACGACACAGAGTTACACATGGAGTAAAACAAACATGCAGTCAATGATACAGTAGAAACAAGTCTATATATGATGTGAGCAAATGAGGGAGGTAAAGGCAAAAAAAGGCCATGGTGGCAAAGTATGGAATGGTAGATTTGCAGTGGAACAATGTGCAAAGTAGAAATAAAAATAATGAGGTGCAAATGAGCAAAATAAATAAATAAAATAAATACAGTAGGGAAAGAGGTAGTTGTTTGGGCTAAATTATAGGTGGGCTATGTACAGGTGCAGTAATCTGTGAGCTGCTCTGACAGCTGGTGCTTGAAGCTAGTGAGGGAGATAAGTGTTTCCAGTTTCAGAGATTTTTGTAGTTCGTTCCAGTCATTGGCAGCAGAGAACTGGAAGGAGAGGCGGCCAAAGAAAGAATTGGTTTTGGGGGTGACCAGAGAGATATACCTGCTGGAGCGCGTGCTACAGGTGAGTGATGCTATGGTGACCAGTGAGCTGAGATAAGGAGGGACTTTACTTAGAAGGGTCTTGTAGATGACATGGAACCAGTGGGTTTGGCGACGAGTATGAAGCGAGGGCCAGCCAACGAGAGCGTACAGGTCGCAATGGTGGGTAGTATATGGGGCTTTGGTGACAAAATGGATGGCACTGTGATAGACTGCATCCAATTTGTTGAGTAGGGTATTGGAGGCTATTTTGTAAATGACATCGCCAAAGTCGAGGATTGGTAGGATGTTCAGTTTTACAAGGGTATGTTTGGCAGCATGAGTGAAGGATGCCAGACACCTAGGTATTTGTAGTTGTCCACATATTCTAAGTCAGAGCAGTCCAGAGTAGTGATGTTGGACAGGCGGGCAGGTGCAGGCAGCGATCGGTTGAAGAGCATGCATTTTGTTTTACTTGTATTTAAGAGCAATTGGAGGCCACGGAAGGAGAGTTTTAGGGCATTGAAGCTTGCTTGGAGGGTTTTTAACACAGTGTTCAAAGTAGGGCCAGAAGTATACAGAATGGTGTCGTCTGCGTAGAGGTGGATCAGAGACTCACCAGCAGCAAGAGCGACATCATTGATGTATACAGAGAAGAGAGTCGGTCCAAGAATTGAACCCTGTGGCACCCCCATAGAGACTGCCAGACAACAGACCCTCCGATTTGACACACTGAACTCTATCAGAGAAGTAGTTGGTGAACCAGGCGAGGCAATCATTTGAGAAACCAAGCCTTGGTGTAAGGGTTCTAGTCCTCTTCTGAGAAGGAGTAGCGAGAAGGATCGGAGGACCAATGTGCAGCGTGGTAAGTGTCCATAATGTTTTTTTAATAAAGACAATAGATCACTCGAACAAAACAACAAACGATGATGTGAATATACAAAACCAAAAACAGTACTGTGTGGACCAAACACTCACACGGAAAACACCCACAACCCAAAAGTGAAACCCAGGCTACCAAGAATGATTCTCAATCAGGGACAACATTTGACAGCTGCCTCTGTTCGAGAACCATACTAGGCCGAACTCAAAAACCAACATAGAAAAACAAACATAGACTGCCCACCAAACTCACGCCCTGACCTTACTAAAACAAAGATATAATAACAGAACTAAGGTCAGAACGTGACACTTGGGCTGTTCTCTCTGCTACTGCATGGCAAGCGGTACCAGTTCACCAAGTCTGGAACCAATAGGACCCTGAACAGCTTCTACCCCCAAGCCAAATTGCTAAATTTATTATCAAATGGCTACCTGGATGACCTGCATTGACCCTTTTTTGCACTAAATCTCTTTCACTGACTCTATGCACACACACTGGACACTACCCACACACTCACACTTCCTTACACTGACACCCCAACACACACACACACACATACACACTACATATACGCCCACAAACACACATAACATGCATACTGAAGCCACACACATATACGCTGTTGCTACTGTCTATGATCTATTCTGTTGTCTAATAACTTTACCCTACCTATATGTACATAGCTATCTCAATTACCTCATACCGCTGCATATTGACTCGGTACTGCTGCTCTCTGTATATAGCCATGTTATTGTTATTCATTATTCACTGTTTAATTATACCTTGTGTCACTTTTCAATTTATTTATTGAAAAAAAATTCTATCTTTAACTCTGCATTGTTGGAAAAGGACCCTTAAATAAGCATTTCATTGTTAGTCTACACCTGTTGTTTACGAAACATGACAAATAAAATGTTATTTTAATTGACCCTGATCGTCCCCTTCTGAAGAATAGAGACTCTCAGGCACACGAACCTACTGACTCATTTTGAGAATATCAGTGACAACTTGGCTCAGTGATATTAGGCCTACAGATCAACAGGAGAAAATATGATGGGAGCGTTGGCCAATAACTCTTATCTAATCCCTGGCCACATTGACAATCCGGGGAGTCTAGGATTTCATGAATGCTTTGACAGGTCTAAAATCTTCCAAAGCCCTAATCTCATATAAATGTCAATGAGCTCTAAGGCGTCAACCTTGGGCCGGTGGGCTATAAAAACAGAGACGCCTCTGAATGCATTAAAGCACAATGACAGGCAAATAAACATAAAGAGTGATGGATGGTTGACTGATGATCAGTAGGAGAAAGAGGGTACATGAGAAGAGAGAGTACCGGAATGTTATTAAATTAGAATTTTAGAGAACACTTGTTTTATATGAGTACTTTATGAGAATGTATAAAACTGTCATTGTGATTCATAGTTGGTTTGCAGTAAGTGACATTGTACAGTAGCATACTGAGGGTGCGTTCGTAAATTCACTCTGGCTATCTACTCCAATTTCAGAGCACTCTCGTCAGAGCGCAGAATAACTGAGGAATTTATGAACGCTCAACACCCGTTGAATATGGCCGGTGTCAGTAAACATCAGTAAACTTAATTAAATTGTTGCCAGCAGCACAGTTACAGTCACCAACACTCTGGATAACATGAAAACAGCCTAACCAGCTCTGCTAGGGCAAGTAAACTGATCAGTGAGGTATTCTCTCATTTATGTCTGGAAGTAGCTAGCAAGCTACCTAACTTTATCCAGTTAGCTTGGGTGCGTGACTGCCATTGTGAGGTCAGAATGCTCGGATCAACCCTACTACTCGGCCAGAGCATCCAATGTGCGCTCTAAATGCTCCGAGAGCGAAAAGTTCTGAATTTATGAACAGACAATCTGACAAAGCTCTGAATTGATGTTTTTTGCGACTAAACTTGAAGAAACTTTAAAAGTTCTACCACAAGAAGCTGGTTGAGAGAATGCCAAGAGTGTGCAAAGCTGTCATCAACGCAAAGGGTGGCTACTTTGAAGAATCAAATATAAATTATATATTTATTTTTCTTAACAATTTTTTTATTTATTAACCCTAACCCAAAATAACATGGTCCTTGTCACCATATGAGAACCAGGGCAGGATGGCAGCACAACATGTCATAAGGATGACACCAGGGCCCACAAGACATGCAGTTGCCCATGCCCAGTACATCGCCTCAACATTCTACATGTTCATCACACCAGCCATCAAAGAAATCATCCTGGAGATGACACATTTGGGCGGTTTCCGTAAATATGGAGACAACTGGAAAATTATGGATGAGATTGACCTGCGTGCCTCTTAGCTGGTGTGTATAGGTCCCGAGGCGAGGCTACATGTAGTCTCTGGGATGCAGAGAGTGGAAGGGAGATGTGCTGTGCCACGATGCCACTGAAAGTCTTTCACACTTTCTCAAGAATGCTATGATTTGATAACCTGCAAGACTTGTGAGAGACAAACTGGCAGCCATAAAAGAGGTCTGGGAGGAATGGGTGGAGCGTCTGCCATACCTCTATAACCCTGGGCCTGAAGTAACAGTGGATGAGCAACTGGTTCCATTCAGAGGTACATTTTTATTTGCATATCTGTAATGTAAGTGATATTCACTGTTCATTTTATTATGCATTGCTGTAATATCATTGATTTATGTGAATGGTTTCTGTGACACTGAAACTAATTACTGATAGTAATCTCTTTTGTCAAAAGGTCCCTGTCCTTTCCGGAATTATATGCCCAGCAAGCCAGCAAAGTATGGCATCAAGCTATTGGTGGCCTGTGACGCACAATCCAGCTACGCTTGGAACATTCAGGTCTACACAGGGAAGCCGACCAGTGGAGGCCCGGAGAAGAACCAGAGGATGAGGGTTGTGTGACTATTTCTTCACCTCTTATGAATTCAGCCAGCAGTTCCTGAAGAGGAAGATCACCATGGTTGGCACAGTTAGAAAGAACAAGCCTGAGCTCCCCCTGCACTCCTCGCAACAAGGGGCAGAGAGGCCTTCTCATCAAAGTTTACCTTCACCCCCGCCACCACTCTAGTTTCTTACCTCCCAAAGAGGAACAATAATGTGGTTCTCCTGAGCACACTGCACAAAATTGTTGAGATCAGTGATCGTGAGGACAGGAAGCCAGCCATCATCCTGGACTACAACCACAACAAAGGAGGCATGGACAAACTGGACAAGGTGATTGGAACTTACAGCTGCAGGAGGATGACCGCCTGCTGGCCCCTGATCATTTTCCATAACATCATTGATGTGTCCTCATACAATGCCTTCGTGATATGGAACAAGATCAACCCTACCTGGATGCCTGATATGTGGAACAAGAGGAGGGTGTTCCTGGAGCAGCTGGGAAAGGCACTTGCAACCCCACACATTCAAAGAAGGGAGCACCTCCCCCACACAGCAGCCTCTACAGTGCCTGTGAAAGCTGTTCAGGGGGCTGAATCTTGTCCTGATCCACCTGAGGCTACAGCTTGGCCAGGCCCAGCCCCCCAATTTTGTCCCCCAAAACAAATACTAGGTGTTGCACATGTGAGAAATACATCTGCAAAGTTCATGCATACACACTTGCATACTGTCCTACATGTGCTAATTAGAGTCGATTGATTTATGTTCTTCACGTTTTTGTTTTGTATCTATTATCTTATTTTATTCTTATTGATTGTTGCTGTTGAAACAGTACACCTTGTGGGTGGGGGCAATGGTTCAAAAACATGGGAGAAGACTAGTATTTCGTAGTTGAATTCCTCATTGTACAGTATATAAGAATATATCACTATGTTGCCAAATAAGTTCAAGACTGTTATTGTTTCCCTTCAATAAAATGCATTCAAAACTACTTTCTGCACAGTTCTGCTACTTTCTTAGGCTATACAAGTGATCTCTTGCAAAAAAAATGAACGTTTACACCTATGCAGTACCTTTAGCAATAATAATATTAACAATAAACCTCTACTTAAGTAAAGAAAACAACTATGACAGGTGTGTTGTAATAAAAATTAGTGGTGTCCACTGATTAAATGCAATCTTTCTCACTCTCTCACTGCAGGGAGTATTCGTCCATCTGCTTCTCCCGCCGGCGCAGGGTTCTTCTTGTTGTATCGACTGCCGGGGTCTTAATAATATCACAGTTAAAAACTGTTTCCCTCTACTACCCATCTCCTCGGCTTTCGAACCTCTTTAGGGATTGACCATCTTCTCAAAGTTGGACCTTTGAAACGCCTACCATCTGGTTCGGATACGGGAAGGAAATTAATGGAAGACAGCCTTTAACATGGCTAGCAGGTACTAAAAGTACTTGGTTGTGCCATTCGGGCTGTGTTTCAGGCTGTTGTCAACAATGTGCTCCGGGACATGCTGAACGGTTCGTGTTTGTCTACTTCGATGACATCCTTGTCTTTTCCCGTTCAGCTCAAGAGCACGTAAGACAGGTCCTTCACGTCTCCTGGAGAACCAGCTTTTCGTTAAAACTGAGAAATATATCGCTCCACCATCTCCTTCCTAGGATACGTCATCGCTGCAGGACATACAGATGGATCCAGACAAGGTGAGAGTGGTGCTGGATTGGCCTCAACCCACATCCAGAGTGCAGTTGCAATGTTTCCTGGGTTTACTAACTTCTATGGCCGCTTCATCCGGGATTACAGCACCCTGGCTTCCCCCCTCTCAGCACTCACCTCTCCCAATATTCCATTCATGTGGTCTCCAGCAGCTGACCAGGCGTTCTCAGACCTCAAACATTAATTCCCTACAGCCCCCATCTTAATCCATCTGGACCCGTCCTGTCAGTTTGTGGTGGAGGTCGACGCCTCGGATGTCGGAGTGGGGGCCGTCCTGTACCAGCGTTCTGCCCAGGACCATAAGCTGCACCCCTGTACTTTTCTTTCCCATCGTCCTACCACTGCTGACATTAATTATGATGTGGGAAATTGAGAACTCCTCAAGATGGTGTTGGATGAGTGGAGGCACTGGTTGGAGGAGGCGGAACACCCATTCTTAGTGGACTGACCATAAGAACCTGGAATATCTCCGCACCTCCAAGAGCCTCAACTCTAGGCAGGCTTGTTGGACACTGTTATTCACCAGTTTCAATTTCACTCTCTCCTACCACCCAGCGTCCAAGAATGTGAAGCCTGGCGCACTCTCACTTTTGTATAGCCCCAGGGCTACTCCCTCTGCCCTCGAGACCATCCTCCCTACCTCCTGTCTAGAGGCTGCATTCGTCTGGGGTACAGAGAGCCTGATCCGTAAGGTGCAGCGTTCATCTAACCAGATGTTTGTCCCAGACTCTGCATTCCCCAGTGATGGAATGGGCACATTCCTCGAGACTGACCTGCCATCCAGGCTCCCGTTGGACCCTGGCTTTCATCCAACAACACTTTTGGTGTCCTTCCATAGTTCCTGATGTCTCAGCATTCGTCACCGCCTGCACTGTGTGCACAAAATAAGACTCCACAGCAAGCTCCTGCTGGCCTTCTTCAACCACCCATGTTCCTCACCACCCCTGTTCCCATATTTCCTTGGGCTTTGTTTCTGGTCTTCCTCCAATCCTGACTGTGGTGGATAGGTTTTCTAAAGCCACAAATTGTATTCCCCTTCCCAAGTTGCCCTCAGTCAAAGAGACGGCTCAGCTCATGGTGCAGCACATCTTCCGGCTCCATGGACTTCTGGTCGACATGGTCTCTGATCGTAGTCCTCAGTTCTCATCCCGGTTCTGGAAGGCGTTCTGTACTCTTATTGGGTCGTCGGCCAGCCTGTCCTCTGGTTTTCATCCCCAATCTAACAGTCAGTTGGAGCGTGAAAAATCAGGACCTGGATACAGCTCAGATGCCTCGTCTCCAACAACCCCACCACCTGGAGCCAGCAACTTGTGTGGGTGGAATACACCCATGACACCCTTCCCTGCTCGGCCACTGGTCTCTCGCCCTTTGAGTGTTCTTTGGGATATCAACCCCCGCTCTTCCCTGAGGAAGAAGTCAGCAAACCCTCTTCCAAGATGTTCGTCCACCGATGATGGTGGAAACATTATGTACAAAAAACAGAATAAAAAATGCACAAATAGCAGCTTTGGTCAGGAGCCCGTAAAACGGCCACTATCCACTGCAGTGACATCTTTTAATATGATGTGATGTTTTGAACAATTAAACTTGTGCAAGACAACTTCTGCATCTGCAAGAGTTTTGCTATGATATTTTTTGCAATTTCCTCTGTAGTCTCAAAGTCTATGGACTAAAGCTCAAAGCAAAATGCATGGTTGCTGTTTTAGACAGGCGTGATATACCTTAGCTAGGTGGGTCTAGGTATGGCTATTGGCAAAGTCAAACTCAAGCCTCGATCAACAACGAAACCTAAATTGTTGAATACACAAAGAATTCTTAAACAAGGTTTCACTTTCCAGCAAAAACATTTGAACTCATACATTTTTTGTAGTGTGCTCTTCTTTTGTGCCTTTAAGAAAATAGACACTTTTTTTGCAGGAAAACAAACTTTTTGAAACTGCATCGTGCATTAAAATAAAAGTCTGAATCGGCTAAGAATGCCAATGAAGTAGTAATAGTACATCAGGGGTTTGCACTCAGGCAGCCATGAGTAGTGGAATTGAAGGATGAATAGTGAGGCCCCATCTTTTAGGAGTGGAGAACAGAGCATGACTTCAAGAAGACAGCAGCATTCCTAGCCTGTCAGAAGACTGAGATGCTGACTAAAGTGACAAGCTAACAGCACCTATACAGCCAAGCCAAACTCAAACTCTTAGACAGACTCAGAAGGGGAGGAGTGCTTTGTCATGAAAGGTGGTATTCATGATGCTTTATTCATTATATTTGGGGAAGAAAGACTCCTTCAGAATCCGCATGAAATGATGCATACATTTGAGAGTGTTATAAATTGGTCTGACATTTTTCATATCTGCAACATTGCTTCTGACACTTGCCATAGCCTGACAGTGCTAAAATACATACTTCAGCAACAACAGTCTTCATATACTGTAAACACAAACAAACAAAAGCAGCAGTGATTTGCAAGCTTGAACATAATGAATGAAATCCCTTTCTGATCTACTGGAAAATCCCTTTCTGATCTTCTGGACATGAGGTGTTAATTGTTGCAGATGGTGCATCCAATACTATTCTGGCTCCGGTGTACCGAATGTATGCGCAGGGAACGATTCACAACTGAGTGCTGGTTCCCAACTGATCAAGAATTCCCATATATTACTGTATTCTATCATTGTTCTCTGCTGGTGGTATGATTAATTTACACTCCGCTGGTGGTATGTAAACAGTGATTACACCAATGTTACCTTATCATCCATCATCTTTCAAGGCTCGGTTTTGCCTTTCAGGCTTCAATAGGGCTTGAATTAAATCTTTCAGGATATAAGGTTAAAATTAGTGTAATAGAGTTTATTTTCTTTCATGTTTTTGCTGAGCTGCCGGAGCAGCTTAAGTACTTCATGGCCATGTGGAGAAGATGAACCACTCCTGGCCCCTCTGGATGATTTAAATGAATGCCCCAGGCAAGCTAACCACACCAGCATTACTAAAGTGGTTCTTCCTTTAAAAGTTGCGTTGTACTGCAGCACCCCTGGCGAGCTGCCATAGAATTCTATGGCACATTATTTAAGTATCATTGTTTCCATTAATGTTAGTTAGTGCTAGTTTGACCTCCAGGGGGAATCTTTGAAAAGCATTTGACTGTTTTTAATATTGGCTGTACTAGAGAATTTAAAACAGTTTTTTGTAAGAACATGAGTATATGAGTTTTATTTTAAGAAATGTAGCTTAATTAATCTGATTAATATTATGGTGTTTCTATTCCAAGAAAAATGAAGAACGAAACCCTCAGGGTTCTTGTTAGGGAAAATATGGAGCTGTACAACGTGACCGATCGGTAGTAAGCTACTAAGTGACTGCGAATGAAGAGAAAAATCATCCTAATATTTCCACACCCTAAACGGAGATTCAGTGAAAATAAAATTCTCATTAACGTCCCTAAACTCGGCAAGAGTCTATTGTCCTGCTGAAATTTGAAATAAACATTAGCATTTTGAAAGAGTATTTTTATCATTATTCTACTAACGAAAGCATAAAGATGCCAATTAAGAAATACTGTATAGTATAAGCTTTATCTGACATTTTGCGGTTGCATGAGGTTTAGAGTACTTAATATATTACAGAATTTTGGCTGTCAGAAGTATTAAAATCAACCAATACTTTATTATCCAAACGTTTAAAGTGCAGCAGGTATTAGGATTTTTTTTGTTTTCTTACACATACAAATATTTGAACACACACACAACATGAGCAGATTAACTTGGTCAAAACAATTATTTATTAAAGACTATCAGACTGATAGTCCAGATAGTCCATTTGAGCCACAATTTAGGCTACCGATATGTGAGTGATATTTTGGATATTATTTAGTTTTAAAATAACCGAAAGTGAGCGGTTGTAATCTGAATAAAGGGAAAAAGGCCATTCTTGAACATGGTGTGAGACATTAGGCCCTTCTAATTTCGTCTGGCTTGCCATTTCCAAATCAAATCAAATATTTTTTGCTCATTTAAACAGGTCGCTAGGTTTATGCAAAACCATAAGTAAATAGGTCAACTGTGATGTGACTAAATAGTTAATCAGGGTGATCTTTCCACAAATCGACAAGTATTCTCCTTTCCATGGTCGCAAGATCTTAACTATTTTTGCTAACTTTCTATTAAAATGTATTGGAGTAAGCTAATCCTTGTATGTGTATACTGAGTATGTCCACATCCCCATCAGTCCATTCTCTTGGTAAACTACATGGTAATGTAAAAGTTATATTTTTTAGTGATCCAATACGTTATATAGTAAGTAAAAAGATATCAAGCTTGCAACACGCATCGGATTACTCATTATGAAAATGATTTTTTTCTGGTCTGTGAGAATATCTAAGGGGCTTTAATATAATTATAATGCTTGGTTAATAATAACAATAACAATAATTGTTGGATAACAGATCAGCTCTCAGAACTCATTAAGAGGTGGCTTCTGTCTTCAATATGCTTTAAAAGCTTTATTGTCCAAATGTTTAAAGTGCTTGTGGGCGACAGAGAGAATGCATTTGACTGACTTTCAGGAGGAACGGAAAATTGCGTATCAATTCATAAACCACATGCCATGGAATCGGTACATCAAAAATCTCTTCCCAACTTTTTTGCAATCTATATGGCACAGCTGTCAATGTTACGAACAGATAGTCAATTTGTGCCACAGTTTAGACTACAGATAGATCAGCGTTCTAACTCCCCGTTGTGATAGTGTGGTGCAATGACAGAATGCCACCATCTACCACTAGCGGTCTAGTGTAACTAACATGTGTTCATTTGTGTTAACTAGACTACCTGGCTAGCCTCATGGCTCTGCGGTCATGGGAGAATACCTTCCCGAAGTTGAACTGTCCCAACGTGGTTTCCTTCAGATAGCATACAGTAGCTGCTAGCAAGCTTGCACATTTGTATTTGTATTTATTAAAGATCCTGTTTATGGGGTCCAGCATCATTAAGACAGTTTATTACACTTTAAAATATTACATGACATTACATTTCATAAAACATTAAGTGTGTTCCCTCAGACCACTACTCTACTACCACATATCTACCATACAAAATCCATGTGTACGCGTGTATAGAGTGTGTGTCTTACCATGTGTATGTGTGTCTGTACCTGTGTGTGTGTCTCTTCACAGTTCCCGCTGTTTCTTAAGGTGTATTTGTATATGTTTTTAAAATCTGATTCTACTGCTTGCATCAGTTACCTGATGTGGAATAGAGTTCAGTGTAGCCATGGCTCTACATATGTAGTACTGTGCACCTCCCATAGTCTGTTCTTGACTTGGGGATTGTGAAGAGACCTTTGGTGGTGCTAGCAGTTTAAACAGGCACCTCGCTGCATTCAGCACATTACAATGTCACACTAGCTAGCATTAGCTGCGAAGCTTCTAACGAGCTAGCTTATGGTGACTGGCTCGCTGGATAGTAAGCTATTCCAACCTGCACATACAGTTGCTTTACTATGGCTAGATAACTCAGAAACTATTTCCCCACATTCCTAGATGGTAGTATTGCTAGCTCCCTTCTCTCATTTAGTTTAACCTACGCTCACTTGTTTGTGTTGACTAAACTGACCTGTTGAGCCTCACAGCATTAGGGTCATGGGAGATTTTTCAGCCCAAATTCTAACAACGCACCCTGGAAGCTAGCTTACGTCTACTCTAGCCTCACAGCTATAGCGTTTATTCACAGTGCTCACTTCAGCTAGCTTTTAGCCATGAGACATCTAATGACCTATCTCAGGCAGCAATGCTGAAAAGCCAGCTACTACTGGCCAGCTTTCATCTCTCATTTAGTAACCTAACGTTCACTCGCTTTTCATTGGCTAAACTGACCAGCTAAGCTTCCTGGTTTTATGATCAAAAGAGACTCTCAGGACCAAAGAAACAATCTATTTACACGGTTGTCTTCGGCGAACATGGTGCTAGCTAGCAAGGCTATTAGCCAGCTAGTTGAATACTGGCTAGCTAACACTAAAAGAGTCATGGCTAAGCGTTGACTAGCACATGCATACCCGTTCAAGCAATGCTTTTCCCCTGGAGTTATGGCCCCTTCAATCGGAAACTAACATGCTCATTCAGCTCTCTAACGAGTCCCGTGAGTGTTGTGAGGTTTTACAGAGTACCCACTTGTGCTAAGCCTAGGCCACGCAATTGGTCCTCATGACTAACACAAGCTAGCTAACTAGTCTGTCTATTTTGTGCTTACTTATCCAAGTGCCCTCCAAGTTACAGCTCACTCCTCACCTTTTCTATGTTTAAACTGAGGCTGAATGAGTTAAATGTCAGTCGCAAACAAGTACTGTCCCCACTCCGTGCCTAACAGCACTGTGCCTCCAGAAAGACATCAACCTCTGTCCCCTCGTAACAGGGACACAGGGCTGTTATTTTGATAAAAATGTCTCTATTTGACACCAGTTCTTTCTCATAGCAGAGAATTAATGTGCGTGCGTGGTTACACCCTTATGGCTGTCTATTTTTACGAGAGGACACAAGCTTCAGTTCACTATAAAATCACCCATTTCTACTGGGTTCTATTTTTAATAGCCAACGGCGACTAGACAAAAGTCGCCACCATGCGGTAGAAGTGTGACATGCACAGAAAGAAAGTGAAGCCTTCATCTTCTGCCCACCCTGCAAATCTGGGCCCTGTGGCAGCCCATTGGTTCCTGCATCTCGCCAACTCACAGCTGGGAATGGGCAACAAGCTGGCCTTGGGGGTCCCCTGCAACGCAGCAATCTGCCAAAACTCAGGTTAGGCCCCTGAACCAGGCCAAATTTGTAGGGAAGCAGTCTTATGCTGCAGCCGAACCTAGGGTGCAGGCCTTGTGACTGAGGAAAATAGTATGCAGGGCTTACATCTCTCTGCCCTACCCTCCCTCTTCAAATTTAATGGTTGCTACTCTTCCCCTCTGAGTTTCACATCAGTAGGAAGGCAGGGCTGCGTGAAGACAAAACCATATTCTTTGTGCAGCAGCTCACTTTCATGACCATGCTCACATGAGGAAATGTACAGTTGAAGTCGAAAGTTTGCATACACTTAGGTTGGAGTCAATAAAACCTGTTTTCAACCACTCCACAAATATTTTGTTAACAAACTATGGTTTTGGCAAGTCGGTTGGGACATCTACTTTGTGCATGACACAAGTCATTTTTCTAACAAGTGTTTACAGACGAATTACATCACTTATAATTCACTGTAACACAATTCCAGAGGGTCAGACGTTTAAATACATTAAGTTGACTGTGCCTTTAAACAGCTTGGAAAATTCCAGAAAATTATGTCATGGCTTTAGAAGCTTCTGATAGGCTAATTGACAAAATTTGAGTCAATTGGAGGTGTACCTGTAGATGTATTTCAAGGCTTACCTTCAAACTCAGTGCCTCGTTGCATGACATCATGGGAAAATCAAAAGAAATTAGTAAAGACCTCTGAAGGTACCACGTTCATCTGTACAAACAATAGTACGCAAGTATAAACACCATGGGACCACGCAGCCATCATACCGCTCAGGAAGAAGACGCATTCTGTCTCCTAGAGATGAACATACTTTAGTGCGAAATGTGCAAATCAATCCCAGAACAACAGCAAAGGACCCTGTGAAGGTGCTGGATACAAAAGTATCTATATCCACAGTAAAACGAGTCCTATATCGACATAACCTGAACTGTCGCTCAGCAAGGAAGAAGCCACTGCTCCAGATCCGCTGTAAAAAAAAAGCCAGACTACGGTTTGCAACTGCACATGGGGACAAAGATCGTACTTTTTGGAGAAATGTCCTGTGGTCTGATGAAATAAAAATAGAGATGATTGCCCATAATTACCATCGTTATGTTTGGAGGAAAAAGGAGGAGGCTTGCAAGCCAAAGAATACCAACCCAACCGTGGAGCATGGGGGTGGCAGCATCATGTTGTGGGGGTGCTTTGCTGCAGGAGGGATTGGTGCACTTCACAAAATAGAGAGCATCATGAGGCAGGAAAATGATGTGGATATATTGAAGCAACATCTCAAGACATCAGTCAGGAAGTTAATAAAGCTTGGTCACAAATGGGTCTTCCAAATGGACAATGACCACAAGCATTCTTCCAAAGTTGTGGCAAAATGGCTTAAGGACAACAAAGTCAAGGTATTGGAGTGGCCATCACAAAGCCCTGACCTCAATCCTATAGAAAATTTGTGAGCAGAACTGAAAAAGCGTGTGCGTGCAAGGAGGCCTACAAACCTGATTCAGTTACACCAGCTCTGTCAGGAGGAATGGGCCAAAATTCACCTAACTTATTGTGGGAAGCTTGTGGAAGGCTACCCGAAACGTTTGACCCAAGTTAAACAATTTAAAGGCAATGCTACCAAATATGTAACGGTTTTCTTGAGTTGAAGGAGAGTCGGACCAAAATGCAGCGTGGTGGTTATTCATGGTTTTTTAATGAAGGAAAACTATACATGAATAAACTAATAAAACAATAACTGTGCGAAAACCTAAACAACCTATCTGGTGACAGGAACAATCACCCACGAAACACTCAAAGAATATGGCTGCCTAAATATGGTTCCCAATCAGAGACAACGAATAAACACCTGCCTCTGATTGAGAACCACTCCAGACAGCCATAGACTATGCTAGATAACCCTACTATAATACAATCCCAATACCTACAAAAAAAAAACAAGACAAAGCACACCACATAAATAAACCAATGTCACACCCTGGCCTGACCAAAATAATAAAGAAAACACAAAATACTAAGACCAGGGCGTGACAAAATACTAATTGAGTGTATGTAAACTGCTGACCCATTGGGAATGTGATGAAAGAAATAAAAGCTGAAATAAATAATTCTCTCTACTATTATTCTGACATTTCACATTCTTAAAATGAAGTGGTGATCCTAACTGACCTAAGACAGGGAAATTCTTACAATGATTACATGTCAGGAATTGTGAAAACCCCAGTTTAAATGTATTTGGCTGAAGTGTATGTAAACTTCTGACATCAAATGTAAGGCATTCAACCACTACTCTAGTATGTAGTGTAATATGGGTAAATTCCCGAGGGTGCTACATTCCAGGTGAATAACATAAAATGAATCATTAGATTGTTTTCTACAATTTTACAACTTTAACATGCTTGTACTTAACAGTGTGTAAGGGCTATTTGATCTAGAAGGAGAGTGATGGAGTGCTGCATCAGATGACCTGACCTCCACAGTCATCCGACCTCAAACCCAATTGTGATGGTTTGGGATGAGTTGGACCGCAGTGTGAAGAAAAAGCAGCCAACAAGTGCTCAGCATATGTGGGAACTCCTTCAAGACTGTTGGAAAGACATTCCCTGTGAAGCTGGTTGCGGGAATGCTGTCATCAAGGCAAAGGGTGGCTACTTTGAATCTAAAATGTTAAATATATTTTGATTTGTTTAACACTTTTTTGTTTTCAACATTATTTTATTTGTATTACTTCATAGTTCTGATATATTCACTATTATTATACAATGTAGAAAATCAAAAAATATATAGAAAAACCCTTGAATGAGTAAGCATGTCCAAACTTTTGACTGGTACTGTAGGTATTACAGACTGGGTCAGGGAGAGGTTGGAAATGTCAGTGAAGACACTTGCCAGCTGGTCAGCGCATGCTCTGAGTGTGAGTCCTGGTAATCCTTCTGTGTAGCCCTTCACAGCTCATTGAGTGTGGTCTTAGTGCCAGCATCGGTTTGTCGTGGTAAGTAGACAGCTCTGAAAAATATAGATGACTCTCTTGGTAAATAGTATGGTACTCCAACTTATCATGAGGTATTCTAACTTAGGCGAGCTGAACCTCGAGACTTCCTTAACAATGTTACAAAGAGACGTACACCACCCCCTTTGAGTTTACCTGACGCTGCAGTTCTGTTCTGACGATGTATAGAAAAACCAGCTAGATGTTCAGCCACCACTCTGAGAAACAGAAGATATTACAATTCTTCAGATCACGTTGATAGGATAGTCTCGAACGGAGCTTGTCCAGTTTATTCACCAGTGATTGCACGCTCACCAAACGAACGGAGGGTAGAGGTGGTTTTTCCACTCGTCAACTCTTCTTCGAGTGTCGGGGATTTGGGCCTGGACAAAAAAATCCTAATCCAAATCTAGGTTAGTGATTGCTGTTCTGATATCCAGAAGCTCTTTTTGGTCATAGGAAATTTTAGCTGAAACATTATGTACAAAAAAAGTTCAGATCAGGGGAAAAAAACTGACAAAATATCACACAGTTGGTCAGGAGACCGTAAAACGTCTGCTATTCCCTCCAGCAGAATCTTTTCACACAAAAAATAAAAAGCTGGCATAAGGTGTTTTATTGAATTGAGATTCTGATGACTATAGATTAATGATGATGATTTAAGCATAATTATATTAACACTGTGTAAATGGAGTTTGTTGTATTGTATTCATTTTCTTTTGTCATGTTTTGTCTCTGCTGCTGTCTGACACTGAATATCTGATCGGAGATCTATCAATTAAATATTTTTTATCATAGTTCAATCTGATACAATATTTGACAAATACTACAATGTAAGAAGCAACCGGCTTTGTTTAATTGTTATGAATTTTATCAATGCACACCTGTTCTCGCCGCACACCTATTCCCATAACAGGTTTTATTTCCTTTTATTTTTATTTTGGGATGAGTTGGACTGCAGAATGAAGGCAAAGCAGCCAACAAGTGCTCAGCATATGTGGGAAATCCTTCAAGACTATTGGATAAGCATTCCAGGTTTCCACCTCATGAGTCTGGTTGAGAGAATGCCAAGAGTTAAGGCAAAGGGTGGCTGTTTGATGAATCTCAAACATAAAATAGATTGATTTGTTTAACACTTTTTTGGTTACTACATGATTCCATGTGTGTTATTTCATAGTTTTGATGTCTTCACTATTATTCTACAATGTAGAAAATAGTAAAAATAAAGAAAAACCCTTGAATGAGTAGGTGTTCTAAAACTTTTGACCGATAACATTAGTTATGTAGAGGTATGAATATGTGAGGTGCACTACATAAACCTACCATTGATCCACTTGGCATCAGGGTCATGCACCTGGAACTCTCGCTGAAAGATGTCAACTGGGTGCCTAGAGACTTGGAGCTGTCATCTGCGAAGAAATTTCACAAAATGGGTCTGTAAGTCGACATACAAACGACTTGTACTCAAATGCTTAGTAAATGTCCCTAAAGATTTTCAAGTGACTCACACAGCAACAATTACAACTAAGGACATTGATACAATCCAAGGTTTGAATTTTAATTGTGAATAAAAGAGGTAAGCAAAAGCAGGTATGATAATCCGAACCTCAAGGCAAGTCCTTCATCTGAATCATCATCTATATGAAATCAACCATTTAAATGGCCTAATGAATTGAGAGGACGGTCAGTGGAGAGACAGCTTAACCTTAATCAAGTCCAGCAGCAATAATCAGAAGTAGTGACAATATTTATATTTAATTACCTATGAAAATATTCACATCAAGCATTCAAATCCTTTCATTTGCAAGGGCAATGGAGTGTTACACTTTTAACTAAAGATATTTTTCATGTCAATGGGGATTAAATGAAAGGTGTTAGTTTTAAATTGGAAGACTAAATTCTAAGCTGGTAGCTCTTGGTCTGTTTTGTAAAACTGCATTAATTGAGAATGGTGAGAAGTTAGAACCAAGGTCTTTTGAAATTCTGTTAATATTAAATGCTCAAAAAAATACTGCAAGTTTTGATGATTTTCTCAAAAAACAATGTTTTACTCCAGGGGCTTACGTTTGGACAGAAGAACAATGGCCAGTCCAATGAGCGACAGCACAACCACAATGACCAGCAGAGAGATGGCAATACCTTTCCAGTTCCTGTCTGGTCCTAAATCCGGTACACCCTAGAGAGAGGGAGGGAGAGACAGAGAGAGAGAGAGGTTAACGTTCATGAAGTTATGAGGAAGATATACAATTGATTTGTAGCAAAGGTAGAAGGGGAAACAAACAAGATACACATCTCCCAACCCATCAATCTGGCCATGATGCCAAATAGTACAGACCCCTAGGTAGGGTAACAGAGCACAGGTGGGCAACAAGCAGTGTCATTTTCCAGAAGGAAGTTTCGGAAAGTCCCACCCACTGGGTAACCAGGCCCACCCAATCAGATTGAGCCAAAAAAATATGATTTTTCATTTTTGAATGCTCTTTACTTGTCAGTTTTCCAAACAGAACATTACTTGTCTTTTTACCTAAACATGCAAACGCTATCAGATCAAATTCATAGTGCACTGGGTTCGTCAGATTTGGTGAAATATAACAGAACAGATTAACTGGAATGACATTCACTATCAGGGGATGCCAAAATGAACTAACTGAAAGCCACACACCTTTTAAGTCATGAATATGACTGCATAAAACCTAGTGGTCAAACAGGAAAATTATTTCAATCATTTTTTACCTGAGAGGATTTTAGAAACACTTCAAATAAGGGCTTGTTTTGTGTAGGCTTACCCTGGCGTGACGTCTCTCTCGGGCAATGTGATTTATCAATATATTTTGCTCTATTTAGTCTCAGATTCGAAAAATGCTAATTAGCGTCAACGAAGACATCATACAAAACTACAAATCCCTGCAAGCTCATGCACATCATCTCCAGCTGACACCTTTGCTAACAGGTATTGTGTCAATTTAAACCTGCTCAAGACAGTTCACAGAATTGTCCATTTAAAGAAATGTAGCCAATTTATACATTACTACATTTAGCTAACATTTAAATAGTTATTCCAGAGATTCTTAGCTCTGGCACGATTTGCAGCTAATTTAGCATTTCATTTTTGGGGGGTAAATACTGGCGAATATATTGTTAAAAGTCACCTTGTCCCAGAGAGATTTACACAGTTATCAAAAGGTCACATCAGGGTAAGCCTACATGAAATACAGCCCTTATTTTAAGTGCTTCTAAAATCCCATATGGGAAAAATAAATGTTGGAAATATTTTCCTGTTTGACCGCTAGGTTTTATGGGTATTATGACTCATACTGTGGTACCCTTTAGAGGCATAAGCCACTGTGCTTCTATGGCTATATGCACCAGGCCACTGCCTATTTCATTTGTTCATTTAGAAAACAAGACAGCTCATAATCCAGTGTCTTTATCACTTTAATTAGAATAAAAAAAATCTAACTTTTCTCTCAGCACCATAGCAAAATGTGTAAAATTGCAGGAAGTTAGCTGCCTGTACTTTGTAGAGCCACCTTTTGCAGCAATTACAGCCCCAAGTCTCTTCTTGAGGTATGACTCTATAAGCTTGACACATCTAGCCACTGGGATCTTTGCCCATTCTTCAAGGCAAGTTGGATGGGTTCCGCTGGTGTGCATCAATATTTAAGTCATGCCACAGATTCTCATTTGGATTGAGGTCTGGGCTTTGACTTGGCCATTCCAATATATCTAAATGTTTCCCCTTAAACCACTCAAGTGTTGCTTAGGGTCTGTAATGGTTTTCTTCATCTGAACGAGAGGCGGACCAAAGCGCAGCGTGGTGGTTATTCATGTTTTAATAAATCACTTCACATGAACAAACTAACAAAAACAAGAAATGTGAAAACGCAAAACAGTCCTATCTGGTGCAAACACAGAGACAGGAACAATCACCCACAAACACACAGTGACACCCAGGCTACCTAAGTATGATTCTCAATCAGAGACAACTAATGACACCTGCCTCTGATTGAGAACCATACTAGGCCGAAACATAGAAATACCCAAATCATAGAAAAACAAACATAGACTGCCCACCCAACTCACGCCCTGACCATACTAACTACATACAAAACAAAGGAAATAGAGGTCAGAACGTGACAGTACCCCCCCCCCCCCCCCCCCCAAAGGTGCGGTCTCCGGCCGCAAAACCTTGACCTATAGGGGAGGGTCTGGGTGGGCGTCTGTCCGCGGTGGCGGCTCTGGCGCGGGACGCGGACCCCACTTCACCATTGTCTTAGTCCACCTTATTGTCCGCCTCCGTGGCTTTCTCACCATGGCCACCCTTCTCAATGACCCCACTGGACAGAGGGGCTGCTTGGGACAGAGGGGCAGCTCGGGACAGAGGTGAAGCAGCTGCTCGGGACAGAGGGATAACTGCTCGGGACAGAGGAGCAGCTGCTCGGGACAGAGGGGCGGCAGCTGCTCGGGACAGAGGGGCGGCAGCTGCTCGGGACAGAGGGGCGGCAGCTGCTCGGGACAGAGGGGCAGCTGCTCGGGCGGCCCCTGGCTGACTGGCGGCACTGGCGGCCCCTGGCTTACTGGCGACCCCTGGCTGACTGGCGGCACTGGCGGCCCCTGGCTTACTGGCGGCCCCTGGCTGACTGGCGGCACTGGCGGCCCCTGGCTGACTGGCGGCACTGGCGGCCCCTGGCTGACTGGCGGCACTGGCGGCCCCTGGCTGACTGGCGGCACTGGCGGCCCCTGGCTGACGGGTGGCACTGGCGGCTCCTGGCAGACGGGCGGCACTGGCGGCTCCTGGCAGACGGGCGGCACTGGCGGCTCCTGGCAGACGGGCGGCACTGGCGGCTCCTGGCAGACGGGAGGCACTGGCGGCGCTGGGCAGACGGGCGGCACTGGCGGCGCTGGGCAGACGGGCGGCACTGGCGGCGCTGGGCAGAGTAGCTCTCGTAGCGCCAAACAGGTGGGAGACTCCGGCAGCGCTGGACAGGAGGAAGGCTCTGGTAGCGCCGGAGAGGCGGGAGACTCCGGCAGCGCTGGAGAGGAGGGAGCCCCTGTAAGGATGGGCCGGAGAGACAGCCTGGTACGGGGGGCTGCCACCGGAGGGCTGGTGCGTGGAGGTGGTGACGGATAGACCGGGCCGTGCAGGCGCACTGGAGCTCTTGAGCACCGAGCCTGCCCAACCTTACCCGGTTGAATGGTCCCGGTCGCCCTGCCAGTGCGGCGAGGTGGAATAGCCCGCACTGGGCTATGCAGGCGAACCGGGGACACCGTGCGCAAGGCTGGTGCCATGTAAGCCGGCCCAAGGAGACGCACTGGAGACCAGATGCGTAGAGCCGGCTTCATGGCACTTGGCTCGATGCCCACTCTAGCCCGGCCAATACGCGGAGCTGGAATGTACCGCACCGGGCTGTGCACCCGCACTGGGGACACCGTGCGCTCCACAGCATAACACGGTGCCTGCCCGGTCTCTCTAGCCCCCCGGTAACCACAGGAAGTTGGCTCAGGTCTCCTACCTGGCGTAGCCATACTCCCTGTTAGCCCCCCCAATAAATTTTTGGGGCTGACTCTCAGGCTTCCATCCACGACGCCGCGCTGCCTCCTCATACCGGCGCCTCTCCGCTTTCGCCGCCTCCCGTTCTTCCTTGGGGCGGCGATATTCTCCTGGCTGAGCCCAGGGTCCTTTACCATCCAAATCTTCCTCCCATGTCCATTTCTCCAAATAGTGCAGCCTCTCCCACTGCTGCTGCTGCTGCTCCTGTTGCTGCTGCCTCTGTTGCTTCTCCTGCTGCTCCTCTTGCCGTTGCCCGTTACCACGCCGCTTGGTCCTGTTGGGGTGGGTGATTCTGTAATGGTTTTCTTCATCTGAACGAGAGGCGGACCAAAGCGCGGCGTGGTGGTTATTCATGTTTAAATACATCACTTCACATGAACAAACTAACAAAAACAAGAAATGTGAAAACGCAAAACAGTCCTATCTGGTGCAAACACAGAGACAGGAACAATCACCCACAAACACACAGTGACACCCAGGCTACCTAAGTATGATTCTCAATCAGAGACAACTAATGACACCTGCCTCTGATTGAGAACCATACTAGGCCGAAACATAGAAATACCCAAATCATAGAAAAACAAACATAGACTGCCCACCCAACTCACGCCCTGACCATACTAACTACATACAAAACAAAGGAAATAGAGGTCAGAACGTGACAGGGTCATTGTTCTGCTGGAAGGTGAACCTCCGTCCCACTCTCAAATCTCTGGAAGACTGAAACCTGTTTCCTTCAAGAATTTCCCTGTATTTAGCGCCATCCAACATCCCTTCAATTCTGACCAGTTTCCCAGTCCCTGCCGATGAAAAACATCCCCGGGGTGATGAGAGGTGTTGGGTTTGTGCCAAACATAGCATTTTAAATTTTAGTCTCATTTGACCAGGGTACCTTCTTCCATATGTTTGGGGAGTCTTCCACATGCCTTTTGGCGAACACCAAATGTGTGCGCTTATTTTTTCTTTAAACAATGACTTTTTTCTGGACACTTTTCCATAAAACACAGCTCTGTGGAGTGAACAGCTTAAAGTGGTCCTATGGACAGATACTCCAATCTCCACTGTGGAGTTTTGCAGCTCCTTCAGGGTTATCTTTGGTCGCTTTGTTGCCTCTCTGATTAATGCCCTCCTTGGCCTGGTCCATGAGTTTTGGTGGGCGGCCCTGTCTTGGCAGGTTTGTTGTGGTGCCATATTCTTTCATTTAAAAAAATGGATTTAACGGTGCTCCGTGGGATGTTCAAAGTTTCAGATATTTTTTTATAATCCAACCCTGAACTGTACTTCTCCACAACTTTGTTCCTGACCTGTTTGGAGAGCTCTTTGGTCTTCACGCTTGCTTGGTGCTGCCCCTTACTTAGTGGAGTTGCAGACTCTGAGTGTCACGCCCTGGTCTTAGTATTTTGTGTTTTCTTTATTAATTTGGCCAGGGTGTGACATGGGTTTTGTATGTGGTGTGCTTTGTCTTGGGGTTTTGTTAGGTATTGGGTTTGTGGCTTAGTGGGGGTATCTAGTATAGTCTATGGCTGTCTGGAGTGGTTCTCAATCAGAGGCAGGTGTTTATCGTTGTCTCTGATTGGGAACCATATTTAGGCAGCCATATTCTTTGAGTGTTTTGTGGGTGATTGTTCCTGTCTCTGTGTTTGTTTGCACCAGATAGGCTCAGTCATTTGTTTTTTTCTTTTCACTTGTTTTGGAAGAGAGGAGAACGAGCGCCATTCTCCTTGCGGAGATGGTGCTAAATACATCAACACGGTTGGTCCCTGGGATTGGGCTGGCTAACACGATTAGGTTTGCTTGGAAGGAAAAGGAGATGGAGCCTTTAGGACGGGAATCTTTTGGAAGGATAATATTGATGGGGATTCTAAAGCTGACGGTGAAGGACGTGTTTTGTTTCCAAGGCAACTCATTGGAGGGAGCATACGACGTGGCACTATATACAGAGGCAAAACACGATGATATCCTGAGAAGGGCAAGAGCAGTGGGAGGTGAGAGGCCGATGTGCCACTACGAAATAACAAGCTTGGCGAAGAATAATTTTAGAGTTGTAACTGTCAACATTTACAACCCTTACGTTAAGGACGAAGAGGTGAGGGCTTTTCTGGGGAGATATATGGATAACGTCTCCTCCGCAAGGCACCTCAAAGACTCCCTTGGGTTTTGGAATGGGAGGAGAGGTTTCCAGGCCCTCCTCAGAGAGGACCCAAAGGGACATGGTGGCTACCTCCATCCTCCTGCTATGTTCTCCCTAGGGGCTGACAGGGGGACGTTGTTTTATGCACGTCAGCCCCCATTTTGCAGACGCTGTATGGCCTACGGTCACATATTCGCCTCATGCAGTACAAGAAAATGCAGATTTTGTGCATCTGAGGATCATGAGGCGAGGGATTGTGACAAGCCTAAGACGTGCCATGGGTGTGGCTCGTCAGCACACCTGTGGCGGGGGTGCCCGGCCCGTCAGCGGTCATATGCGTCTGCGGCTGGGGGGGGAGCAGGGGCGGGGGATGGGGGAAGAAGAGGAGGGGAAGGAAGCACACCTCATGATCAGAGTACAGGTCCAGAGGGGAAGGCCACAAGGAAGGAGGAGGAGCAAGAAGCGGCGGAAGGAAGAGAGAAGGAAACGGAAGGCACGGGAGTAGGAGAACCAGGAAAAGCGGCGGAAGACGGCAACCGAGTGGAGGAGCATGAGAGAGAAGAAAGCGATGGAGGAGTGGTGGAGAAGGAGACGGTGGAAGAGCAAGTGGACTGGGGGGAATGTGCCCTGGTGGAAGAGATGAGGGGTATGGTGGAGGAGCTGGCGGGGGGGGGGGGTTGGTATCTCTCCACTGCCGTCATCACCAAAGAAGAGAATGAAGAGGAGGGAGCGATTGGCCGACAGTGAGAGGGAGGGGATGGCCAAGAGAGTGATGGGGGTGGGAGAAACCTCTGGGTTGCTGCTGGTTTCCACAGGCTCTCAATATCTGTTGGGTGGGAACACACCTAACAGGACTCAGGACTGGGTACAGGAGGAGGTGGGGAGTTTTTTGTTTGGGGACTCAGCCTCCCCTAATTTTTTCCAATCCAGCTGCAGCACTGGGGAGGGGGAGGATTGTGGGGGTAGACCCAGGGTGCAGGGAACCCCGGAGCCAAACACTATTCCTGCATCCTGGGTTGGTGAGATGGAGGAAGAGGGGGGGATGTTGGGAGTACAGATGGTGACATCACCGGTAGATATGGAGCAGGGGAGCATCGGGTGAGTCTCCTGTTTTTGTTTTTTTCTGTCTGGGTTTAGAATTTGAGTGTATTACATGTTTTTATTTTATTCTTTCATGGGGTCTGATTTTACTTTTGTTAGTTCAAATGTAAGGGGTTTAAGGGATTGTGTTAAGAGGAGGGCGGTTTTTAGTTATTTGGAGGGTGTGGGGTTTGATTTTTGTTTTTTACAGGAGGTTCACCTGAGGGATGGAGGGGATGTTAATAGGTTTAAGAGGGAGTGGGACAAGGGGGAGTCGGTTTGGGGTGTTGGGGGGGTGCACTCATCGGGGGTAGGGATTTTGTGTGGGCACAGGGAGGTTAAAGTGGAGGATTCTTTTGTGGTAATGCAGGGGAGGGTTATAGGGGTGGATGTCACATAAGGGATTGTAATTTTAGATTAGTGGTGGTGTATGGACCACAGGTGGTGGCAGACAGGAGGGAGATGGTGGACTGTCTGACGCCCCTGTGTGTCACAAATAGGAAATTAGTGATAGGGGGGGATTTTAATACAGATTTAGGAAGAGGGGGGGATAGCAGTGCAGGCGCCATTGCCAGGCTAATGGCTTGCCATGGTCTGGTAGATGGTGGTCTGCACACTACTCCGAAAATGGACGGTCCTACATGGCGCAACTCCAGGGGGGTTGAGCGGAGGCTCGACTATATTTTTGTACCCAGGTCTTTGGGTAAGTTGTCTGGGCGGCTGTTGCCTGTTTTCTTTTCGGATCACGACGGGGTGCTCCTGCAGGTGGGGTCGCCAGTCTGCCTCTTTGGTAGGGGGTACTGGAAGCTAGATCGGGATGTGCTGGAGGATCAGGCTTTTGTTGACGGGTTTTATGGTTTCTTTTGGAGGCTTGAGGGTCTCCGGTCCATGTGCGAGGGGGTGTTAGAGTGGTGGGAATTAGTTAAGGTGAGGATTAGAGCTTTTATAATAGGGTATTGCAAGAGGAAAAAAAGGGAGGAGAGGAGGGAGGTGGATCGTATCCAAAGGTTAATTGAACTTGAGTACGAGGCAGGCAACCTCGGCGGGTCGTTTGACTGGGAGAGATCCGCAACCCTAAAGGCGCAGCTCAGGGAGTTGCAGGAGCGGAAGGCTCGAGCTTTCCTGGAGCGTGCGCATAGTGGCTTTCTAGAACACAATGAGACTTGTTCTGCTATGTTCTTTAAGTCGGTTAGGGCCAGACAGAGTAGGAAGGTAATGCATGGCGTTAGGGAAGAAAATGGTAGTATAGTTAGAGAACCAGAGGATATGGTCAGGGTGACAACTGATCATTTCCAAGGTTTATTTAAGGAAAGGGAAATAGATGTAGAGCAGGGAAATGTGTTTTTAGAACACTTGTCCAGGCGGTTGCCGGAGGACATTAGAGAAGTGATGGAGGCCCAGATCTCACTAGAAGAGGTTGAGAGCGCTCTTAGGAGGATGGGAAAAGGGAAGGTGCCTGGGATAGATGGGCTGCCGGCTGAGTTTTATCTCAAGTTTTGGGGTATACTTGGACCAGTGTTCCTCGAAGTCTTGAAGGCCATCCTTGAGACGGAGGTCCCGGGGGGATCAATGGCTGTTGGTGTGCTGTCACTTTTATATAAGAAGGGGGAAGTAACAGACCTTGGCAACTGGCGGCCGTTGACCATGCTGTGTGTAGATTACAAGCTACTTGCAAAGGTTTTAGCAGACCGGTTGCGCACAGCCCTTCCCTACGTCGTCCATGAGGATCAGACGTGCGGGGTAGAGGGCCGCTCTATTAGATGGAACCTACAGTTAATCAGGGACTCCATCGCTTGGGTTGAAGATAGAGGACTGCCTTTAATGGTAGCAGCGCTAGATCAGGCGAAAGCCTTTGATCGCGTGAATAGATCATTTTTATTCAGAGTGTTAGGTCGATTAGGATTTGGGGAGAAGTTCATAGGATGGATTCGTACATTATATGTCGGAGCGGGGTGCCGAGTTAGTGTAAATAGTCACTTGGGTGACGTTTTTGACCTCTCGTCTGGGGTCAGGCAGGGGTGCCCTCTCTCGGCTCTCCTCTTCGTTCTGTACATGGAGCCTCTGGGGGCTGCCATTAGGGCAGACACAGGGGTGGAAGGCTTGTTGATCCCTGGAAGTGGTGGGCTGCGTGTTAAAATGACGCAGTACGCCGACGACACTTCCTTGCTGCTGTGCAAGGACTCGTGCCTGACAAGGTCCCTTGCCATCTTTGGGGATTTCACCCGAGCGTCGGGAGCAGTTCTGAACCATGCAAAGTCTTCCGTCAAGTTTTTCGGAAGATGATGCGGTAGAACGGATGTGCCCGGGGGGTTATCTCTCTGTGAGGGGGCCCTGAGGATTCTCGGGGTCCATTTTGAGACCTCCGGCTCAGCGACGCTAAACTGGAACATGCGTATCGCAGTGGTACAGAGGAAGCTAGCAATGTGGAAGGCTAGGTATTTGTATTTTATGGGCAAAGTCCTGGTTCTAAAGGTGGATGTGTTGCCGTCTCTTTTGTATTTGGCGTACATCTACCCATTGCCGGCTAGTCTGAGGAGGCCTCTAGTGAGGCTTGTGTTTCAGTTCATGTGGAGTGGCAGGTGCGAGTGGGTCGCCAGGGCACGCATGCTTTGTCCCATCGGGGAGGGAGGTAGGGGGGTACCACATTTCCCCCTCAAGCTGGACGCAATTTTTGTTTCTTTCTTGTTAACGGAGCTTGCTCATCCAGTGATGCACCCGTCCGGTTACCTCCTGCGGGTGTTCTTCTCGTATCAGGCGAGAAGCGTAATGGTGTGGTCTAACACGGGTCCTCGGGCGGAACAGCTGCCGTGGCACTTTGGTCATGCGGCCAAGTGGCTGCGTGAGCACCCTGAGGTTGAAGTTGCCCGAGTAGGTTTAGATCACAGGCACCCGTACGAGGAGGTCAGAAAGGCAGGGAGTCCGGCGCCTGTAGTGGGCGTCTGGGAGGGAGTGCAGGCGCGGGGTCTGGACAACAGGCTCAAGGACCTGAATTGGTTGAGCCTCCATAAGTGCTTGCCGGTACGTTCCATCATGTACCGGTATAGTTTGGTGCAATCCCCCACCTGTCCAAGATCTTCTTGTGGCAGGGAGGAGACTGTGCGCCATGTCTTTTGGGACTGTGCCTTTGCCGGAGTAGTATGGGCTAGGGCACGGGTGTTGTTAGGTTTGGTAAGGGGGGATTTTGTATTGACGGGGGCCAGGTTAGAGAGAGGTGTAGGGAGAGCGAGAGGGACGGATAGGGACAGGTTTCTGCTCTGGCTTCTCATGAGTCTCTTTAAACGGGGGCTGTGGGAAGCCAGGCAGAACATGGTGAAGACAGGGAGAGATTGGGGGGTGGAAGGGATAGTGAGGAGGGTGGAAGGAGATTTGAGGGGGAGGATGAAGAGGGAGGAGAGGAAGTGGGGGCAGCATGCTGCCCGGGAGAGGTGGAAGGGGGGTTTAGGGCTGGGTGTCATTTAGATTTGTAAGGGGATAGATTAGGGACGGGGAGATAGGGAAAGGTAGGATGACGGGGAGGGAAGATGCTCCCCTGAGGTTTTGTTTGGGGTTTTTGTTTTGTTTAAATTAAAATACCACTATTTGAGTTTGTATGGAAATTATGAGTTGTACAGAATGAATGGTATTGATGATAATAAATTATTTTTATTAAAGAAAAAAAATAGGCTGTTTTGGTTTTTCCACGGTGTTTGTTTTGTATTATGTTCATGTTTGAGTTTTTCCTTTATTAAAGAACATGAACACCAACTATGCCGCATTTTGGTCCGATCCTTGCTACACCTCCTCCTCAGAGGAGGAGATAGAAGAAAACCGTTACACTGAGGCCTTTCAGAACAGGTGTGTATATATATATATAAACTCCTTGCTGTCCCCAGTCCACCTGGCCGTGCTGCTGCTCCAGTTCCAACTGTTCTGCCTGCGGCTATGGAACCCTGACCTGTTCACCGGACGTGCTACCTGTCCCAGACCTGCTGTTTTCAATTCTCTAGAGACAGGAGCAGTAGAGATACTCTCAATGATCAGCTATGAAAAGCCAACTGACATTTACTCCTGAGGTGCTGACTTGTTGCACCCTCGTCAACTACTGTGATTATTATTATTTGACCATGCTGGTCATTTATGAACATTTGAACATATTGGCCATGTTCTGTTATAATCTCCACCCTGCACAGCCAGAAGAGGACTGGCCACCCCTCATAGCCTGGTTCCTCTCTAGAATTGTTCCTAGGTTTTGGCCTTTCTAGGGAGTTTTTCCTAGCCACCGTGCTTCTACACCTGCATTGCTTGCTGTTTGGGGTTTTAGGCTGTGTTTCTGTACAGCACTTTGATATATCAGCTGATGTAAGAAGGGCTATATAAATACATTTTGATATATATAGACTGAGATTATGTGATAGATCATGTGACACTTAAATTGCACACAATTGGACTTTATTTAACTAATTACGTGACTTCTGAATGTAATTGGTTACACCAGATCTTATTTAGGGGCTGCATAGCGAAGGGGGTGAATTCAAATGTACACACCACTTTTCCGTTTAAATTTTAAATTTTCATTTTTTTCATTTCATTTCACCATTTTGGACTATTTTGTGTATGTCCATTACATAAACTTCAAATAAAACTAAATTTAAATTACAGGTTGTAATGCAACAAAACAGGAAAAACGCCAAGGTGGTGAATACTTTTGCAAGGCACTGAACATGCAGTGAATCTGGACAAATATACACTAAGCAACCCCTATTTGCAGTGGTGTAAAACACCCCAAAAAACTACTTAAGTAGTACTTTAAAGTATCTGTACTTTACTTTACTATTTATATTTTGGACAATTTATACTTTTACTTCACTACATTCCTAAAGAAAATCATGTACATTTTACTCCAAACATTTTCTCTGAATCCCAGAATTACGTTTAGAATGCTTAGCAGGACAGGAAAATCATCCACTTATCAAGAGTTGGACTGTGCCCCTGGCTATCCATAAATTAAAAAAACAAGAAATGGTGCCGTCGGGTTTGCTTAAATAATTTTAAATTATTTATGTTTTTACTTCTGATACATAAGTATATTTTACCAATTACATTTACGTTTGCTTAAAAGTATAATTTAACCCAAATACTTTCAGACTTTTACTCAAGTAGTATTTTACTGCTTGACTTTCACATTTGGGTACGTTTGTGTACTTTTTCCACCACTGTCTATTTAACCTTTGATGATAATGAACCTCCAATTGAGTCCTTTCTCTGCAAGCGCCTGTCACAAATCAGAAAACATGAGGACAGCTGTTTTAATGGATCAATACCAACCCCTCCTTCTCAACACCATCCTACCCTGCAGTAGGTCAAGGCTGGGTGACACCACCATTGACAGCCCACTTTAATGGTGAAGAACCACCAGCACCTCCATCTACCAGTAGTAAAATTCCAAAGACAAAACAGTTGCTGGCGTCAACATTGTTTTTAAAATTGTATAACTGCCTAAATTTTGCCTCATTTTTGCTGGACCCCAGGATGCACAATAAATACAAATGCAATCGGATCAGTAATGCTTTATTTTAGAGTAAGCCTTGTCAGAGCCAGAACAACCCACAGGGCAGGAGCATATATCCTATTTCTGCAGTGTGAGGCAGCTTTGATGTACAAGTACAGCCCCTGGACAGGAAGCTACATAGTTATTTTCAGTTTTTATTAACCTGGGATATATAACCACTCTCAAATTCATTGATGGAGCTATGGAGTCCAAGAGTTCAACAACACAGTCTCCATATTTTGAGAGAGCAGATATGACACACAGCAGATGTGGGCTGGGTGACTGGGTCCAATACAAGTACTCTGACCATTGAAAGACAAAAACCCACTTTAGGGTACAGCACACTAAATGTCAGGTCCTCTGAGGTCCTGGCATCCATTACATGGGGCGACTTGATTTCCAGTGACAGAGCAGGAATAATAAATAATCCATCTCGCACACTAAGCCCTGAGCAACCAGGAAACCATCTGCTTATAAGTGGTGCTGTTTGCCTTTCAAGTCCTTTAATTGTGAATGTAATTTAAATATACATATCTTCCAGGCTATCCCAAGTCTACCTCCTCAGACTTTCCCTCTCTTCCCTCCATCTCCCTTCTAGTCCTTCATTGCAGTGGGTTATTAATATGCTGGATCAGCCACAGGGGGAAAAAATAGCTCCTGAGGGAGGAGTTTCCCTCCTGTGTAAAATCAACATAGTTTTGCCGTCATGTTGTTTGTGTTTCTATGGCTCTCCGTAGCCTCATTAACCACACCAAACCCTATCTTGCACCTCTGGGAATGTTATTTGTTTTCTGCTTTTTCAGGAAGAAAGGTTGTTATTCAGTCTCCCACATACTTAGTCGGGCAGGATGTATGGTTTGTTTGGCTTGGTGTCTGTTTCCCTATTCTGGTGTTGATGTGTGATATTATAGTTTTAGCATAGGTTTGGCATTTATATCATAGTTCTGACGAGGAGGAGTAGTAGGAACGATCAGAGGACCAAAATGCAGCGTGGTATGTATCCATAATATAATTTAATGAGACTGAATACAAAAGAACAAGAGAATCAAAATGAAAAAAAATAATCACCCACAACTCAAAGGTGAAACCAGGCTACCTAAGTATGGTTCTCAATCAGGGACAACGATTGACAGCTGCTTCTGATTAAGAACCATACCAGGCCAAACACAGAACTTCCAAATTATAGACAAAAGAACATAGACTGTCCAACTCACACCCTGACCATACTAAAACAAAGACAAAACAAAGGAACTACGGTCAGAACGTGACAGCTCAAATAATTTGTCATGTGAAAAGTTGCATACAAACCCCAACTCACCTATTTGGTGATTCAAAGCTTTTGTCATCCTAGACATTACATATCACCATGAAGGTTAAAGAGAGGCTAGGCTATCACAGGCTAGGTAAACATCAGTAATACTCAGGCAGTAGTTCAAGAAAAAAGACAGAGGATTTTTAAAGTGAAATCTTAATCACTTTGAGGGGAGAAATGTAATCTCCTTATCCTATTGTCTACACCACTAAGCCGTTTGCCCTTGCTCCTTAATGCAAGGGTACGAGGAGAGAGTGAGTGAGTGAGTGAGTGAGTGTGTGTGTGTGTGTGTGTGTGTGTGTGTGTGTGTGTGCGCGCACATTTGGGTGTCGTCTCTTGGTCTTCTGTACTCGATAAAAAGGAAGAAAGGTCAATTTTTCGACAAAAACATTATGCCAAGCCCTGCTCTTTGTGTTCGTCAGCACAGGGCTGGAGGGCTCCTCGCATAGAGGGGAACGTCATAAATTCCACACACTAAATATAGTGCGCCCTCTTTATTTTCCTCTCTCCATCAGATGTCGGACCATCTTGACCAGACCAATCTGGCCTATCGGGGTACCCAAGGCCTCTTATCCTTTGACGTCCATGGTGGGAGATACTATTGATTGCATAATAGGGATATTTAACAGAATGTGCTCGCTAGTTTTGGAAATAAAGGTGTGCGAAGAGAACAGGTGTGCATCGATAAAAATTCACACCAATTAAACAAAGCCGGTTGCCTTTTGCAGTGTAGTATTTGTCAAAAACTGTATCTGATTGAACTATGATAAAAACATATTTCATAGATAGATCCCCAATCGGATATTCAGTGTCAGACAGCAGCAGAGACAAAACCACAAACATGACAAAATAAAATGAATACAATAGAACAAACGCCATTTACACAGTGTTAACCTCTAGCGTCGAGCAATCCCGTATCCGGGAGCGTAATCATAGCCTCAAGCTCATTACCATAATGCAACGTTTCCATAATTATGCTTAAATAATCATCATTCACCTATAGTCATCAGAATCCCAGTGCAATAAAACACCTTATGACAGCTTTTTATTTTTTAGTGAAAAGATTCCGCCGTTTTACGGTCTCCTGACCAATTGTGCTATTTTGTCAATTTTTTTTCATAATTTCCTATGACCAAAAAGAGCTTCTGGACATCAGAACAGCAATCACTAACCTCGATTTGGACGAGGACTTCTATTTCAATGTGTCAGAGGCGAATGACTGAATGCTCATCCCGGTCCAGGCACACATCTCCGACACTCAAAGAAGGATGAGTTGTCGTGTGGACAAACCACCTCTACCCTCCGTTCTTTTGGCGAGCATGCAATCACTGGTGAGTAAACTGGACAAGCTCCATTCAAGACTATCCTATCAATGTGATCTGAAGAAATGTGATATCCTATGTAGAGGTCGACCGATTATGATTTTTCAACGCTGATACCGATTATTGGAGGACCAAAAAAAGGCGATACCGATTGATTTTTAAAAATGTATTTGTAATAATGACAATTACAACAATACTGAATGAACACTTATTTTAACTTAATATAATACATCAATAAAAATCATTTTAGCCTCAAATAAATAATGAAACATGTTCAATTTAAATGCAAAAACAAAGTGTTGGAGAAGAAAGTAAAAGCGCAATATGTGCCATATAAAAAAAAATAGCATTTAAACTCCTTGCTCAGACCATGAGAACATATGAAAGCTGGTGGTTCCTTTTAACATGAGACTTTAATATTCCAAGGTAAGAGGTTTTAGGTTGTAGTTATAGTATTTATAGGACTATTTTTCTCTATGCCATTCGTATTTCATATACCTTTGACTATTGGATGTTCTTATAGGCACTTTAGTATTGCCAGTGTAACAGTATAGCTTCCGTCCCTCTCCTCGCCCCTACCTGGGCTCGAATCAGGAACACATTGACAACAGCCACCCTCGAAGCAGCGTTACCCATGCAGAGCAAGGGGAACAACTACTCCAAGTCTCAGAGCGAGTGATGATTGAAACGCTATTAGCGCGCACCCCGCTAACTAGCTAGCCATTTCACATCGGTTACACCAGCCTAATCTCGGGAGTTGATAGGCTTGAAGACATAAACAGCTCGCTTGAAGCATTGCAAAGAGCTGCTGGCAAAATGCACGAAAGTGCTGTTTGAATGAATGCTTACGATCCTGCTGCTGCCTACCACCGCTCAGTCAGACTGCTCTATCAAATATCAAATCATAGACTTAATTATATCATAACACACAGAAATACTAGCCTTTGGTCATTAATATGGTCGAATCCAGAAAATATAATTTAGAAAACAAAATCTTTATTATTTCAGTGAAATACGGAACTGTTCGGTATTTTATCTAACGGGTGGCATCCATAAGTCTAAATATTGCTGTTACATTGCAAAACCTTCAATGTTGTGTCATAATTACATAAAATTAGTTCGCAATGAGCCAGGCTGCCCAAACTGTTGCATATACCCTGACTCTGCGTGCAATGAACGCAAGAGAAGTGACACAATTTTACCTGGTTAATATTGCCTGCTAACCTGGATTTATTTTAGCTAAATATGCACGTTTAAAAATATATACTTCTGTGTATTGATTTTAAAAAAGGCATTGGTGTTTATGGTTAGGTACAGTCGTGCAACGATTGTGCTTTTTTCGCAAATGAGCTTTTGTTAAATCATCCCCCTGCGTTGCATCGATATATGCAACGCAGGACACGCTAGATAAACTAGTAATATCATCAACCATGTGTAGTTAACTAGTGATTATAATTGATTGATTGATAGTTTTTTATAAGATAAGTTTAATGCTAGCCAGCAACTTACCTTGGCTTCTTACTGCATTCGCATAACAGGCAGGCTCCTCGTGGAGTACAATGAGAGGCAGGTGGTTTGAGCGTTGGACTAGTTAACTGTAAGGTTGCAAGATTGAATCCCGGAGCTGACAAGGTAAAAATCTGTCGTTCTGCCCCTGAACAGGCAGTTAACCCACTGTTCCTAGGCCGTCATTGAAAATAAGAATGTGTTCTTAACTGACTTGCCTAGTTAAATAAAGGTGTAAAAAAAATACAGATTTCCAATTGTTATGCAAACTTGAAATCGGCCCTAATTAATCGTCCATTCCTATTAATCGGTCGTCCTCTAATCCTATGTTTCTGAGTGGTGGCTGAACTAGCTGGTTTTTCGATACATCGTCGGGACAGAACTGCAGCGTCTGGTAAACTCAAAGGGGGTGGTTTGTGTCTCTTTGTTAACAATATTAAGGAAGTCTCAAGGTCCTGCTCGCCTAATTTAGAATACCTCATGATAAGCTGTAGACCATACTATTTACTAAGAGAGTCATCTATATTTTTTGTAGCTGTCTACTTACCACGACAAACCGATGCTGACACTAAGACCGCACTCAACGAGCTGTAAAGGGCCACACAGAAGGGATTACCAGGACTCGTATTCAGAGCATGCGCTGACCAGATGGCAGTGTCTTCACTGACATTTCCAAACTCTCCCTGACCCAGTCTGTAATACCTACAGTACCAGTCAAAAGTTTGGACACGCCTACTCATTCAAGGGTTTATCTTTATTTTTTTACTATTTTCTACATTATATAATAATAGTGAAGACATCAAAACTATGAAATAACAAAAATAGAATAATCTAAGTATATTTAGTATTTTAGATTCTTCAAAGTAGCCACCCTTTGCCTTGATGACAGCATTCTCTCAACCAGCTTCTCAGAGAATGCTTTTCCAACCGCCTTGAAGGAGTTTCCACATATGCTGAGCACTTGTTGGCTGCATTTCCTTCACTCTGCGGACCAACTCATCCAAAACCATCTCAATTGGGTTGAGGTCGGGTGATTGTGGAGGCCAGGTCATCTGATGCAGCACTCCATCACTCGCCTTCTTGGACAAATAGCCATTACACAGCCTGGAGGTGTGGGTCATTGTCCTGTTAAAAAACAAATGATAGTCACTCTGAGCGCGAACCAGATGAGATGACATATCGCTGCAGAATGCTGTGGTAACCATGATGGTTAAGTGTGCCTTCAATTCTAAATAAATCACAGACAGTGTCACTAGCAAAGCACCCCCACACCATCACAGCTCCTACTCCATGCTTCATGGTGGGAACCACACATGCAGAGATCATCTGTTCACCTGCTCTGTGTCTGTGTCTCAAAACACAATTGATGTTGAGATGTGTCTGTTACTTGAACTCTGTAAAGTATTTATTTGGGGTGCAATATGAGGTGCAGTTAACTCTAATGAACTTATCCTTTGCAGCAGAGGTAACTCTGGGTCTTCCTTTCCTGTGGCGGTCCTCATGAGATGCAGTTTCATCATAGCGCTTGGTTTTTGCGACTAAACTTGAAGAAACTTTAAAAGTTCTTGACATTTTCCGGATTGACTGACCTTCAAGTCTTAAAGTAATGATGGACTGTCGTTTCTCTTTGCTTATTTCATCTGTTCTTGCCATAATATTGACTTAGTCTTTTACAAAATAGGGCTATCTTCTGTAAACCACCCCTACCTTGTCATAACACAACTGATTGGCTCAAACGCATTAACGCATTAAGAAGAAAATAAATTCCACAGATTAACTTTTAACAAGGCACAGCTGTTAATTGAAATGCATTCCATGACTACCTCATGAATCTGGTTGAGAGAATACCAAGAGTTTGCAAAGCTGTCATTAAGGCAAAGGGTGGCTACATTGAATAATCTCAAATATTTGTTTAACACCTATTTGGTTACTACATACAGTATGTGTTATTTGATAGTTCTGTAGTTATTCTGCAATGTAGAAAATAGTTTTTTTTTAAATACCATGGAATGAGTAGGTGTGTCTAAACATTTGACTCGTATTGTACATGTTTCAAGCAGACCACCATAGTCCCTGTGCCCAAAAATGCCAAGGTAACATTTCTTAATGACTACCATCCCATAATAGCACTTATATCTGTAGCCATTACATTTTTTGAAAGGTTGGTCTTGGCTCATATCAACACCATCATCGCAGACTCCCGGAACGCACTCTAATTTGCATACTGTCCCAACAGATCTACAGATGACAAAATCTCTATTGCCCTCCACACTGCTCTTTCCCACCTGGAAGAAAGGAACACCTACGTGAGAATGCTGTTCATTGACTACAGCTCAGCGTTCAACACCATAGTGCCCTCCAAGCTAAGCTAAGTACCTGTCACGACTCCGTTCGGGTGGCGCTCGGCGGTGGTCGTCGCCGGCCTACTAGCTGCCACTGATTTTTTTCTCCCCCTCCTTATGTGTTTATTGATTACACGTGTTTTGAGTTGGTTGTAATTAGTTGGGCTTTATTAGTCAGCCGGCCCGCCCGTTTCTCTGTGCGGGATTGATTACTGTAACCCTGGTGTTTGTTACAGACGAACGTGTTGGTGTATGCTCGTAAATAGTGCTGGACTGTTTTCGTTCCCCGTGTCTGTCGCATTTTGGTTATGAGCACCCAGTGTTTAGTGGGGTGGCCGTGGTTCACCGTGTGTGCATTAAAAAAGCACTATATTGAACTCTCTGTTTTCCCTGCGCCTGACTTCATACTCACGACACCCAGTACGTTACAGTACCCAGGGAATGAACACCTCCCTCTGCACCTCGATCCTGGACTTCCTGACAGGCATACCCCCAGATGGTGAGTGTAGGCAACAACAACCTCCCTGTTCACCCATGACTGCATGGCCACGCACGACTCTAACGCCATCATTAAAGGTCCCGAACAATCATTCTGATTCCCATGTAAAATAACATTTTGAGTGACTAAAATATCACCAATACATTTTTTTCAGTTAGAACAGGGCATTCCGCCTTGTATAGAGGTCCTGGATGGCAGGGAGCTTGACTCCAATGATGTACTGGTCTCTACGCATTACCCTCTGTAGCGCCTGATGGTCGGATGCCAAGTGATTGCCATACCAAGCTGTGATGCAGTCAGTCAAGATGCTCTCAATGGTGCAGCTGAATAACTTTTTGAGGATCTGAAAGCCCATGCCAAATCTTTTCAGCCTCTCGAAGAGGAAGAGGTGTTGTCGTGCCCTCTTCACGACTGTGTTGGTGTGTTTGGAACATGATAGGTCCTTAGTGATGTGGACACCAAGGAAGCTCTAGACTCCTCGTCGGTGTGAATGGGGGTGTGCTCTGCCCTCCATTTCCAGTTGTCTAAAATCAGCTCATTTGTCTTGCTGGTGTTGAGGGTTGTTCTCCTGGCACCACACTGCCAAGTCTCTGATATCCTCCCTATATGCTGTTTCACTGTCGTCGGTGACCAGGCCTACCACCGTTGTGTCGTCGGCAAACTTAAAGGTTATGAACAGTAAAAAATAATGTTTTTCATGAAATTGGATGATATTGGTATGAAACCAGCTCAAAGTATGATGATCAAAGTATGAAAAATGACTGTTGCATCTACACTGTTCCCCTCCCCAATGTCAAACACTTGGATTCAGGATGCGTGATTATTAAGGGCATAGGGTGACATCACCCTATCAGTCATTGTATATACCAATGATTTTCTGCTACACAATTATTTTACCTAATTTAAGTACCTCCTTGTAACCAACATCGGAGAAGGCGTGTTTGCAGAGGGGGGTCGTTTATGTTGCTAGATATCTACCCTACTGGTGGCAACATTTTACTGTAGGGTGTGAGCAAATATAATTAAACATTTATACTATTAATCTATGGCAAAGATACTTATATGTTTCCCCTTCCATCTGTGTCTGGTGTTAGCTAGTTGCTGCCTAGCTAGGTCTTTAGCCAGCATGGAACAAAAGGGTGAGAGTGTTGTAAAAAACTCTGATGCAGATGTCATGACATCCATCAGTGCTGTTGGGAATCGCATCACAAGAGACATTCGAAGCGGGAAACATCATTGATGCAATTTCAATGTTGTTTGAGTTGCTTTTTGTATCACCAAATTAGCTTGAGAGGAATTTACTGCAACACTGCTCACTGCATCCAAGTTTCTTGATATAGGCGTTTTAAAGAGCTGTCAGTCGAGGTGAGCTCATGAATATCAGCTCCCTGCCCACTCAGACTGGCTTTTCAAACTTCCTGGTAGTTAGCCATGAGAGAAAAAGTACTTTTTTTTAAATGCATTGACTGTTCTCTCTGCTACTGCACGGCAAGCACTACCGGAGCGCCATGTCTGGGACCAAAAGCATCATGAACAGCTTCTACCCCCAAGCCATAAGACTGCTGAACAGTTAATCAAATCGCTATCCAGACTATTTGCATTAACACCCTTTTTCTTTCACGGACTCTCATGCACCATCTCTATGCACACCAACTAGACTCTACCCACACACTCATACATACTACACCGTCACTCCAACACACACGTACACACACATAGAATACATGCTCCCGAGTGGCACAGTGGTTTAAGGCACTGCATCTCAGTGCTAGAGGCATCACTACAGACACCCTGGTTTGAATCCAGGCTGTATCACAAATGGACTACATGCAACTACATACTCTCACAAAACAAAACACACACACACTTTCACAGTGTTTTACTCTTCACATACTCTGCTTCTAATTAATTTATTATCTATCCTGATTGCCTACTCACTGTTACCTTTACCTAAATGTATATATTACTTCAATTACCTTTAACTACCTTGTACCCCTTCACATTGACTCTGTTCCAGCCAGTGCATTCGGAAAGTACCGGGCCCCCTTTTCCACATTTTGTTACATTACAGCCGTATTCTAAATAAGATTAAATAAAAAATCTACACAACATTTTTGCAAATGTATTAAAAATAAAAAACTGAAATACCTTATTTGCATAAGTATTTAGACCCTTTGCTATGAGACTCAAAATTGAGCTCAGGTGCATCTTGTTTCTATTGATCATCCTTGAGGTGTTTCTACAACTTGATTGGAGTACATCTGTGGTAAATTCAATTGATTGGACATGATTTGAAAAGGCACACACCTGTCTGTATAAGGTCCCACAGATGGCAGTGCATGACAGAGCAAAAACAAGAACATAGTGGCATCCATTATTCTACCTCTTAAGGATGGGACCCTTTTTTTACATTTTTGGCTTAAATGAGTTGCACAAATCTCACTGCCTGTAGCTCAGGACCTGAAGCAAGGATATACATATTCCTGATACCATTTGAAAGGAAACACTGAAGTTTGTGGAAATGTGAAATCAATGTAGGAGAATATAACACATTAGATCTGGTAAAATAAAATGCAAACCAAAAAACATGCATATGTTTTTTTCATCATCTTTGAAATGCAAGAGAAAGGCCATAATGTAATATTGCAGTTTAGGCGCAATTTATATTTTGGCCATTAGATGGCAGCAGTGTGTGTGTGTGTGCAAAGTGTCAGATTGATCCAGTGAAGCATTGCAATACTGGACAATATTTTGTGTCAAGTCTGCCCAAATCTGCCAAATTGATCAATTTATACCTTTTCATGTACATAACTATAGAGAACATACACAAATTACATGGTAACACACAATTGTAGTTTACAGGAATGTCATACATGATGAGTCATTAGCTTATACACTAACTTTCACACATCTAGATGGCTGGACGGGTTGTGTGTGGAGCCAGGCACAGCAGGGGTTCAAACTGTAGAACCCAGTTCCTACATTTGAATATAAAAATTGATTTTATCAAACAAAACTATGCTACATTTTATCTCTGGGACCCTCAGGATGACAAATCAGAGCAAGATTAATGAATGTAAGTACATCATGTACCTTCAGAGGTGAATGTATCCAACCAGTTGCCGTGATACGTTTTTGTTGTTGTTGTGCACTCTCCTCAAACAATAGCATGGTATTATTTCACAGTAATATGTACTATAAATTGGACAGTGCAGTTAGAGTAACAAGAATGTAAGCTTTCTGCCCATATAAGACATGTCTATGTCCAGGGAAATGTTCTTGTTTACTTACAACGTCATGCTAATAACAATAGCTCATGTTAGCTCAACCGTCCCGGAATAGGGACACCGATCCTGTAGCGGTTTCAAAGGAATTTTGGAACCACCAAGACTCGCACGACCAAACTGAGCAATCAGGGGAGAAGGGCCTTGGTCAGAGATGTGACCAAGTTCTCAATTGTCACTCTGACAGAGCTCCAGAGTTCCTCTGTGGAGATGGGGGAACCTTCCAGAAGAACAACCATCTCTGCAGCACTACCAGTAAGGCCTTTATGGTAGAGTGGCCAGATGGAAGCCACTCCTCAGAAAAGGCACAACAGCCCGCCTGGAGTTTGTAAAGGATTCTCAGACCATGAGAAACAAGATTCTCTGGTCTTTGGCCTGAATGCCAAGCGTCACGTCTGGAGGAAACCTGGCACCATCCCTGCGGTGAAGCATGCTGGGGGACGCACCATGCTGTGGGGAAGTTTTTCAGCGGCAGGGACTGGAGATCAGATTGTTTCTTGATGAAAACCTGCTACGGAGCACTCAGGACCTCAGACTGGGGCAAAGGTTCACCTTCCAACAGGACAACGACCCTAAGCACACAGCCAAGACAACACAGGAGTGGCTTTGGGACAAATCTCTGAATTTCCTTGAGTGGCCCAGCCAGAGCCCGGACATGAACCTGATCGAACATCTCTGGAGAGACCTGAAAATAGCTGTGCAGTGACGCTCCCCATCCAACCTGACAGAGCTTGAGAGGATCTGCAGAGATAAAAGGGACAAACTCCCCAAATACATGTGTGCCAAGCTTGTAGTGTCATACCCAAGAAGTCTCAAAGCTTTAATCGCTGCCAAAGGTGCTTCAACAAAGCACTGAGTGAAGGGTCTGAATACTTATGCAAATGCATTATTTCAGTTATTTATAATTTTTTTTAAAAATGCAAACATTTATAAAAAACTGTTTTTGCTTTGTCATTATGGGACATTGTGTAGATTGATGAGGGGGGTGAGAAACAATTTAATCAATTTCAGAATAAGGCCGTAACGTAAAAAAATAGAAACATGTCAAGAGGTCTGAATTCCTTTCAAATGCATTGTAGAGCCTCATTATTGTTATTTCATTGTGTTACTATTTCCTTTTTTTATTCAGCAAATGTGTCTGACTTCTTAACTCTGCATTGTTGGGAAAGGGCTTGTAAAGTAAGCATTTCACGGTAAAGTCGTATTCGACTTGTATTCGATGAATGTGACAAATACATTTTGATTCGATTTAACGTGAGGTAACGGTGTACCTGCTGTTTTGCTAGTTGTCGATCCAGCGATGCAGGACTGCAATCAATCAGTGTCACACTCCATCAACCAAGAGGCCTGCACCCATCAAATTCAAGTCTTTTCACTTGCCTGTTCATCTGTAATGGAGAAAACTACTGTTAGAGGCTACTCTTTTTCTAGTGAGTTTAGTTACAGTACATCACACATACTAATAATAAAATAATTAGAACACATGTAAAGCGCCTTTCAAAAAACCCAAGGACACTGTACAGCAAAGAGTGTAAAAGCAAAATCAAGAATAAACCATTACAATTAAAATGAATAAAAGCAACTTAGCTTGAGCGAGGGCTGAGTAATGCTGAGGGAAAAGCCAGACTGAACAGGAGGTAGAGCCTTGTAGGTGAGCAGTATGATCTTTTGGTGATGCAGAATTTGACTAGGAGCAACTGAAGGTGATGCAGAGTGGGGGTGATGTGTTCCCAAGGTTTGGTACGTGTGAGGACTTTCTGGACCCTATCCAGGGCTTTTCTGGAAACCTTGAATAGGACTCCATTGTAGTAGTCAAGATGTGAATAAACAAAGGTGTGTATGAGGGTGTCGGCTACCGGGTCCGTGAGGGACGGTCAGAGTTGGGAGAGGTTACGGAGGTGGAGGAAGGTGGATTTGGTGATGGACTTGGTGTGGGGCTCGAAGGAGAGAGTGGCGTCCAGGATGACATGTGAAGCTAATGTGGGGTTATGAACAATTTAAACATGAAATCTTTGGGTGACAGGCTATGACTACGTTAAAGAATCTTAACTACCATCATTCCATAACCTAATAATCAATTTATAGCCAATATACCTTCTTACAAACTATACTTTATCGGTGTCAATAATAGTGCATTGTGAACTTATATCAATATCACTTTCAATAATTTACAATTGATTACAGTATATACTTGAGCCTCTGTTAGAGAAGGTCAGTATTTTGCCTGATGTTCATTATGTTATTTTGTTATTACATTCAGTGCAAATCTCGACTTTTACAGCATCCTTATTTCAACTTCTCTAACTTAAGACCTCTCAAGTTAATTTAACTTAATGGAGCTTTACCATTTCCTTACTGTTGGTCAGCATTATCTGTGGAAGAATGTTAATACTTTCCAGTAAATTCTAACTCAATTTGGTTTTCGGCCCCCAAAAGATTGCTACATTGCATACAGTATCTAACTGTACAGGGCCCATATTTTGTGGGGACTTGGGTGGATGTGTATGTAGGTAGATGATGAATTGACGGAATACAGAATGCTAATAAATATCCCAGGAGCTGAATTTGAGTGATAATAAATCAATTGGTTTGAATCAGGACCGCTTGACATTTCCGTCATATTAAAGCAGAGATGAATGCTGTGCTTCAGTAGCTATCCAGGACACCACATATTGAACAGAAGGGGACTGCAGGAGGAGATGTCTTTTGGTTGCTTAAAAATCTATTCATGGTCTGTTTGTGATTGTAATCTTAGTGTCTGAATTTATAGAGATAAAACACACTTTGGTGCCCCTAAAGTAAGTGCATTATTCATCGTAGTCAGGGACGGTGACTAGGCTGCATCCCATGCATACAACCAATGACCAAAAGTAATATTTTGCATTATTTGTGTAGTCATTATTTAAAGTGAATTTGTATTTAAACCTGATTCATGTCTATAGAAAATAACTTTTCACGCATATGAAGTGAGTGGGGATGGAATCCAATCATTAATTAAGGTAAATGACATAACATTAGTCTGATAAATCATAAAAAGGTTTGGGGGAAATAATTAGTGTCCTCATTTAACTCCTACTATGACTCCCAGCTTACTCTATCCAATCTTCCCCAAACTGGGCCAATCACTCCTAGCCTCTCTGCTGTGATGAGTCATTCTGGCACAACATGGCTGCCGCTCACCATCCAGATGCATGCTACACATTGATGATAGACGGAGAGAGTTACCTCTATTAAATGCTAATTATTTTGAGACTGAGTGAAAAGCAAGTACATAAATGTAATCCATTATCGTTATTTAATTCCAGACCGAAATGCTTCTAAACAATTCACACAATCTTAAACTGATCTATTTGAGTTAAAACTAAATGTTCACCTCAACGTGCAGCTGTAGGAGGCCGCTATACCTCACTGACTGCTGAGACGTGAATTGATGCATGCTGAGTTTCCCTGGCCCACTAACCCCTCTCAATTTAATTCATGGAATCGAAAAACCTGACTACAGCAATGTCTGAACGTAATCGTGCCAGCCAAGACTAGAAACTGGTCTTAAATGTTTAAATCTAGATTAACCCAGAGCCATAGATATGTAGATATGGCTCTGGATTGACTCAATCAAAAAAGTACAACGTTGAAAGGACGTGTCCTTTTTCCTCTCGCAATAGCAGCAATGAGCATTGCGAAGACAATGACTGAATAACCTAGTAGTGTCAGATAAGTCAAGCAGGGATGTAATCCGTATTAGCGCCGGTAGCTGTGTGCATGGTTGATGCACTACTGATTCACTGTACGTTCTAAGGCCTTATCATAGAGGTGCAGCTTGCGTCTTGTGTAAAATGGTGGGAAGCTATGGCAGGAGGGTAAAAGCAACCTGCACAACAGGAGGGGAAGGGCAAAGATGCTACAAGGAGTGTTACTTTAATAACAATTCAAAAGGGATTTGGGTGTTACATGGACCAATCACTTTCAGCCCACCTAATGACATAGGATGCTATATTTTAGACTACTGCTCCTTTTTATCTGTTTCTGGTTGGACAATGTCTTCATGCCCTCACAATAGGTTCTTGCCATCCCTTCTTGCATGTGTCAGAGGGTGACCAAAAGAGTGTTATGCCAGGCATAACACTGCCATAAACTGGCACAACGGCCAACTCATCCGATGCAGATTTGTAGAATATTAATTTCCCAAAAAGTTGCCATCCTTAAGTAGTCATCCTTAAGAAAACTGTTCCCCTCATGATTTGTGGCTCAATTTGCAGACTTTGTGATCATTTCGCGTCTCCAAAGGGTAATGTTTAATGAACTCCATTATTTGAATGTGTCTTCTGGGAGAATATTGCATACAGTACAGTGTATCTGAGGTACAGTCTGGACTAATGGCTTTTTAGAAGCAGAGTCATTTCCTGGTGAAGTGCTCTGTTTTTTGGCTACTGTAGTTCCTCAATCTTAGTCTGCAATTACAAGGTTGCACGGTCACACAGCTTGGCTCTGACAGTGACTTTGACTGCCACAATGTACAGACAGGCTGTAAGCGTGATTCAAGACTGCACAAGCCCACAAGCTCTGGGACCTAAAACCTAACTACTTCACTCACGGCTACCAAACCACTTTTGTTACTTGTATGTGTAAACAAGTGACCGAAACACTAAAGACAAAAAATACCAAAAAAGCACTCTGTCTCTGCAACATTGGTTTAGTAGCTAGTTCAGAATAATGTACAATGCCAACTTCTAAAGTCATCTGTTTACTCTCACATAATCTGTCAAGTCAACTAAGAAAATAGGCGTTGATTCCACTAGATCTCCAGGCAGTGCATTTCAGAACATGTTCAGAACATAAGAGAAAGAAAACACCTGGACTCAGACAGAGGTAGTCAAATTAATTCAACTGGAGTTACACATTTTTTTCCATAATTTTATGGCCCCAAAAAAGTTCACTAGACTCATTTGGGGAGGCTAACAGAGCAAAATCGAGTTTGAGAACAAACCAGCCATGTTATCGGCCAATTCATCTCTGTGGCAACATTGCGTTTAATTAAGAGCGAATGAAAAGAAAGTAGAAAGTTGTCTGTCTGTCTGTCTGTCCATCTATCAAAGACTGACGCAGAAACAGAGTGCTATTGCACGGTAGCGGAGAAGAATTGTGGATGTTGCTTTATAATTCAGTTAATTCATAGATTGGTTGTTGTGTTAGAACTACTAGATTTCTTAGCATCACACGGCAAATGATTTCCTCCTGTTTTTTGTTTTTTTACTCTGCCAGGCCTTAGTTCATGGACAAGCTAATGAATAAGTGAATAACATGAAAGCTATTCATTTCATGTCCATTAGCTGTGTACAATTTAAGTTTTGAATACTCAATTTGTTGATGGTGTCTAGGGCTGTTTCATCGATTTGTGTCTGTGCCTACGGGGCAACTTCGACCCAAAGCTTGGTGCTGAAGCGTCTACAAAGCTGTTTATCCCTGTGGCAAGATGTAGCCCGCTGAAACCTGCTGGTGCCTGCTGTGCCACAGCATACTGCCATCAAATTATCCCCCAACCCCAAGAGGAAATAAGAGATATCAGATACCATTAAAGCTTAATGTGGCCACCCAGACCTGCTTCACGTAGCCTTGATGTGTTCTTCTGACTGCTGCTGCTGACAAGCCCAAGATGCATGACTCTGTCAATTTGGGGGAGGAAATTAACTGCTACTTGACTTCTTACACTGCTTCAGAGTTGATATGAATGGGTTCCTAGAAATGATCAATCCAGGAGACGTTCTATCATCTCCCTGTGCTGCTTGAGAGCGTGTTTCAATTGTTACACTTTACATTATTTACCTTCATTTGAGGTCATTAGTATAGCTAGAGTAACGTCAACCATCAATCCGCTCCTTTACGGTACATAATATTTACTGTGTATGTAACCTACAGGCCCTAAAGTGAAATGTCAGGTGAAGGCTCCAGCTTCAGATGTAGTTTAAAGCAAAGCGACGATACTCATTACCATAGCGACATTCAGGACTTGACTTTGAAAATATCCCCGTCTCAGACACCAATTCGTCAAAGTTGCCAACGTTGGAAGAAGCGACCCACTTTAACCTTGAGCTGTGGACATTAGTGCAGAGATGTGAAATTTTAAGTTGGGGAGAAAATAAGCTGATCTCGTTGAAGATTTATGATGGTTGCATTTTTCCCTACACAGGAATTCCAACAGTATGTTTCAAACAGACATTATTCGACACACAACCCTTCTGTGGCGTTGATCATTAAAATTGTCTTTCTCAACATTTTGGCCTTCAGTCCCTAATTGGTATGTTAATTTGCAAAATACCACATTGATGCTTATGGGTGTAACGTACTAAACCTTCTTGCTTTTTTCCACAGTTACAGCAGTTACTGTAACTAATCTGTCTTTATTTTGGGAATGGTTTTGAATTACTGCCTTTAGGTCCCATTTCAATATGATTCTCCATGTATGCAGACTTTGAGAATACTTAAAGGGATCTGTTATATGTTAAAGGATGATTTGTACATCCTTAACAGGCCTCGCAAACCTTTCTATATCCAGAAAGATTAAGCTGAAATGCTTGGAAATGCTAAGTCACAATCAAGTGATCTTACTCCTGTAGTTCTGTGGGAGAGAGAGAGAGAGGTTCCAATGTATGACGCGAAATCAAAACATAAGCTCCAGCTACAATCATGACGAGCCAACATAATGATGCAGTGCTTTCATTCTCCTCAAGCCCAAAGGCCCAGTGCAGTCAAAAACACGATTTCCTGTTTTTTATACACTGAACAAAAATATAAACTCAACATGTAAAGTGTTGGTCCCATGTTTCATGAGCTGAAATTAAAGATCAAAGAAATGTTCCATACTCACAAAAAGCTTATTTCGCAAAGATTTTGTGCACACATTTGTTTACATCCCTGTTAGTGAGTATTTCTCCTCAAGATAATCAATCCACCTGAAAGATGTGGCATATCAAGAAGCTGATTAAACAGCATGATCATTACACAGGTGCACCTTGTGCTAGGGGCAATAAAAGGCCACTCTAAAATGTGCAGTTTTGTCACACAACACAAGTTTTGAGGGAGTGTGCAATTGGCATGCTGACTGCAGGAATGTCCATCAGAACTGTTGACAGAGAATCTAATGTTAATTTCTCTACCATAAACCGCCTCCAACATAATTTTAGAGAATTTGGCAGTACCTCCAACCGGTCTCACAGCCGCAGACTACGTGTAACCGCGCCGGCCCAGGACTTCCACATCTGGCTTTTTTTACCTGTGGGATCATCTGAGACCAGCCACCCGGACAGCTGATGAAACTGTGGAGTATTTCTGTCTGTAATAAAGCCCTTTTGTGGTGAAGAACAAATTCTGATTAACTAGGCCTGGCTCCCAAGTGGGTGTTCCTATGCCCTCCCAGGCACACCGATGGCTGCTCCCCTGCCCATTTTTTCGTTATATGAACTGTACATCTGTAAAATCGTTGAAATTGTTGCATGTTGTGTTTTTATTTTTGTTCAGTATACAGTATATCCAGTATATTTCCACTTTGAGGTTGGAAAAATACTATGAAAATTATGATTATGCCCTTTTAGTGTAAGAGCTGTTTGAAAATACTTCCTAAAATGTCAGCCTGTTTTGCTGGGATGGAGACCAATAAGAAAGAGCTCCAAACCTCTTTGCCATATAGCTACAGTAGTCTTCCCTACTCAGACCACTCCCAGAAAGTCCAAGCAAAATTATTCCTTAAGAAATGTCTCTTTGCTAAGAAGCAATTTTGAATTTATTTTGACCATTATAATTTAAAACAATCACAGTAAGGTACATACGTTTTTCCCCAGAAATGATTTGATATTGAGATAAAAAAAAATCTGCATTGAACCTTTAATAGAATCCAATGATTTCAGGAAATCAGGAAATTACACATCAGACACAGCAACAGGCGGTCTCTGTGAGGAGGGGAGAACTTGCAAAGCTAGTGGAGAAACAAGAATTGCGATTAACCACTACCATTATTGTGGTTCGACGACAAGTCCTAGGCTAGTGATGCAGGTCCAGTTCAGGGACTGAAATACTGTATATATGAAATACTGTTCGTGTATCCATGGGTTTAGAAAAAATAAAAAGATGGTGAATGGAAAATAGAGTAGCAGGTTTCCAAACATTAACAGATTATCAAGAAGGAAAACATGCACTTCAGTAGCATCAAAGAGAGAATGAATAGAGCCTGAACGTTATCTGGCCGAAAGCTGAAGAGGCTGCCTAAAAACAGAAGTGATATCTTTATCACCTAAACCTCAAGACTCGATGGCGATGTTGAAAGCTGTGAGAGAGCCTTGCAGCCTTCCGACTTTGTGAGTGTGACAAGAAAGCAGTCTTTGAAGAAAATTACTGCTACTTTGTGATTATGTCTTATCATATTAACTTAAGAAATGTACATCAGATAACTGAGACCCAGTGTGGCCATACTTTCAAACATTAGAGCAAGTTTAAGTTTTAGTTTAAGTTTAAGCATCAGCCAATTAATATCGTCCATGTAGTTGCACTTGATCAAAGGCTACATGTTAGCTGTTCCCACCACATTACCTGGTACATTTAGCCCTATGCTAACCTCACCAGGTGGCCTTGATTTTTACCTGTAACAATTTCTGCATCAGACTATGAAAGATGTTTTACTTTTTCTCCACAAACCAATAGCATTTCTTAAAATAGGTCAACCTGGCCACCAAAGGGATATACTATATTTAAACCTCCAAACTCAAGAATTACTTTTGTTCCCCTTCACTTGGTTTCATGATTATTTCATCCATAACTAGGCTACTTACTAACATTACCAATTCTTAAGGCTCATTTTCACATATATGACTAAATCCTAAATAAGTTTAACTAAATACATTTTTGCTAATCCGTTTCAATAATATCAATATGCTTTTATGGAGAAAAGATAAAGGAGGTCTCTAATACAACATTCAAGTTTATTGTACAATGTAAAAAAATAAATAAATAAAGATCCTTATGGACTATTAGAATCATCATTGCTTTCCTGGTGGCACACAATGTTAAAGTGGTTGATTGCAAACAAACAATGCTCATTAACTGTGGGTTCAAGCCCCTTTTGCTTCAAGCATCTTTGTTAAGGAAAACATTGTTCACTGCTGGTCCACGCATATGTGACTAAGTGGGTGATTATAGTAATGCATATAGAACATTGTACATGTACGTAAGTGTAAGCCTACACTTCTATGTAACTCAACTCTGGACCTCGAAGCCAGTTCCACTGCATTGTTTCATTGTTCAGGGACTGATTTAGACATGGGATATCAGGTGTGTGCAATTAATTATCAGGTAGAACAGAAAACCAGCAGGCTCCAGACCTCGTAGGGTAAGTGTTGAATACTTCTGGCGTGTACTATAGCAGGAAGATGATTTATGTAGCAGTGACAGTAACCTATGTGTCGGTCTGCAACAGGGACTCCAACAAGAATCTCCTCATTAAAAAGTATTCGCAATCTTCATTTACAAGGTTTTGGCTGCACTTCACTTCTCTTCACAACACACTAACACAATAAATGTAATTCTACATTTCAAAGAAAAAAACTATACTCCAGCTGGGGTTCGAACTTGCTGCAAACAGCAAAACTCACCAGGAGCAAGGTGAACACTGTGAACAACTCTGTAAGCTAATCATTCATCTGAAAAATGTTGTGTTTAAGTAACTTTAGTTAGCGGATGGTGCCATTTGACTGCTTTTAAGGACACTCTGGAAAAGTGTTCTATCACGCCATACTACCAGTGTTGTGTTTGAGACCAACTAAAGCCAAGACCGGAGAAAATCGAGTCTGAGTCAAGACCAAGAACGGGGGTGGGGGCAACACCGAGTCAAGACCTAGACCTGGAATGGGAACAACAGGTCTGAGACAGAGTCAAGACCGAGACCAGAAAAATGTGAGTCCAATTCAAGACCATGATTGTAATTTTGTCAAATCACCACCATAATTAGAGATCAAAATGTCTAGTATTTCTGTGTTCATATTTCAGAACAACATATGGATTTTTTAGACATTCAAAATAGTGAAACAAAATGCATGCTGAGGGAAAATAGAGGCACTCTACAAATTAGTACTTAACCAAAGACAGGGTGGAACAATAGGCCTTCTACACCTTCATAGAAGGGCTAAGGATTTATAAAATACTGGTTATAATAATATAATAATAATGATAATTATATTATTATTTTAAAGTATGTTCTGATTTAATCTCTTCAGTTTTTGTTGAAAATGAAAGGGTTAACACTGAAGAGAAAAATGGATCCAATCAGGATTTTTCTATGCTGGTCTTTGCAGCGATAAATCTAGCTAGCTCGATAAAGTTTGATAAAGGTGTCTGCCATTCAACTGTATTAGGGCAACATTTTCGAGTGACAGTGGAATCAACCAATCACATTTTTACTTAATGGGTGGAACCATTTTCACAAAACGTATTGAAACTTCTGTCTTCTTGATGGCCAACAGGTCACTGTGCGATAGCGAGCTGTAGTTTTCCCAGATTGTTTGCAGCAGGTGTTATCAAAGATAATGTTGTTGCTAATTTGTTAGCTTCTCCATTTTCAAGAATAACTTTCAACAAGAAGTTTGAAATGATCATCATCTGGTGAGTGGAACTGTGTTTTTTTATAGCAGTGCACTTGCTGTTGAGAGACGAGAGTGCTCTGAAATCAGAGTAAATAGCCAGAGTGAATTTGAGAGCGCAAGAGATATGCTAACTGGATGACAGTTGTTCAAGTTCTTGCTAGCTAACCAAATGACACCTACACCTACACAACTCTCTAGTTGTGTATGGCAACCAAAAAACAATGTAAGGGAAAAAAGTCAGTCACTCACCCACTCCTTCAATGGCATGTCATCCTCCTAGCAGCTAGCTAGCTAGCTACCAAGCTAAAGTTAGCCTCCATGTTTTTAGCTTGCTACATAAATAGATACACTATCCTATTAGCCAGGTTATGACTGACCTGTGAGCATTGCAGTGGAAAGACACACACATGTGACTAGTGCCTTTCCACAACTTTATCTCGTAAATCTTTTGAAAGTACCTTTCCGCCCATAGTAGTTGGTTATACCTCAAGTTTGCAATTGCAATTTTAAGGGGGGTTGTTCACTTATCCAACAGGGTATTTTACTGTTTTACTTTTCAGAGTTTTTTTTCATGTTTTTTTTTCTCACTTGGATATTGTGGGTTACTGTGCAAATAAAGCCGGAAAAAGTCAAATTTGATGTGTTTTCATTTCAGGCTGAAGGCAACAACAGGTGAACATTTTGAAAAGGGGTGGTAACTTTCTATACACACTGTGTGTGTGTGTGTGTGTGTATAACATTTTATGGTCTAAGTTCACAACAATGCTTAAACCATATCATTCTGATTGGGTGGGCCTGTCAGGGTCTGGCTCCCCAGTGGGTGTGCTTCTGTCCACCAGGCCCATTCATGTGACCCATCCATGTCTACGCCCCAAACCATGCATGATGACAGTTGCACATTACAAATAGCCTACTAAAGAACACTTCAGACTAAACTTTTTCAATACCTGGTTTGCATACCCATTGTTGCCTTAGTTAGCATTTACTGGTAGATATCATACGTTGAAACGTCTTTCCTACCCTACCGGCTACCGATGTCATTCCTCTGTGAGCTGCTCCATGCCAAAACCAGTTGAGAGCTGCATATTCTTGCTGCCTGCAGATTACATTCAGTTTAAAGTTGGCAATATGTGCAGAGCGCATGTGAATATATTTCACGTGCTTTGCGCTTGTGTAGGCTGCTTTGTGCATGATTTCTCTATTGTACTACATAATTGATCAATCCTATACCGCCACTACACTACTTTTATATGCATCAGTAGGGATTAAGAAGTGAGTATACACAATGCCCATTGAAAAATAGTGTCTCTGTCGCAGCCAGCCGCGACTGGGAGGTCCGTGGGGCGATGCACAATTGGCCTAGCGTCGTCCGGGTTAGGGAGGGTTTGGCCGCTAGGGATATCCTTGTCTCATCGCGCACCAGCGACTCCTGTGGTGGACCGGGCGCAGTGCACACTAACCAAGGTCGCCAGGTGCAGGGTGTTTCCTCTGACACATTGGTGCAGCTGGCTTCCGGGTTGGATGCGTGCTGTGTTAAGAAGCAGTGCGTCTTGTTTGGGTTGTGTTTCGGAGGATGCATGACTTTCGACCTTCGTCTCTCCCGAGCCCATACGGGAGTTGTAGCGATGAGACAAGATAGTAACTACTAATAATTGGATACTATGAAATTGGGGAGAAAAGGGGGGTAAAATTCAACAGGAAAAAAAAGTGGGTATATGGTCTATACCTGCGTATAGCCTACACTGGTGAGTGTAGGCTACTTGCCCTTTGTGTTCTACAAAAAGTTCACTCTCCTACATGAGTGTGCTGGTATTATGGTTGCTGTCCTTTCAGAATCACAAACCTGTCACACACTGAATAGGTTTGCAACTGCGCAAACATGTCTATAACAGATATAAAGGCTGCTAAGACACTGTTTTAATGTTTCAAGAAAGAAATGTATATATTTTGCCTGGTTTTATGCGCTGATATTTTAGTTTTTTTTTACTCCGCTGGTCTCTGCTGGTCTCGGGAAGAAATTATAAGTCCTCACTGTCTGAGACCTCGTCAAGACCGAGACAATCAAGGCCGGACTGAGTACTACAACACTGTCTACTATGTCAACGATTTTAATTTGCTGATATGGAATTTAAACCGGATATAATCATGGCAACCTGGTGAAATTAGCATAGGGATAAACGTACCAGGATATGTGATAGCAACAGCTACATGTAATCTTTGATCATGTGCAACTGCAGTGGTTCCTCAATTTAAAGTTGTGTAATACCTCAGTTTAGTGTGCTTACCTTTCATGCTCATTCAAGCCACCAGAAGACATCTTTGAGCAATTCTACTCCATCTACTACATAATATGACCGCTGCAGTTTGAGATGATGCATTTTCTTGATGAAAATAAGGTGATCCTGGCCTTTATTACTAGCCATTGATTTTTGGTATTTTAGCTTAATTAAATTGATTAATTTCATGGTGTTTCTATTGCAAGAATAACAAAAATGTATTTTACCGTAGCCTATGTAGGACTATAGGTTAGTAATAAGTTCTTTAAAAATAGAAATATGGGCAGAATATTGTATACTCAACAACAAATATAAACACAACATGCAACAATTTCAATGATTTTACTTAGTTACACTTCATAGATGGAAATCAGTCAATTTAAATAAATTCATTAGGCCCTAATCTATGGATTTCACATGAGTGAGCAGTGACGCAGCCATGGGTGGGCCTGGGAAGGCATAGGCCCTCCCACTTGGGAGCCAGGACCACCCACTGGGGAGCCAGACCCAGCCAGTCAGAATGAGTTTTTTCGGTTGTGAGGCCAGCTGGACGTACAGCAAAATTCTCTAAAATGACGTTGGAGGCAGCTCATGGTAAAGAAATGAACATAATCTGGCAACAGCTCTAGTGGACATTCCTACAGTCAGCATGCCAATTGCACGCTCTCTCAATACTTAAGATATCTGTGGCATTGTGTTGTGACAAAACTGCACAGTTCGGAGAGGCCTTTTATTGTCCCCAGCACAAGGTGTACCTGTGTAATGATCATGTTGTTTAATTAGCTTCTTGACATGCCACACCTGTCAGGTGGATTGATTATTTTGGCAAAGGAGAAATGCTCACTAACAGGGATATAAACACATTTGAGAGAAATACGTTTTTTGTGCGTATGGATATTTCAGCTCATGAAACATAGGACCAACACTTTACATGTTGCGTTTATATTTTTGTTCAGTATATAAAATGTTCACATGGTTAAAGGCTAACATTTGGTTGTTTCGCACTATACCACAACGTACCAGCATAACCTCTAAACTTTTTTAATTGAGTAATCGCAGAACATCAACAATTTTAATTGGCTGATGTTTAAACTAAAATGTCATTTTTTACTAATGTTCCCAGTGTGTTTTGACTCAGTGTCTGAGCCTCTGGTGTTCAGTTAAAGATTCTCAAATTCTTCATTATTCATACCCATCTCTTTAAAAAGTCACCTCTTCCAGTGGGGAGACTTTACCCACATACACGGTGCCATTGTTCAAGACAATGACTAAGATTGCATATGATCAAGTACTCACCATCTCCCCAATCTGAATTTACCCAATATGAACAAAAGATGGGCCATGAAGGTCTTTATGTGAAAGTCAGGGAGAAAACAGAGAAGTGAAAAGGGAATAATTTGTTCTTAGTCATCCTCCTCAACAAAGGTGGCATAAATAACACACATTAACTAAGTCTTTGACTGATTATTTTGCTTCCTCCTCCTTGATGTAGAGAAAGCTCTAAAATGAGAGAGAGGGAACAGAGACTATTCCAAGGCTCTGCGAGGGAAATAGGCAGAAAGAACTTGTGTTCTGCATAGCAAGTATGAATGAGTGACAATCCAAATAAAATACATCCTTCACCTTAGCCAAAATGATTGAACACTTTTGTAAACATGGAACATATGGCAAGTAAAGAGCTCTGTCTTTAACAGAGGACGAACACTCCCAGGGCCATACGCGACTTCGCCATTTCCAGAATGTTGTATTAGTGTTCTGTTAATATTCCACACCTCACAGTATTCATGTTCCCACCTGTGTTTACTTCAGCTCTTGTTTCTCCTCGCCATTTGCCGTTGTGAATAGTGGAACATGAGGGTGGACCTTTGGGAAGTGACAGTGTTGACGTGATAGTGAATGTGATGGGGTGATGTGTCGCCTTGCCATTCAACTCATCCCAGTACTTCAGCCACTCTGTCGCTGGAAGGATCATAATTCATCTTCATTGAGCCATGGGGCTGTCTCTGTGACAGGCTAAATGATCGGGGCGGTGGAGGGGCGGATAACAAGGTCCTCAGATGCGGTTCTCAAGTAAAATTCAATGGAGTTTATTAACGGTAGAACCGCAAAGCAGTGTCGGCTAGCCATGGCTCACACTGATTGTCAGGTCACAATGGGACTAGAGGATATAGCTACAGTATAGATCGTTTTAAAACTGTGGAAATGGGTTTGGGTTGGCATTAGGTTTACGGTTGTTTCATTTGAGTACGTACCTAATTCCACATATTGACATAAAGGACTATACTGAATATGTCTATGTATTTGGTATTATTTGAAATTATACCTCATATGCTTGTTTTACACTAGTGTGGCATCTTCCCTGCTCAAAATTATCTGTTTTTCCCTGCTCTATTGTCGTTTACCATGGATTTAAAATGCACCCTATTTTGCTATAATGAAAGGTTCACAAATGCCATGAATCTTGGAGATCTCGGTACCAAACAGACAGAGTTTAGTTAACCTATTGGCTGTGTTGTCTTTGCTTGAAAATTATCAATTGTCTAATCAATCCTGACTCTGTTTGTGCTCATTGGTTTAACAACACTGAACTTCTCAGGGAGAGTCGGTTTATTCCGCCAATGAGGGCAAGCATGTGGTTAAGTCTGATTTACAATCAACTGGGTTTCAGCTATAATGTTATCCTACACAAACTTAGCCATGTGCTGAATCGTGAATAATGATATTGTGTGTCCATATGTATCATGCTCCATCATGTAATCAATTCCATTCCAAGTGCTCTTAGGAGTGCACCACTATAGAACACATGAATAGAACCCGAACCAGCAGTAACTCCTTAATTAGGGAGCTAAAGGAACCGGGGGTAAGCCCTTTCAGAATGCTTCATTAAGTCCAAATAGGCAACCGGATGGTTGGGTTGGATCCCAACACACCATGCTGTCATTAGGCAGAATTCATGCCAAACACATTAGTCTTTTGTTGTTTGTTCTTTCTCTCAAAACGGATGTTAAATTGTATAATCATGACAATTGTTAATTCACGGCCCATCAAGACCACATCAAAATCACAGCCCGCAGATGGCCAAATCCATCAGTGACTGCTGGATTTTTTTTTTTACAAAATCTTACACAATTGTATTGAGACAACAACCTTCCACCCTTTGGTCTTGCATAAGCTTCTTGACAAACAATTGAACATATTTATCATTGTAGGTTTTAAGACATTTCCATACTATTTTAGGTTAAATTTCTCTCTCAATACCAATCTTTCAGTTAGTTGGTACCATCACTGCTCCATAACTGTTGGTCAGTGTTTGAAGGCCAACATCAGTCCAGATTAGTGTAGATCATCACAGACGTTTCTATTTTAATGTTCAGCATCTTTCACTTGCACCCCATTGAATATGCTCCAGCTCAGCCATCCCCTTGTATATTTGGGTATGGCATTGGTTTGAGGTGTAGTAAAAACAGTCGCTTATTTTTTGACACATCAACCAACACCATAATACATCCCTCCAACAAGGAGTCACACACAAGCCCTTTATTCTAACAAGTTTCTGCCTCTTTGTATCTTAGAGATCCTAGTCTTTTATTAGCCAAACGCTCATCTTATCTGCCACTCTAGACATATGCTAATCTTTCCTCTACCGATTCTCTCTAATTATTAATCAGAGAGGGGGTTATGAAGACGGCTCCATCAGCATGTGCACACACACTGACACTCTGGCATTGAAGTCACTATGCCAAAGGCCCATTGTCTTTTTAATACTGAGAATTTGATTTGTTTCTTAAGCATATTGAAGGCACACAAAGGCACACTTTACATAGTTACAGGGGCAGTTCATGGTCTCATGTCCAGGTGACAGGCCTGGCATGGGTCCTCATTGCAAAGCTCTCGGGATGTAAGGGTTTATTTAAAGATTGAGAAAAGGTGACATTATCTTTCAGTTGTTCCTCATCCGTGTCATCTGCTGCACCTTCAACAGTGTAGCTCTTCTCTTGGATGTTGCGCTCCAGCATGTCGTCCTCTGTTTTCACGGTTCTGATGAGGACCGTAATTCCTCTCAGTCACTTCCACTGCCTGTTCCTCATGGGTGAAGATCGCTGGAATTCCAACTGCACCGTTTCCCTTTCCATTGCCCCCTACCATTTCCGTTGCCATTACCTCCACCAATTCCACTCAATGCCACTCCTCCAGCTACACACATGCGTTACGTAATCAAATTACTTTCATGAGTAACGGAGTAAAGAAACTTTTTCAAATTGGGTAATATTATTACAGTTACTTTGTCAAACAACGCGTGCGTTACTTTCAGAGTCAAATCTCTACCGGCAGTGTGTTTCCATGATCCGATCTCGACTCGTTTCCTCATTTAGTTCACGAGCGAGCGGAGAAAGGCTGTTTGGAGAAATGTCATATGCTCTCCATAGAAATGTATAGAGGACGTACCTCTGATCTTTGCCATTGATCGCTTCTGTGATAGCAAATCCCACAAAGGGCTTTACCGTCTAGTGGCAAGTGTGCCCTCTATACGTCTCTATAGGTCCCTGTACGTGCGGTCTATAACCAGAACTGGCAGCTCGAAAGAGATTTTGAATGAAAATATAGCCATGTGTACTGTAGAATTCCTAATTATATTCCTAATTAGATTTCCTAATTTAACAGCCCATATGATAGTGCAGTACTTGTAGACTAGTACAGGAAATCACCACCACAAATGAAAGGTGAAAGTAGTGATCAAACCTGAATTAATATGTAGCCTATTTCTGGTAGAGCGTGCACAGCTCGTCTTGCTCCCTCGAACAGTTAAACGGTGAAATTTTTAAATTTTTCATGAAAGTAAAGTAATAACTTGTAAAGTAACCAGTTTCTTTTGTTAAATGTATAGAGTAATATGTTATATTACTTTTAAAGAAACTAATCCCAACACTGCTTATTTCTGAGCTCAATCGCACTCATTCTGCCACTCATCCAAGACAGGTTCTTGACCATGTTGCTGAGTTGCAAGTCCTCACCTTCAATCAGCTTCCTGTAAGTCGTGTTCTCAATCTCCAGAGCCATCTTGATGTCCAGAAGGTCCTGGTACTCGCGCAGGTGGTGAGCAATCTTCTCCTTGGTGGTTTCCAGCTCAAGCTTCAGGGCCTCGATCCTCGCCTGCAAGTCTTCCAGTTCCCTCTTGTACCTCTCCGTTGCTTTGTTGACCTCTGCTTCCAGAGCGTCATTCAGAGCATCCAGGTCACACTCTTTGTTTTGGATATCCTTCCTGGCGCTCGTAATTTCTTATCTAACGCTTTGTTGACGTGCTTTGTCGACGTGCTTTGTCGTCTTGTTGGTAACGTCTTCGAATTTTGATTTGTACCAGGAATCCATTTCAGCCAATTTCATTGTACTGACTTTGGATTTGTTTGAGAGCAGCCAATAGGTCAGGGAGGGCGAAGGAGCTCTGGGATGAGGAATGACCAGAATAGACCTGAGCCATCAGCTCTTTAATTTCCTGTTTCTGCACCCTCTGGAGAAACATGAGCTCAACCTCCAACTGCTCCAGCTGTTTCTCCAAAGCGAAGCGTGCAGAGGTGGCCGCGTCGACATCCGGAAGGGATGCTTCGATTTCCAGCTCGGCCACCTTCCTCTTCTCAAGGGCCTCCTCATATTTAGTTTTGATCATCTCCAGTTGGCCGACCATGGCCTCCTCATCGGCGAGGGCCAGGCCCTGCTGAACTCGCATCTTATCTGCGATCTTCATCAGCTCCCTCAGTTGCTGCTCGTACAGCAAGCGCAGGCCAGACGGCTTCACAAAGCGATTCTGGAGGCCTTCGATCTCCATCTCCAACTGCTTGTTCTGCTGCTCCAATGAGTGAACTTTGTCGATGTAAACAGCCAGCCTGTCGTTAAGGACGACCATCTCCTGTCTCTCAACGCTGCATGTGCCTCCATACCAGCACACATTGTCCCACCAGCCACGCCAGATCTTTGTGTGGAGGACATGGTCCTTCGGGCCATTGTGCCACCTCTTGAACCACCGTGGGTGAAGATGGTGGATCGGGTACGGGCATCTCGTCGGGTGGGGGAAGGGCTGGACACCCTGACCTGGTAGGATGTTGAGCTGCTGCTGATGTCCTCAAAGTGGCAGCGGGAAGATGACATCCTTTCTGGGCTATGGCTCATGATGACGGTGAGTTGGTTTTTCGATCTCTGTGTCTGAAGGAGGACCTCTGGTTGGCTGTACAACTCTGCTCTCCATCTCTCATCGTATGGGCCTCTTTATAACCAGACAGCCTGGCCAATCCCTGCCCAACTCCTGAGCAAAGAACTCTGTCATTTCTAACCTCTAAGACAAAGGACCTGACCTGCCTCATGGGCATCTGTCATGTCCCTGTGAGGAGCGGAGTTAGGGCTATGAACCAGTGAGGCAGTCGGGCCCATTAAGAAATAAAGTGAGACATAGGCATTGTTTATCAAGCCTGTAATTATGGATTTACTGCATTTTCATTCCCAAGATTCTTCCCATTCACGAGGCTGCAGTGATGTGAACAGAAGCTAAGTCTGCTCAAAAGCCCTATTCCACATCTAATCAAAGTACACTACATCATACATCACTTGCTCCCTCCTATGCGCTAAGACACATTGTTCTAAAGAGGAAGTCAATACATAAAAAATAATTAAATTCTACATTTTTGTTGATATATGCATTCAAAACCCTCATTTAGTTAAACACTTTGATTGAGCCAAATAAATGAAGATAAGCTGAAAGCCATTTTGTGTTAGTATGCCCATCGGTAGACCTAAATTGGGTCCGCAGGGGTGTTTATGTTGGAGGGAACACTTGGTGGATTCATCCGATAAAGTCAAAGGGGCAATCCGCAGTTGTTGGACTTAATTATATGTACCCATTGAATCTCGAAGAATATAACATCTAAATGCCTCATGACTGCCATACCCCATCAGAACGCAAAATATAAGCTTCTTTGTTCACAAAGTAAATATAAACAAACACTATATAGCCTCAAAACATTGTCAAAACTGTAACTTTGATATCAAATGCAAGGATCAGTCGATGCATCCAAAGCTCTGTTTATGAATTTGAGGGTGGTTACATTTCTCCAGCCCCATCCCTCAGCTTTTTACCAAAACAGGGGCGGGATGCTGCTTTGTTAATTTTCAACTGCTGATTGCCCAGTTTAAAGGTTTTGTTTTGCTTTACATCAGATTAGATACATCTGTACAAAAAATGCAGGGCTCACTCCTTTGTCCCATAGTTGAAACGGGTGGCATATATCAGTAACTTGTGACATCATAAGGTCCTAATCATTTTGGTAAACCAGTTATAAAATGTGTTCATATTGTATTTTTCCTCCCTTTTAATCTGGTCATGTCTCCGGGGGTGGATTCATGCTTCCAAAGTTTGCATGTTGTTGAAGTTTGCTAGTTTGTAGCTAACTATATAAAGCTTAATTTGTTCAGAAGTAACTAAACTAAAATGCAATAGTATCTTGCTGCAGCGACACGCTGCATACATCCATGTAGACACATGCTGTAGGCAGCATTTTTCAAACAATAATGTATAGCACAAATTAGATGTCAGCGGGGACTAAATCACCTGACTGTGCCACATATACTGCAGCAGAAAGACTAATATGTTCACATGCCAATTTGACAGTACATTTGGCACATCTATCACACTTTAGATGACATAGGAACTTGCTATTTTCTTCTCGAGGTTAAGAGACAAACTCTGAAGTGATTGTTTGAAAAGGTTATGAATATTGCACTCCACTGCACCAGGGCTTTATCTCAATGAGTCTTTCTTCGATTCCTTGCATCCTCTTGCTTTCATCTCAAAGCACATTGGAGAAGAACATCCATGGTCCATTCTCCTCCCATGGATTTTGGAAAATGATGTGAGGAGAGAGATTGCAAGGTACCGAAGAAAGACAATAAACAGCCCAAGTTTCTCCCTGACAGAGATTAATCACTTTTTATTACAAATACCCTTTACTTTTGTCTTAGTCCCCCAAAAATTCAACCTGTAGTTGAGTTTGCCCAAATGGAAGCAGAATGACCATTTCCAAAACGTTACTTCACAATCACACTGGAATAGAGAAAACCATGTCCCATACTACTCATACACTGAGTATAAAGCATTTTACTTTGGAAAGTACAATGCTTGCCTTGAATAAGCTTCAAGCCCTTTCTAAGTAAAACCCCAAACAGCAAATACAAAGTGAAAATCTAAGACTGTCTACGGTGCCAGCTGACCTCGAATGGGACCTACTGCCCTCAGCAGAGCACCTGTGGCGTCTGACTAATCTATCACAGACTCACATGAACAGATGGGCACCACAGCAAGCTCGTTAGTACCCACAATCCACAGCATCAGCACTTTGTGATTGAGCTCTGTTCATGAATATTCATCCGCTCTCTTCTCTCTGACAATGTGAAAAAGGTTAGTGCTATGATTCTATTCAACATACTGTATGTGATTGGAGATGGATCCGTGTTTCTCTTTTCTTCTCACGTGCCCCCCACACCCATTTTTTATATAAGGTCCATTTTATGAACGAAGACTTGCAATACGTCTTTGAACATAACAGACTTATATAGGCCCACACATGAATGAGCATTTGCTATTAGGAGTCATGCTGTGGTGAGGTATTACTCTTATACTCACACAGTATCTTGGGAGGACCCGAGTTTTTGAAAGTCATATGCATCATTGTACATAATGCATTCTTTATGAAAAAAGTTGTGCCCTACAGCAGCTGAGCCCAGCTGGCTCCTTGTGTGTTGTGTGAGTCATTGTTTGGAGTTAGTCTAGACCTCACCAGTTTCAGTTGTCTTTATAATCCTGAATCAACACGACACATATCTGCTCATGATTACAACTAGCAATACCTTCCAATATGGTTAAGTCTGGTAACCAGTCACCAGTTCGCGAGCCAATCGGCCAAAAGGGCGGGACAAAGAAGTAACGGACTTCTCCATTAACCCCACTGTCACCCTGAATGGCGACAGAGCCATCCCCACAGACACAGGCCACCAGAGCAGGCCTCAACTTTGTTAGTCTGCCTCTTCCTTATTTTGTTTCCTGTTAAGTTAATCTGCCCCGCTGATCACTTCTTGCCTTCCTGGGTCTGCCAAGCTCCAAGAAGCCAATCAGGCAGCAGAGCTTTACATCACTGTAGCCCAGCCCCAGACACAATTAACTGGACAGATTATCCTAATGTCGTCACATCCCGAGAGCGGTGTACACCTCCGCTCAAAGATAGGGCCACATCACCTAGTCGGAGTATACAGCAGACAATTAGTTTCTAGTTCAGGATCGACTGTTATTTGTCAGACACGTTTCCCAGAGCTTAAATGGATTCATAATCCACCCATGTGTGTGCCTGAGAAATCACTGTCCTTGAACATTGGTGTGCTTCTTGGGAGGTATACAGTAAGGCTACAGTAAGAAACCACCAAAAACAACAATACCTCACAAACATTTCAAAATCAAAAGTATTGTGTGGTCAGCTGTAGCATTTCTCAAATGACTTAAGGTATACTAGATCAGCTTTGTAACTGCTTTGCTCACCTTGCCTGTTTTGTTACGCAAGGACGACCCAGGTTCAATTCACTGTCAGTCATTTTATAAAATAAAGATAGATACCCGCACACTGATGAATGCAATGATCGAAGCGCTTTGACCTGAAGGTCTTCGTCAGGCTTCTAGTTTTATTTCACTGGTTTATTTTTTTGTACCCATCACCTGCAAGTTAATGGATGTGTGTACTCTGTTTGAAATGGGTCGTTCTTTGCCATTTTCACTTACCCTTACCTAGAACTCAACACTCATCTCTCTCCATTTCGAAAAGTAAATGGCCTCAATTAACTTACAACCAGCCGCTCTGTGTCAAGTACCCATTTAGTTTGAACAAGAGTGTGATAAACACAAACCCAAATCAGAGGTCCATTAACCTTACAGACATTCATTACTGCTAAGGACTTTGACACAAACACCCATCCATCTGAGGGCACACAGTTTCCAGGAAACCATCAAAAGAAAGGTTTCCATCTGAATTTCTGGGAAAAACTCAGCTGTAGAGGCCTCTAATGCTGAGCTCAGGCCATTGGTAACTGTGACTCCTTCAAAAGCATCAGGTCCTTGATTCCTTGGAAGGCTTTTAAAGCATGCTCCCACGTATGAAAACATTAACATAGCTGTGTATCTTACCACAACCATACAGGTATAAGAGAATAGGCACAATCCATCGCTGATATCATGGTTTGATTGAATAAAGTTTTTTTTTACTAGACCAAGACAAGAATTGAATGGCACTATAGGTTAGTTGATAAAAAGAGCCCACAAGCAGAAGAGCCCACAAAGGGAAGATACATAATTATTTAATCAAGTTAATGGAACACGACAAAGCCAAGAGTCTGAGGAACATAACAGTATCTTCATAAGTTTCCGTTCATTATTTCTGAACAGAGTAAAATAGTGGTTCATGAATGGTCCACGGCTCATATGAACGGTCCTTGACCAATTTGTACATCACAAGTTATTGTATTTTATGAATGGTGTATGCTTATTAACATACCTAAGTGTTGTTTACCTGATTTGGAATGTACCTCGGTGAGTAACTTGTTTACACCCTTAGAGGTATGTGAGATTATACTCTAGCCATATTTATTTCATTAAACAGCAATACCAGCAGGCCCCAAGCTCTAAATCCCCAGAGCTGTTTCAGACCATGCAGCAGTAGACATGGTCTTAGCTCCTCACCACTGGGTATGAGAGGGGCTCACTCGTGGATTCACACCCATTGTTACTGTTGTTCTTCCTGCGCATATCACCAGCCTCAGCTGCACACAGGCAACCCAACCAATTCATTGGAAATTAAGAGAATTTGGCACCAAGTACACAGCCATATGAAAACGCTCTGTTTTGCATTAGTTGGAGGGCATAATTCACCAAGAAAGCCAGACAACTGCAGCTGCCCAGGAGATAAACTCAGCAGATTTGAGCTAGTCTCTTAGTTCAAAAGTTATTTTTGAAGATCTTCCTCATAGAAACATGAGACTGCCATTTTTTTTCACTTTTTGTTTCATCATTCATTTATTTGCTTTGAAGCCTAGTCGGAGCGTAATGAGTCGTGAGGGAAGCGATTGAGTCATCAGTGGAAAGATGTGGTTTTAGACGCCGACTGCACAGACATAAAATCATAAAATCGTATGTATGGGTGTGTTTATTTTAGATGCAGTCCGGGACCTTAAGCACATACAATTTCATAACATAGTGTACAAATTGGACAAACGTGTATTTTTTTGCAATTCTTAACGTTCATACGAAATGGATGATGTAGTACACAATTGTGCACAATTTTCGGGGACCGTTTTGGCTTGTGAGCACTACTTTCAAAACGAATGGCAGCAATTATACAAAACCGTAGGAGCATAACTTTAACTGGATTACTATTAATGCCCCCAGAGACATGGGTTCGCTCCCAGAGTCCACCCTTCGATTCACTACTTTCTTTACTATGTCTCCTCTCGCATTCGTTTCACTGTCTTCACGACACCATTGTCTAAAAATGCTTTTCACTTGCTTTACGGTTGTGAGAGAGGTAAATCATATTTCACCCATGAAAAATGACTCGGACCATGAACATGGTATTGGACAACACACGTCCTGATATTGCCAAGTTGGAATGGGCAACATATAAAATAGGATATGTAGGTAAGTTGCTCCTGAAAAAAATGTTGGGGCCTTTTTGATGAACAATACTTTGACAGAGCCTTTGTCTTTCATTCTTCACTCTCCAATGTTAGTTTGTTTCTGGATAGACTTTGTATTATTTAAACCATGCAGCACTAGTTGATAGTAATCCTACAGGAGTGGGTACAGCATACATCAACTGTAGTTAGCCTTGTCTCACCACTCATTAAACATTTAGCCAGGAGTCATTTGGGCTTTGGCCTTGTACTCTGTTTTCGAATGTTGCTCCTGCTCTGATTTGGGCTTTGATGTCCCACCACAATTTCATGGCTCTTGTCGAACTGGGTTCTCCCTTCCACACCTTTTGTTGCATTTCGTCTCATTTTTCCTGTACTGTAGCAGGGTTCGACCTCACATAGTGCCAGTATACATTTTAAGGAGCTCAAACCAACTGCTCCATATTGCCCGCTCAGTGGAGACTTGGTTTCAAGGCAAGACAAGGGCACATTCGGGAAGTACTGAGAAGAGAGCGTTACTTTCTACTTCTCAGGAAGAATCAAAAGTGGTGTTCATGTAGTCAAAGGTGGAAATGAAAGAAATAAGGGAAAGAAAGTTGACACTATACATAATAAGTTGTAATTCTACAGTAGGCTATAACCTACAGGGCATAATAAAGTTCCATAACAAGCTAAACATCTTTGATTTAGATCTTGTTCTGTCTTAGATCTTGATACATCCACGTACTGTATATGAATGTGATTTGTGGGTGAGAGAAGTCCCTCAGATGAGCTAAAGCGAGAGAACCTCGGAGCAGAGGTACTCAATATTTCATTGCACCCCCTCCCCAACCTTCTCCACACACAGACCAAAACATGCATTGATGTTTGCTTTCAAAACAATAGTCTACGTGTATGTGAATTGAGTGTCCATTTTCAGCAGGTCTTTATAATGATCTACAATTGTTGGTAAGGACACAGTACCCACAAAAAAACCTATCCTTCTAGTACCAGAAACAGAAGTATTACATGTAAAAGTAATAGGATCTATAAGAATACTCTTTATTTCCACAGTAGCAAGTGTAACCCCAAGCCCCATTCGAATGAGTACACAGCCGATGTGTGCTCAGAAACAGGGAGGTCGGCGTGGAGAGTCCTTGAGGAGAGGATCGTGGAGGCAAGACCTTACTACCCTGACTCACTAGGAACACAAGGGAATGGAGGAGGGACAGTACACAGTGAGAAGTATCGAGACTGCACTTTCTCACTCTTCCTCTCACATATTAGATGAATAATATACACTACATGACCAAAAGTATGTGGACACCTGCTTGTCGAACATCTCATTCCAAAATCATGGGCATTAATATGGAGTTGGTCCCCCTTTGCTGCTATAACAGTGTCCACTTTTCTGGGAAGGCTTTCCACTAGATGTTGGAAAATTGCTGTGAGGACTTGCTTCCATTCAGCCACAAGAGCATTGGTGAGGTACGGCACTGATGTTGGGCGATTAGGCCTGGCTCGCAGTCGGCATTCCAATTCATCCCAAAGCTGTTCGATGGGGTTGAGGTCAGGGCTCTGTGCAGGTCAGTCAAGTTCTTCCACACTGATCTCGACAAACCATTTCTATATGGACCTCGTTTTGTGCATGGGGGAATTGTCATGCGGAAACAGGAAAGGGCCTTCCCCAAACTGTTGCCATGAAGTTGGAAGCACAGAATTGTCTAGAATGTCATTGTATGCTGTGGCATATGCTCTGTCTGGGCTCCCGAGTAGCACAGCGGTCTAAGGCACTGCATCTCAGTGCTTGAGGCGTCACTACAGACACCCAGGTTCGAATTCAGGCTGTATTTACAACCATGATTGGGAGTGCACAATTGGCCTAGCGTCGACCGGGTTTGGCTGGTGTAGTTCGTCATTGTAAATAAGAATTTATACTTATACTTAACTGACTTGCCTAGTTAAATGTAAAAAATAAATACAATTTTCTTTCACTGGAACTAAGTGGCCTAGTCTGAACCATGAAAAACAGCCAACTGGACCATTATTCCTCCTCCACCAAACTTTACAGTTGGCACTATGCATTCGGGCAGGTAGCGTTCTCCTGGCATCAGCCAAACCCATATTCCTATGACGGCGCCACGTAGATAGTCACAGAGCTCTTCATTAAGACCATTCTACTGACTGTTTGTCTATCGAGATTGCATGGCGGTGTGCTCGATTTTATACACTGGTCAGCAACGGGTGTGGCTGAAATAGCCGAATCCACTAATTTGAAGGGGTGTCCACATACATTATATATAGAAAGTATCTCCACTTCAAAGAAGGGGATTCTTTCTGCAGGAGCTTTTAATGCTGGGGGCTTGAGTAGCCCAGCTCTGCACATTTCTCTCTCCTTCCCTCCTTCCATCTCCGCTCTGTCTGGGCAAGGCTCTCTACTGCTCAGCAGTAGAGACTGCCTCTTGCTGGCATGTTATCAATGTTTAATTAGCAACAGAGGAAGAGCAACCCTAGCACAAACATGCATAAGGATGTGAAACAGGTAGCTAGAAATCACATGTGGTGTGTGTGTGTGTGTGTGTGTGTGTGTGTTTGTGGACTTCGGTAGACACAAAACAAGGAATGCACACACACTGCAGCAGAGTTAATGCGTTTATAGCCTTCTAATGAATGTTTACAACCACTCAATGAATCACATGAGGAGTGTGAAAATTATAGCACTGTAACCGCGCCTGAGATCCCATTTGGAAATGAGAGTGCACTGCAGACCTTCATCTGTTTGAGAAAACAAGTCATGTATGGACTGGCTGTTTAGAGAGAGAGGTATTGATTGCAATACACACTCAAGACTCCGACCCTCACCTCTCACTACGGAGAGGTTTTATTTTTGGTTAATGTGGGGATATTGATTGAACGAGGCTAGCTGGCATTTAGCAGGAGGATGTGTCTGTATATATCAGTGTAGTTGACTCAATTCAAAGCACATTGGGATGATTTACATAGTCAAGGAAGTGTTTCTCCTGATAAGAGATACATGCCCACACAAATGCAATTTAGCAGGAGGAGGAACATGTAATAACATGCAAAGTCAATGTTATTACAAGTTGTAAGTATTTGAATGTCATCACATATTATGGGCACTGGTTTTATTAGCTGTTATACTTTATGAGCTCACAATGGCTATCATGACCAATTTTGTTGAAGAGAGTATGATCTTCAAGAAACTCGCTTCACATAACTTTGACATACTTATTATGAGGCACTGTACAATATGTTATTTGAGGTTTTACAGTATATTAGGCCTATCTGATCTAAAGCAACCATTTCCTTCTTTAGTATATCGCTCTATAAAGACCCATCTTCTGATAGCAGTGGCCTTAAAAGCAACTGTGACAGGATGGGGGACAACAAAGGCCCCGTTTTGGATTTCAGATGATATTTTATTAGTCGTGGCCGCCCTCCCGCTAAGGCGACCTGAAATGACTCTAATTAGAAAGAGGAAGAGATCCACAATGAGAGGCACAAACGCCTCAGAGTGAGCTTCGCTACTGCACTCTTCTGATCATTTTAATGGGAGACCTTTAAACCATATATATCTTATTAACTCTGACACATACTGACAAGCAAGCACAAGGACTGTAATCAATTGTCCTGTTTCACAATTGTTCTATTTGTTTATGTTAGACTGTATCTAACAAACTTTTAATTCACAATTTGAAGTATGCTCAATGACTAGCTATAGATTTTTCTTGACTCTTACAAAATTCTATGTGATGAGTGTAGATACAAATAACTTCCTGTGGCACTTTTTCCTCTCAAGTAAGTTTGTTAAATGCTGTCAAAACCACGTGGCGAATGGATGGCTGGATACTTATGAAAACTGGTATCTCTACAGTTCTTTCTCATCTCACTGTCTGAAGAATTTTGAAGCTTTGGCTCCGTATAGAAGCTAACCATCAAAGCCCATTCACTATTCACCTCTGAGGTCTAAAAGCTGCACTGAAAATAATTGAGAATCTTGGTTTCAAAAAGAAAATCCAAGAGAATGCGACTGGTTGGCCGAATGAACTATTCCTCCAACTCCTATTTCTCATAATAAATTGTTTGTCCAAAACAACACCTGGGAGAATTAATTCTATCATCTAGCCACATGGAGAAATTTGCAATTCTAGCAAATTGACATTACTCACCAAGCGATCATAACCAGGTAACAAGCATAATGCCTATGTGATGCATAACGACACTGTGAGATCATTTTGATTATTAGTGGACACCTCATCGTGGCAACACCTTGTGATGCTACTGCCGATAATGTCCCTTCAATTAAATGGTGATGAACTACTAAGTCGCTGCTTCAACGATCTGAAGGCTCAGGCAGGTCTAATGAACATGACATGATGGATAAAGATGTGGGTGGAATCAACATTTCACTGACCCCATGGAATGATTTTCCTACCCTCACCTTTTTGGATTGAGTTATAGGGGCCCAAGGAACAGATAACGGGTAGGCTAGCATTTGTCTGACTTCTCCACAGGGAGTAGTTCATGTATTTGATCTGTTCCAGTGCTACCACACTAGATTCAATTCGTCAAGCCTTTGACTTGTTGAATCAAGTCTGCTAGATTAGGACTACAACAACAAAAAAGGTCTGAGAACATCATGAAAATGTAATGGCGAATTCTCAAAGAAACACACACTGATGCCCTGATACCTGCCTCACAGCTCGTCTGAGGTGAACGTGATGGAGACGAGAAACATCCGTGTAGCAGAAATCCTCGACCAAGAGACAGATACAGTGTACATTTCCATAGATATGAACAGTTCGGTCTTTGATATTTAAAATATATTTTCTTTCCTATTTGATTTTTATAAGATTAGGATGGAGCAGACAGATGGGGCATCAGTCTGGGTAAATATCCCTTTGCGTACCTCAGCCAGAGATGTTATTATGGTGGGCAGATGACTGCTCATATGCAAGTCCAAAACAAATACGCCAGGAAGCGTATACAGACGAGGTCAGACTAATACCCCGCCCAAGGAGAAGGTAAATAATCACCTCATAGAGGGGGTGGATTAAGGTAACTGGCCTCTGTCACGCCGCCATGGGGGAAAAATAGGTGAAGTATGTACGATTCTCATCAAGCACATGAGGGGATCAAAAACAGCTAGTTGTAGCTATCTGCTCTAGTGTTGCAGCATGGAGTAGCCTGTGAATGTTGAATCTACTCCCTTTCCATATGGAGGGGCGAAGGACTAAACTGAATACAATGGTTTTCCATTGAGGGAAGACTAAACGGAATACAAAAAAACAACGGCAGGAAGGCATTGACAAGATGGTGTCATACAAGCAATAGTCAATGTTACAGAGATCACTAACAAACCAAGGTAAATTTGAGCACTTTGATCTGGACCTTTGAGAAAATGTGGAAAATGGAGGCTTTGCATCAGTCAATCAAATATTATATCTCACAATACCTGTATGGTAGTTTGAGAAAGCACTATGATGCAAATATTTGAGGGCTTAAAACCAGCTGAATTTGTATCAAAGATGCTACACAGGGAGCTGCTAGGAGTATATAGGGCCATGAAAAGTTTGAGCACCACAGCTGTCTAATATGGACATCCTAAAACGATTTAATATATAACTGCAGCACAACAAGACGTTTTCCCTGCCACATCTGCACTGGTCATACAGTATAAACTAGAGTGTTCCTTCCTTTCAGTGAGGATAGATAGAACGTCTTAACGCTAGGAGGCTGCAGGATACAGATGGTCTATGAAGACTCTCGCTGTAGTCCGTCATGCCAGCGAAAGCAGAATAGCACCCTATGGCAATGAATGGCCTACCACGTCGTAACAGAAAACAGAAAAATAAATAGAGCCAGATGAACAGGCTGAGAGTGTCTCAGCTGCATGTGGAAAGAAAAATACTGGGCCGTGACAAAGGATAGGAAGATGCTAAGTTACTAAGCTTAGACAGCTGTTTGGAGTGCACACTGTAGCAACTAGAGGTGCACTTATTTTTTATGAGACAGGAAGGTCCCAATTGGCCAAGGATACATTTATATTTCACTTTTGGCAAAGTGTCACTCTCCTAAGGGAATAAGTCTAGGGCTATGACGGTATTTTATATGGTTGCAGGTTAAGGAAAATCTATGGATACAACAAATTCCATTCCAGCACAATGGATGGTGAGTTGGACCTGAAATAATAGCAAAAGTATATGTGCTGGGTGGGCTATATCCTACAAGATTATTTTCCAAGCAATATTGATGGAGGCAATATGAAATATGATTATGTTATATGAGGATTTCCCAAACGTGGTCTTCGGGACCACGGGGGTGCACGTTTAGTTTTTTGCCCTAGCACTACACTGCTGAATCAAATGATCAACTAATCATCAAGCTTTGATCATTTGAATCAGCTGTGTAGTTTTTGGGAAAAAAAACAATGTGCACCCCTTGGGGTCCCGAGAAACACGTTTGGGAAACGCTGTGTTTTATGATTATAGACCCCAAACTGTACTGTTGTGTATTAGAGTAATGTACAGTCACGTCACCTCCAAAATGATTTGCACCTTTGATAAAGACTGTCTACAATAAATCATTAAAATACTGAGCTACAGTATATTGTACAATCAGACTTTTTAGAAAATGACATTGTGTTATACTAACACAATTGTTCAGAGAAAGAGATTTTGTTTAACAAGTAATGTACACATATTTTAAGATAGGTGAAAAAATTATCAGCACCCCTGTTTTAAATACTCCAGATACTGAGCCTTTTTCTAACATGTTTTATGAGATTGGAGAACACAGTGGGAGGGACCTAAGACCATTTCTCCTCCAGCACCAGTTCTCAGTATTGTGTTCAAGACAACCTAAAGCGAGACTAATTCAAGAACAAGACCAGAGCAAATCGAGTCTATAATGGATAAAAATACCAAATATGTTACAATTTCCCACAGTCTCCCCTTACTAACAGTGAGTGCACAACTTTCAAACAATTTTCCCCACTCCATCATTTCCCCCACTCTTCCCGTTCCCTACCGGGCAAATTCAAAAAATGTTCAAAGGACGTAAAGGACAGTAATGTTACCAGTGAAGTAGAAGGCCCAGGTTTCAAAAGGGGATAACAAATGTATGTGTCATGAAAGGAGTGTGGCCTACAGAAGTGGTTTTATGCGCTGACTGAATGGGAGCTGATAATTTAGTTTTTTTTTCACTCTGCATGTCTTGGCTGGTCTCGGTAAGAAATGACATCAATACTGAGTAAAACTTTATCTGACACCTAGACAAGAACAAGACACTTAATATGTGGTCTCGAGACCGGACTCAAAGAACTCAACATTGCCAGTCCCAATCCAAGTGCCAATGCCGGTTGGCAAACTCCAAGCCGTGATATTGTAAGATTATATTAAAATAGAGCTCTTTGGCCACGCACACCAGTGGTGGGTTTGGTGTCGAAAAACGGAAGCATATGCAGAAAAGTACTTCATATGTGCTGTACAACATGGTGGTGGATCTTTGACGTTAAGGGGCTATTTTGCCTCCAATGGTCCTGGACCTTGTTAAGGTCAACGGCGTCAATAACTTTACCAAGTACCTGGACATTTTAGCCAAACACCTGGTTTCCTCTGCCAGAAGGCTGAAACTTTGCCGCAAGTGGATCCTCCAGCAAGACTATAACCCCAACCCCAACCCCAACTATAATCCACAACGAAATGGTTAATTGACCACAAAATCTACATTTTGCAATGGCCATCTCAGTCTCCGGACTTGAACCTCATTAAAAACCCGGGGTTTGAATTGACGAGGGCAGTCCTTAAGAGCAGATAAAGGATGTCAAGGATCTGGCAAGATTCTGTATGGAGGAATGGACTAGGATCCCTCCCAATGTATTCTCCAATCTCATAAAACATTTTAGAAAAAGGCTCAGTGTCGTTATCCCTGCAAGTAAAGGGTGCTGGAGTATAATTTTGACACCTATCTTTTTGAGAAAAAAAAGTTAAACAAAATCTATTTCTCTGAGCAATTGTGTTAGCATAAAATAATATACTTTTCCCAATTTGATGAGCATACAATTATAGCTCAGTATTTGAATTGTTTATTTTATACAGTCTTTTTTGCTCATCTTTAAAGAGAACCAATATTTGTGGAGGTTGTACTTGTAGTAAATACCCAAACCAAGGGATTTATTTAAAGTTGACCTTAAATTGGGATGTAAAGGTAAACCATTAGCAAAAATGTTCAATTTCCAATATTTTCCATAATGATCCTGTATTATTAATTTTCTTGTTAGAAAATTAACTTAATGTGGGGAGGCGTAATATTATAACTCTATATTTCCCCAGTGACATTTTTCAATCACACCCATAAGTGTGTACAACTAGTACTGCCCAGGGCCTGTTTTCCCAATCGCGATGGAATCTAGGCGATGGAATCTGCACCTTTCCTAAAACGGCTCAATACATGCCTTTCCCAAAACACCACGCAGAGAAAACAGACACTAAGTGCGTTTTTGGAGCATGTGTGAATACTGATAGGATCAAAAGAAAGGGAAGCACTGCTCTCAGATCAGCATTCTTTATTAAATGTTTTGCACCTATTTCTCAAGGCCAGAAACTCATATACTAGTAACTTAGAGCACTAAGAGTAAAACGCTCCCAAATTACAAACTCTTAAATCAATTGTTACATAATACGCAAAATGCAGAACACCAGCTTGTTCATGAGAGTCTCATCTTTCAATAGAGTGGTCGTAATAGTTTGTAGGCCGTTCGGACGATACAGACATTTTCGTGAGAAGACCAATTTTCGGGATGTCTCATGGTCTGACAAACGTCGCTCTAGCTCTGCCACCTTTCATCTAAGATGCGGAAGAGCGATATCGTTGGATGTGGTGGACTGAGAAGCAGTCCATTCAGAAAGTATTCATACCCCTTGACTTTTTTCCACATTGTTGTGTTACAGTCTGAATTTAAAATGAATTACATTTACTGTGAAATGCTTGCTTACGAGCCCTTCCCAACGATGCAGTTTCAAAATAAAATAGTTACACGAGCAGAATAAAATAAAATACTGGAGAGAGTACCAGATCAATGAGCAGAGGTACAAGGTATTTGAGGTAGATATGTACAGGAAGGCAGGATAAAATGACTAGGCATCAGGATAGAAAATAATAACAGGAAAATAAAAAAATAAGTAGCAGCAGCAAATGATGAGTGTAAAAGTGTATGTAGTGTGTATGTGTGTTACTGTTGTGTCGCTAATAGAGTGAACAGCTTATGGCTTGGGTGGCTGGAGTCTTTGGACATTTTTTGGGCCTTCCTCTGACACCGCCTGATCTAGAAGTCCTGAATGGCAGGGAGCTCGGCCCAAGTGATGTACTGGGCTGTCCGCACCACCCTCTGTAGCGCTTGGCAGTGCATTCGTCATACCAAGCGGTGATGCAGCCAGTCAAGATGCTCTCAATGGTGCAGCTGTAGGAGTTTTTGAGGGCCCATGCCATATCTTTTCAGCCTCCTGAGGAGGTAGAGGTGCTGCCGTGCCCTCTTCACGACTGTGCGGGTGTGTGTGGACCATGTTAAGTCTTGTAAAAAAACTTGTAGCTCTCGATCCACTCCACACCAGCCCTGTCGACGGGGATGGGGGCGTGCTCTCCCCTCTTTATCCTATATTCCACGATCAGCTCCTTGGTCTTACTGATGTTGAGGGAGAGGCTGTTGTCATGGCACCACACTGCTAAATCCCTGACCTCATCCCTGTAGGCTGACTCTATTGTGGCTTCTATCAATGTAATTGTCTGCATAATTTCCAATCCCCCTTTAGCCCAGCGCGGATATTACCTGTAATCAATGTTTTTTGGTTTGGATACGTTCTTAGTCAATGAGGGGATGACCTCGTCTTATGCACTTATTGATGAAGCCTGTGACTGTTGTGGTAAATTCCTGAACGCTATATGATGAATCCCAGTCAAATCAAATTGTATCAAATCAAATGTTATTGGTCACATGCACATGGTTAGCAGATGTTATTGCGAGTGAAGTGATATGCTTGTGCTTCTAGTTCCAACAGTGCAGCAATATCTAACAAGTAATCTAACAATTCCACAACAACTACCTAATACACACAAATCTAAGTAAAGGGATGGAATAAGAATATGTACATATAAATGGATGGATGGGCCATGTCCGACCGGCATAGACGAGATGCAATAGATGGTATAAAATACAATATATATATCTGGGATGAGTTGTGCAAGATATGTAAACATCATTATTAAAGTGGCATTAAAGTGACTAGTGATCGAATTGTTAGAGTGGCCAATGATTTCAAGTCTGTATGTAGGCAGCAGCCTCTCTGTGTTAGTGATGGCTGTTTAACAGTCTGATGGCCTTGAGGTAGAAGCTGTTTGTCAGTCTCTCGGTCCCAGCTTTGATGCACCTGTACTGACCTCGCCTTCTGGATGGAAGTGGGGTGAACAGGCAGTGGCTCGGGTGGTTGTTGTTCTTGATGATATTTTTGGCCTTCAGGTGCTGTAGGTGTCCTGGAGGGCAGGTAGTTTCCCCATGGTGATGAGTTGTGCAGACAGCACAACCCTCTGGAGAGCCTTGCGGTTGAGGGCGGAGCAGTTTCCGTACCAGGCGGTTATTAAGCCCGACAGGATGCTCTCAATTGTGCATCTGTAAAAGTTTGTGAGGGATTTAGGTGACAAGTCAAATTTCTTCAGCCTCTGTGTGGGTGGACCATTTCAATTTGTTCGTGATGTGTACGCCGGGGAACTTGAAACTTTCCACCTTCTCCACTGCTGTCCCGTCGAAGGAGATAGGGGTGTGCTCCCTCTGCTGTTTCCTGAAGTCCATGATCATCTCCTTTGTTTTGTTGACGTTGAGTGAGAGGTTGTTTTCCTGACACCACACTCCGAGCGCCCTCACCTCTTACCTATAGGCTGTCTTGTCATTGTTGGTGATCAAGCCTACTACTATTGTGTCGTCAGCAAACTTGATGATCGAGTTGGAGGCATGCATGGCCACACAGTCATGGGTGAACAGGGAGTACAGGAGGGGGCTGACCATGCACCCTTGTGGGGCGCCAGTGTTGAGGATCAGCGAAGTGGAGATGTTGTTTCCCACCTTCACCACCTGGAGGCGGCCCGTCAGGAAGTCCAGGACCCAATCGCACAGGGCGGGGTTGAGACCCAGGGCCTTAAAATTATTTATGAGCTTGGAGGGTACTATGGTGTTGAATCAGTGAACAGCATTCTTACATAGGTTCCTCTTGACCAGATGGGATAGGTCAGTGTGCAGGGTGATGGCAATTGCATCGTCTGTGGACCTATTGGGTCGGTATGCAAATTGCAGTGGGTCTAGTTTGACAGGTAATGTGGAGGTGATATGATCTTTGGCAAGTCCTTCAAAGCACTTCATTTATGACAGAAGTGATTGCTAAGGGCGATAGTCATTTAGTTCAGTTATCTTTGCTTTCTTGGGTACAGGAACAACTGTGTCCATCTTGAAGCATGTGGGGACAGCAGACTGGAGATAAGGAGAGATTGAATATGTCCGTAAACACACCAGCCAGCTGGTCTGTGCATGCTCTGAGGATGCTTCTAGGGATGCCGTCTGGGCCAGCAGCCTTGTGAGGGTTAACACGTTTTAATGTCTTACTCACGTCGGCCACCAAGAAGGAGAGGGGGGCCCCACTGTCCTTGGTAGCGGGCCGCGTCAGTGGCACTGTATTATCCTCAAAGCGGTCTTTAGTTTGTCTAGAAGCAAGATGTTGGTGTCCACAACGTGGCTGGTATTCTTTATGTAGTCAGTGATTGTGTGTAGACCCTGCCACATATGTCTCGTCTCTGAGCCGTTGAATTGCAACTCCACTTTGTCCCTATACTGACGTTTCACTTGTTTGATTGCCTTGCGGAGGGAATAACTACACTGTTTGTATTTGGCCATATTCCCGGTCATCTTTCCATGGTTAAATGCAGTGGTTCACGCTTTCAGTTTTGTGTGAATGCCACCATCTATCCAGGGTTATGGTTAGGGGATGGTGTGCTTGCCTCTGAAGTCTGACCAGGAGGCAGCTCCGTCTACCTCTCCTACGGCGGCCTCTGGAATGAGTTTGAATGCCTTGGGTGGTTCGAGCAAAGGATCCGCTTCGGGAAAGTTGTATTCCTGGTCATAGTGCTGGTAAGCTGACGTTGCTCTGATATAGAATAGTTCTTCCCGGCTGTATGTAAAAACACTGAAGATTTTCTGGGCTAACAATGTAAGAAATAATACATGAAAAAAACAAAATACTGCATAGTTTCCTAAGGACTAGAAGTGAGGTGACCATCTCTGTCGGTGCCATCTTGATCTGTACTAGCAAAACAGTCTTGTAACCTTGCTTCATCCGACCACTTCCGTATTGAGCGTATCACTGGTACTTCCTGTTTGAGCTTTTGTTTGTAAACAGGAAGAAGGAGATTGCATTCAGATTTGCCAAAGGGAGGACGAGGGAGGGCTTTTATGCGTTTCTGTTGGTAGAAAAAAAGTGGTCTACAGTTTTAGTGGCCCTAGTGGCGCAGGGGATGTGATGGTAGAAGTGAGGTAGGACGGTTTTAAGTCTTCCTGCGTTAAAGGCTCCGTCCAACAGAAATGCTGTTTGTTGAGTGCCAGAGTGGTGTTTGCTTGTGGAGGGATGTAGACAGCCGTGATAATTATGGATGAGAACTTTCTTGGTAGATAAAAGGGTCTACCAGGAGGCATTCTATATCAGGTAAGCAAAAGCTCAAGGTTTTCTTCACACTTGAAGCAGCACACCAGCCTGCAGGATTTTGGTAGCCCATGGAACAAAGGAAAAGTGTCCAGTAAGAACAGTGGAACAGCTGAGTCGGAGTTGAAGTCGAAATAGAGGTTAGTAACTCTCAATCTGATGTCCAGAAGTGATTGGCGATCTTATGTGATAATAGTATGAAAGTTGGGTTGGAATTCGTAAGATGTCGCCCATCTCCGTTGGCGCCATCTTGTCTATTTGATAGAGCTTGACGAATTTTGAAAATAATAATGGGAAAATGTTGTACAATCCAGATGTGGAAAGCACTTGGAGACTTACCCAGAAAAACTCACTGCTGTAATCGCTGCCAAAGGTGATTCTATACAGTCGATTCTGCTGCGGGGAGGACGGCTCATAATAATGGCTGGTATGGAGTGTAAAGGCTAATTGATCATTAGAAAACCCTTTTGCAATTATGTTAACACAGCTGAAAACTGTTGTGCTGATTTAAAGAAGCAATTAAACTGGCAATAAAACTGGACTAGTTGAGTATCTGGAGCATCAGCATTTGTGGATTCGATTACAGGCTCAAAATAGCCAGAAACAAAGACCTTTCTTCTGAAACTCGTCAGTCTATTCTTGTTCTGAGAAATGAAGGCTATTCCATGTGAGAAATTGCCAAGAAGCTGAAGATCTCGTACAACACTGTGTACTACTCCCTTCACAGAACAGAGCAAACTGGCTCTAACCAGAATATAAAGAGGAGTGGGAGGCCCCGGTGCACAACTGAGCAAGAGGACAAGTTTATTTTTTTATTTTTTATTTCACCTTTATTTAACCAGTTAGGCAAGTTGAGAACAAGTTCTCATTTACAATTGCGACCTGGCCAAGATAAAGCAAAGCAGTTCGACACATACAACGACACAGAGTTACACATGGAGTAAAACAAACATACAGTCAATAATACAGTATAAACAAGTCTATATACGATGTGAGCAAATGAGGTGAGATAAGGGAGGTACATTAGAAGGGAAGTACATTAGAGTGTCTAGTTTGAGAAACAGACGCTTCACAAGTCCTCAACTGGCAGCTTCATTAAACAGTAACCACAAAACACCAGTCTCAACGTCAACAGTGAAGCGGCAACTCCTGGATACTGGAGTTCCTCTGTACGGCGTATGTTCTTTTGCCGATCTTAATCCTTTCATTTTATTGGCCAGTCTGAGATATGGCTTTTTTCTTTGTAACTCTGCCTAAAAAGTTTAATTTTTCTATTTTTCTTCCACTTTGACATCAGAGTATTTTGTGTAGATTATTTATAAAAAATTACAATTAAATCAATTTGTCTCACTTTCTAACACAACCAAATGTGGAAAAAGTCAAGGTGTGTGAATACTTTCTGAAGATACTGTACATAAATATGTGCTAATTATGAGTCTATTGAAGTGCGTCAATCTAATGAACGTAACAAAAAGATACATTATCTGCATAGGTGCGTTTCAATCCACCACATCCACCTATGTTGCCCTTACACATCTGCGGTGGAAAGTGGCAGCACTACAGCTAGGAGACATCCTGAAAATTGTTCTTCTCACGAAAGCATCTATAGCGTCACAACGGTTTGGCCTACTAACTCATATGGAAAGATGAGACTCTCACAAGTCTGAAGGTAACCCATACAAACTAATGGAAGTATTAGTTTATAAGGCGTTAAATATGTGTTCAACAAATCAAAAATATTTCCTGACCTTTATTATGTCCTAGATATAGGACAGACACTTCAAAATCTTATTACTTACGATTGATTGTTTTACTGTCTTTTTTGCCGTTTACAGTGCCTTCAGAAAGTATTCATACCTGTCACGCCCTGATCTGTTTCACCTGTCTTTGTGCTTGTCTCCACCCCCTCCAGGCGTTGTTTATTATCCCCGGTGTATTTATCCCTGTGTTTCCTGTCTCTCTGTGCCAGTTCGTCTTGTTTGTCAAGTCAACCAGCGTTTTTGTGTCTCAGCTCCTGCATTTCCCAGTCTCTCTTTTCTCGCTCTCCTGGTTTTGACCCTTGCCTGTCCTGACTCTGAGCCCGCCTGCCTGACCCCTCTGCTTGCCCCTGACCTCGAGCCTGCCTATCGTCTTGTACCGTTTGGACTCTGACCTGGTTACTGAACCCCTGCCTGTCCTGACCTCAAGCCTGCCTATCGCCTGGTACTGTTTGGACTCTGACCTGGTTTATGAACTCTCGCCTGTACCAGACCTGCCTTTTTCCTACCCCTTTTGTTATAATAAATATCGGAGCTCAACCATCTGCCTCCTGTGTCTGCATTCGGGTCTCGCCTTGTGCCCTTATAATACCCCTTGACTAATTCCATATTTTGTTGTGTTGCAGCCTGAATTCAAATGGATTAAATGAAAAACACTTCTCTCATAAATCTACATAAATTACCCTATAATGACAAAATGAAAACATGTTTTTAGGCATTTAGATTTTTTTGGGGGGGGGGGAATGAAATACAGAAATATCAAATTTACATAAGTATTCACACCTCTGAGTCAAAACATGTTTGGCAGCGATTACAGCTGTGAGTCTCAAACAGCTTTGCACACCTGGATTGTACAATATTTGTCCATTATAAAAATAAATGTAAAATATGTATTCTTCAAGCTCTGTCAAATTGGCTGTTAATCATTGTCAGACAATCATTTTCAAGCAGATTTAAGTCAAAACTGTAAATCGGCCACTCAAGATCATTCACTGACTTCTTGGTAAGAAACTCCAGTGTAGATTTTGCTTTGTGTTTTAGGTTATTGTCCTGCTGAAAGGTGAATTCATCTCCCAGTGTCTGGAGGAAAGCAGGCAAAACCATGTTTTCCTATAGGATTTTGCCTCCATTACATTTCTTTTTTATCCTTAAAACATCCCAAGTCCTTAATTATTACAAGCATACCCATAACATTATGTCGCAACCAGTATGCATGAATATATGGAGAGTGGTACTCAGTAATGGGTTGTATTGCTTTACCATATTTTTGCAGTATTACTTTAGTGCCTTTTTGCAAACAGGATGCATGTTTTGAAATATTTTCATTCTGTACAGGCTTCCTTCTTTTCACTCTGTCAATTCTGTTAGTAATGTGGAGTAACTACAATGTCAGCCAGTTTAAGTTAGAGATACAGTATCTGGTTTTTGCATTGAATGAGTCTCAATCCCCCATATCACACCATGAGACATCCCGAAAATCGGTCTTCTCATAAAATTGTATGTAGAGTCCGAACAGTTCGGGATACACACTGATATGACCCCTCTGTGGAAAGTCTCTCACAAATAGGTATACACTACAGATCAAAAGAACACCTACTCATTCAAGGGTTTTTCTTTATTTTTACTATTTTTATATTGTAGAATAATAGTGAAGACATCAAAACTATGAAATAACACATGTGGAATCAAAAAAGTGTTAAACAAATAAAAATCTATGTTATATTTGAGATTCTTCAAATAGTACCCTTTGCTTTGCACACTCTTGGCATTCTCTCAACCAGCTTCACCTGGAATGCTTTTCCAACAGCCCTGAAGGAGTTCCCACATATGCTGATCTCTTGTTGACTGCTTTTCCTTCATTCTGTGGTCTGACTCATCCCGAACCATCTCAATTTGGTTGAGGTTAGGGGATTGTGGAGGCCAGGTCATCTGATGCAGCACTTCCTCACTCTCCTTCTTGGTTAAATAGCCCTTACACAGCCTAGAGCTGTGTTGGGTCATTGTCCTGTTGAAAAACAAATAACCCCAAACTAGATGGGATGGCATATCGCTGCAGAATGCTGTGGTAGCCATGCTGGTTGAGTGTGCCTTGAACTCCAAATAAATCACAGATAGTGTCCCAAGAAAAGCACCCCCACACCATAACACCACCTACACCATGCTGTACAAATACACATGCGGAGATCATCTGTTTTACCCACACCACATCTCACAAAGACATGGTGGTTCGAACCAAAAATCTTCAATTTGGAATCCAGACCAAAGGACAAATTTCCACAGGTCTAATGTCCATTGCTCATGTTTCTTAGCCCAAGCAAGTCTCTTCTTGTTATCGGTGTCCTTTAGTAGTGGTTTCTTTGCAGCAATTCGACCACCAAGGCCTGATTCACACAATCTCCTCTGAACAGTGGATGTTGAGATGTGTCTGTTACTTGAACTCTGTGAAGCATTTATTTGGGCTGCAATTTCTGAGGCTGGTAACTCTAATGAATTTATCCTCTGCAGCAGAGGCAACTCTGGTTTCTTCAATTCCTGTGGCGGTTTTCATGAGAGCCAGTTTCATCATAGCACTTCCAGGTGACTACCACATGAAGCTGGTTGAGAGAATGCCAAGAGTGTGCAAAGCTGTCATCAAGACAAAGAGTGGCCACTTTGAAGAATATCAAATATCAAATATATTTTTATTTGTTTAACACTTTTGGTTACTAATTGATTCCATATGTGTTATTTCATAGTTTTGATGTTTTCACTATTATTCTACAATGTAAAGAAAAACCATTGAATGAGTGTCTGAACTTTTGACTGGTACTGTATGTATGGAGCAGTGGAGGCTGCTGAGGTGAGGACGGCTCATAATAATGTCTGGAATGGAGTGAATATAATGGCATCAAACTGTGTGTTTGATGTATTCGATAACATTCCACCTTGTACGCTCCAGCCATTACCGCGAGTCCCTCCTCCCCAAATCAGGTGCAACCAACCTCCTGTGCTATGGAGACTGTTTCGTGCCAAAGATTAGGGGTTAAGAACTTCTAAAAAAAAAATGTGTTTCCTGATCTTTCTTATCTCTCAGATATAGGACAGTCACTTCAGAACAAACTTCATTTTGATTGTTTGGGGGGACTACAGTATCTGTTGTTCCATGTAGTGAATTTTGTATGGACTAAGAACAGTACGGCCAAATAAATGTTTTCATCAAATCAGAAAAAAATAAATGATACCTCAAGGAGTCTTGAAATTCAAAACGATCCTTGGTATGACCTTCTTAAAACAATTCCATATGATTTAGCTTAGAAGAAACCCCCTTCTTAGACTGTAATGGGTTAAACTCTTTAACTGTTTATTTAAGTCCCTTTTGGCTTATTCTAATGCTTACCCAATAAAAATGCACGTTATGCTACACAAATTACAGACAGTAGCCTACAAGTAGCAAAATAGTACTAATTTGATTCAACATGAAATGTATCAATGTGTTTGAAATAGTCCTATAGCTTACTGTTTACATTTGAATGCAGTCATCTCAGTTTTCATTTTAAGCATATTTTTATACTTCACTTGTTTGTATACAATTGCAAAGACATTGGGACACTTTGTATTTGTAGTCAACTTTGTTCTGAAGTTATCTGTGTCACAGAGAAATGGAGAAACCATGTGATTATGTGTTTTGGCTCCTGAGTGGCACAGCGGTCTAAGGCACTGCATCTCAGGGCTAGAGGCGTCACTACAGACCCTGGTTTGATTCCAGTGTGTATCACAACCGGCCGTGATTGGGAGTCCCATACAACGGCGTACAATTGGCCCAGCGTCATCCAGGTTAGGGTTTGGCCCAGGTAGGCCGTCATTGTAAATAAGAATTTGTTCTTACTGACTTGCCTAGTTAAATAAAGATAGTGGAGATCTTCTGTGTATAAAGTGACGCAGGAGGGCAAAAAAACCTCTGACGCACTTAGCTGTTCTACGAGCAGTTTGAGGCAGGCATTAGATTACAAGCATTTTCCAAGGATCTACCGATGCACTTAGCCTTAAAATGCTTTTGGGAAACCGGGCACAGGCATTTTCAGCAAAACACAGTCATGTATGTCCCAAGGTAAAAACAGGGTACATCTGCTTGCTGTATAGGATCCGATACTAATTTCCCCCGAGGGATATACAATAAGGAAAACTAACAAACTACAGGCATGTGTCTTACAATTCACCCCGCTTTCCTCCCTCTCAACACTATCCCTGTAAGATTATTTCCCTCTCTGTCTTCCTCCCTCACTAAATATTAATTTCATCCACTTGATTTGGTATTCCCATCAGATGCTGAGATTAATATGATATGCATGGAGCCTATGTGATGGACCTGGTTCCCACTAGATAACACGACCACAGGCAACATATTCTATTCACTGATATGGAGAAAAATATTATATTCACTGATCTAAGGTCAGTTTAGTGTTTTTCTCCATAATGGTTTATGGTTAGGATTTAAGGGGGGGGGGGGGGGGGGGGGGGGGAGGAGCTGATCCTAGATCAGTAAATGTTAGGGACTTCTACTGTATTACAGCATCTAAAATCAGATTATGTCAGAGTGCCCCCTGGTGGTGAGGGTACACAATCACTCATCCATCCATTGAAATAGAATGACTAGAACGGAGCAACGCCTGTCCATGACTTGAATGGGGATGTCCATTCTACAGATTATATTTCTATGCCTCTATCCCCAGAGAGATATAAGACGGGAGTCTCACTCATCCCAGCAGGCAGACTGACAGTATGATTCATGAGCAGCACTTAGGCCACTGACTCAGGCATCAATCTGATTTCAGTTCACTCTTTTTCGCATGGATTAAGCAACAAAGTGTCACATATCAGGGCAGGGGTGCATGGCTGTATTACAAAACATTGGGATATGCATAATCATACTCTGAGGGATGAAGGGAATGTATATCAACTGCCATCTGCAGCATCTTAGAACACATTGATGGATTGGCTGATGCAGAGGAATGTGGTGTGTTAAGGCTGGTTTACAGTTGGTTTTTATCGACATGTCTGTAGACAGTTGTCGCAGTGACACCATGAACATTCTATTGTTGTCCGACATCGTTGTCGTGATGAAAAAATATAAACGACAGGCTGCATGACATCAGCCGCCTCATGGTCCAAACAGCACAACTGCTGTATGTTACATCAATAATGGCCAGAGCATAGCTGACAACATCTTAACTTGAGCACAGTTTTATTTATTATTAATCATTATAACTCAAAACAATATCATTTACAAGTTCATGGCGAGCTGATGGAGGAAGACATGTTTGTGTCATCGGTGATGTGAGGCCCCATTGTTTAGCTTAGCAATGGCTACGAAGGGTAAAGTAAGCTTCAGAACATTGAAAAAAAAACGTGTGAAATGAACATATTGAAATGAACATGTTTTGTTTTTAGGCTTAAGGCATATTCATGCCATCTTAACTGGCTGCACTACTAACATCCAACTTCAACTTGAAGAATGTATTTTTTTGTACTAGAAATATTTAGCTAGCCAGCTGACCATTGCTAGCTGTTTGGATGGGCAGCTAGGCACTGCATAGCAAGCTAGCAATACATATCGACAAACACGGCAAAAACTATAATGCAGGCTAGATCAAACTATCTTACAACCTTAGCTAAATGGGTTATGAAAAATTGTTAACTAGCTTGCTGACTTTGGGTTGGTTGAAAGCTGTTACATTCCAAATGCTCAACAAGTAGCAACTTGATCATTGACTTTCGGCCGTGCAGTCCGTCCCGAACATAAAACACATGTTTAGGTTTTACAAACCTGATCGGTCACCGACGACAACTAGCTGGCTCGGGTCTTTGAAGTGCACAAAGTGGTGGTGTCGTTTTCTCATCAATATTTTGGGATTTATGCTGATGAAGATTGACACTGCTTCTTCCTTGCCTTAAACTATATACTGTAGCTAGGCTAGGCTTGTCTCATCGAAATGAGATACTAGTAACTTTGCTTAGCTGGCTGGCTATCCGACCAGTTAATGTGCATGATATATTTCTAGTCCTAGCCACAAGAAATACACTGCAGTGGAGAAGAAGCAAAGCAAAAAAACGATGGTAATGTTCCCACTTACACTAGATACGGATTCAGCAAACTTGTCTGTTTTTACAGTGGCACAGGACACCCGCGTGCATGCAGTTATTGCATTTAATTAGAATTGTAGCACCTCAGCTTCGTAACTTGAAATAAGTGGTAAAAGTTATACATTTTTCAATTAGACTTGCTGGTTCTGCGCATCACAGATCAGGCATCAACTCTGTTATAGATGTAACACATGGTTATTTGAAAATATTATTTAGAAGCCATTTAGCGGTGCATTTGCATGAATGCATTTCAATGAGAGATTCATTTTTCCTTTACCCTTTGTGAATCTGAATCTGTTGCTACCCACTGGGCACAAAAGTCAGTTCAACATTGAGTTTGGTTGAATTGTTAACTAATGTGAAATCAACAAAAAACATTCACCATGTCATTGGATTTAGGTTAAAAGACAAAATGCTATTACGTTGATAACTTTTTGCAAATCCAATCAGTTTTTCACATTGATTCAACATCATCACAGATTTTTTGTTGTTGTTGAAATGATGTGCAAACAACGTTCATTCAACCAGTTTTTGCCCAGTGCAGTTGTAACATTTAAACCTGTCTTCCTCCATTACAGAACATTGCTTAAGGTTGTGAGTGTGACTAAATAAAAGCAAAGCATTCTACCAGGGAATTTGAGAATTGCTGTCTCAGTCAGGTAACCATGACAACGAATGCTGTGACAGGATTGAACTTTTTTAGTCTGCCTCTGCCCTCCGAGGAGGAAACCGACAATCGCAGCGACTGTCTACACACATTTCCCTGGAGTATAAAGGATATGTAGTTTTGACCGACATGTCTTTAGTCCAAGTATGAACCGGCCTTTAAGTCCAATCACAGAGGAGCTTCGGAAGAAAAAGTGTGAGTTGATTAAATCTAGGTCTAAACCTTTAATTGAAGGAAAAGTCCAATAAATATGCATTACGTTAGGCCACAATCTACTGCCACAATTTTATCAATAAAATAGTATTTTAAGCAGAGGGTTTTGTACATGAGGCTTGAGCCTCAGAATACAAATGAGTTCCTAGACACCACAGGAGGGCAGTGTGTTTGTTAAAATACTCCTCCCATTTAAGGAATCATGTGGGAATAGAGTAAAAACTGTCACAAAACTAATTTGTGTGTTGGTTTTGTGTGCTTGTGTGCATCTGCCTACATACAGTATTCACATGTGACTGTATGTTTGTACTTGAATGTTGTTTCTGGGAGTGTGCTTGTGTATGTGAGTGTGCATAAAAAATATTGCTAATTGACTATGCCTGTATTGATATTGCAGTATGGATTCTTTCCTGTTGTCACAATTAATGATTTACAATGTGCTAATGTGTTGACTACAAACATTACCAATCAAGGCAAGCCATGAAGCAAGCCACTCTCTCTCCTTTTACCCGTCTCTTTTCCTCTCTCTTTATTCCCACCCCCTCTCTACCTTTATCACCCCCCCCCCCCCCCCCCCCCCCCCCCTCTCTGATTCAGAGGTGTTGGGTTAAATGCGGAAGACACATTTCAGTTGAATGCATTCAGTTGGACAACTGACTATGTATCCCCCTTTCCTTTCTCTCTCTCTCTCTCTCTACCACTCTCACTTTCTCACTCTCCAATTAAAGCCCTGAAGACAATCAATTTTCACAGAGGTTAAATCTACATCAGCACTAAGCTACCTCTAAATATCTGGAGGCGTCCACTTTTTTACGTTACACTTGGCAAATTACATAGATTCTTCAGGTGTATAATGGGCCCTTCATCATACGACATGTGATCTGTAAACACTGGATCCACCGCCTCACCCAATATCTTCATGGTGATTTACTACCAATTCTATTTGAATATATTTCTATATGTCACGTAGGAAGCTTAAAGGGACCAGGGTGAGTATGGTATGGCTGAGATTGCCTTTGTGACATGAAGACCTATTCCCTGGGTGCATTGAAATGGCTGTGATTATAACAGCAATAAACTGTCCTATCAGAATTTTGGTATCTTTCAAGGATTTGATGTAGTCTATCACAAAACATCTAGTGGCACTTTTGGGTACTTCATATTATCACAGTATTCCTGTAATTATCTCTGCCTTCCATGTGGCCTTATCACATGTCAAATATATTAAATAATTAAATAAGATGATTTTTAAATGTAAAAAAGTATTGACAAAGCTGTAAAACATTATCCTAAATATAAACCATTAACTTAGTAAATGAATGCCATTGGTGTGTAATATGAGAGTTTCAGCATAAAATATCCTTTACTTTCTTTTACACTTATTTATTTTACTATGTCGATGTAAACTCATGGACAATGTCTCAATTGTCTTAAAAACACGTATTTAACCTGTGTCCTCCCCTTCATCTACACTGATTGAAGTGGATTTAACAAGTGTTATCAATAATGGATCACCTGGATTCACCTGGTTGGTCTATGTCATGGAAAGAGCAGGTATCGTTAAAGTTTTGTATACAAATAAAAAAATGTAAAGTATAAATTATCAAAGTTAAAATAGATTGCCATAGATTTTCAGTTTAAAAACCTCTTTGGCTAGGTGGGATGCTAGCAGAGCGCGAAATACAAAATATAAAATTCTTAATATTAAACGTTCGTGAAAATACAAGTGTCCTACATCATTTAAAAGCTTCACTTCTTGTTAATCCAGCCGCTTTGTCAGATTCCAAAAAGGCTTTACGGCGAAAGCATACCATGCGATTATCAGAGGACAGCGCCCCACATACAAAAGCATTACAAACATTTTCCAACAAGCAGAGGCGTCAGGAAAGTCAGATATAGCGATAAAATAAATTACTTACCTTTGAAGATCTTCCTCTGTTTGCAATCCCAAGGGTCCCAGCTACATAACAAATGGTCCTTTTGTTTGATAAAGTCCTTCTTTATATCCCCAAAAAGTCAGTTTAGTTTCATACAAATGAATCCCAAAAGTTACCAATAAACTTTGTCGAAACAAGTCAAACAACGTTTCTAATCAATCCTCAGGTACTCTAATATGTAAATAAATCATCAAATTTAAGACGGAGAATAGTGTGTTCATTACTGGAGATAAATAACGAAGTGCGCGCTCTCAATCACGCGCGCCACAATACTACAGCCAAAATGGGAGCCACCTAGAAAAATTACAAATTCTAGCTCTTTTTTCAAAAAACAAGCCTGAAACTCTTTCTAAAGACTGTTGACATCTACTGGAAGCCCTAGGAACTGCAATATGGGAGGTATTCCATTGACATTCCCATAGACAGCCATTTCAATGAGTGGTGAGCTCCAAAAAAATATTTTCCGGATGAATTCTCCCTCAGTTCTGTTATACTCACAGACATTATTTTAACAGTTTTTGAAACGTTAGAGTGTTTTCTATCCAATACTACCAGTTATATGCATATCCTAGCTTCTGGGCCTGAGTAACAGGCAGTTTACTTTGGGCACCTCATTCATCTAAACTTCCAAATACTGCCCCCTATCCCTAACAAAATGACTGAAAATAACTTCTGTAAATTACAGGTAGATTTGCAACCCAAATGCAAATACTTGGTGTGTATTGTTTAAAGAAACTCAGTCTGACACTAGAGGCAATATGGTACTCTGGAAAATCATTAACATCCTTAGCTCTCCAGATTGTAGTATTCTAGGAGCTTTACGAGCAATAACCGAGAATATACACTGAGTATACAAACATTAAGAACACCTGCACTTTCCATGACATAGACTGACCAGATGAATCCAGGTGAAATCCACTTCAATCAGTGTAAATGAAAGGGAGGAGACAGGTTGAAGAAGGATTTTTAAGCCTAGAGAACATTTCTCAAAGTAGAGCAAATGCAACACAATGAAAGCTATGTGTGCAGAAAGCAGATATGTAGTTACAACTGTACTGGGCAGATGGCAGATAGCATGTATGGCATCATGTGGGCAAATGGTTTGCTGATGTCAATGTTGTGAACAGAGTGCCCCATGGATATGGTCAGTGATCTGTTTATTAACTTGGCTTTCAAAGACTTTAGAGAGGCAGGGCAGGATGGATATAGGTCTATAACAGTTTGGGTCTAGAGTGTCACCCCCTTTGAAGAGGGGGATGACTGCGGCAGCTTTCCAATCTTTAGGGATCTTGGACAATACGAAAGAGAGGTTGAACAGACTGGTAATAGGGGTTGCAACAATGGCGGTGGATAGTTTTAGAAAGAGAGGGTCCAGATTGTCTAGCCCAGCTGATTAGTACGGGTCCAGGTCATGCAGCACATTCAGAACATCTGCTATCTGGATTTGGGTGAAGGAGAAGCTGGGGAGGCTCGGGCAAGTAGCTGTGGGGGGGGCGGAGCTGTTGGCCGGGGTAGGGGTAGCCAGGAGGAAAGCATGGCCAGCCATAGAGAAGTGCTTATTGAAATTTTCGATTATCATGGATTTATCATTGGTGACCGTGTTACCTAGCCTCAGTGCAGTCGGCAGCTGGGAGGAGGTGCTCTTGTTCTCCATGGACTTTACAGTGTCCCAAAACGTTTTGGAGTTAGAGCTACAGGATGCAAATTTTTGTTTTTGTGCTGGTCAAGGGCAGTCAGGTCTGTTCTTACTTCTACATTTTTTGAAAGGGGCATGCTTGTTTAAGATAGTGAGGAAATTACTTTTAAAGAATGACCAAGCATCCTCTACTGACGGGATGAGGTCAATATCCTTCCAGGATACCCGGGCCAGTCAATTAGAAAGGCCTGCTTGCAGAAGTGTTTTAGGGAGCGTTTGACAGGGATGAGGGGTGGTCATTTTTTATTTTTTTTTATTTTTTTATTTCACCTTTATTTAACCAGGTAGGCTAGTTGAGAACAAGTTCTCATTTGCAACTGCGACCTGGCCAAGATAAGGCATAGCAGTGTGAACAGACAACACAGAGTTACACATGGAGTAAACAATTAACAAGTCAATAACACAGTAGAAAAAAGGGGAGTCTATATATACATTGTGTGCAAAAGGCATGAGAAGGTAGGCAAATAATTACAATTATGCAGATTAACACTGGAGTGATAAATGATCAGATGGTTATGTACAGGTAGAGATATTGGTGTGCAAAAGAGCAGAAAAATAAATAAATAAAAACAGTATGGGGATGAGGTAGGTGAAAATGGGTGGGCTATTTACCAATAGACTATGTACAGCTGCAGCGATCGGTTAGCTGCTCAGATAGCAGATGTTTGAAGTTGGTGAGGGAGATAAAAGTCTCTAACTTCAGCGATTTTTGCAATTCGTTCCAGTCACAGGCAGCAGAGAACTGGAACGAAAGGCGGCCAAATGAGGTGTTGGCTTTAGGGATGATCAGTGAGATACACCTGCTGGAGCGCGTGCTACGGATGGGTGTTGCCATCGTAACCAGTGAACTGAGATAAGGCGGAGCTTTACCTAGCATGGACTTGTAGATGACCTGGAGCCAGTGGGTCTGGCGACGAATATGTAGCGAGGGCCAGCCGACTAGAGCATACAAGTCGCAGTGGTGGGTGGTATAAGGTGCTTTAGTGACAAAACGGATGGCACTGTGATAAACTGCATCCAGTTTGCTGAGTAGAGTGTTGGAAGCAATTTTGTAGATGACATCGCCGAAGTCGAGGATCGGTAGGATAGTCAGTTTTACTAGGGTAAGTTTGGCGGCGTGAGTGAAGGAGGCTTTGTTGCGGAATAGAAAGCCGACTCTTGATTTGATTTTCGATTGGAGATGTTTGATATGGGTCTGGAAGGAGAGTTTAGAGTCTAGCCAGACACCTAGGTACTTATAGATGTCCACATATTCAAGGTCGGAACCATCCAGGGTGGTGATGCTGGTCAGGCGTGCGGGTGCAGGCAGCGAACGGTTGAAAAGCATGCATTTGGTTTTACTAGCGTTTAAGAGCAGTTGGAGGCCACGGAAGGAGTGCTGTATGGCATTGAAGCTCGTTTGGAGGTTAGATAGCACAGTGTCCAAGGACGGGCCGGAAGTATATAGAATGGTGTCGTCTGCGTAGAGGTGGATCAGGGAATCGCCCGCAGCATGAGAAACATCATTGATATATACAGAGAAAAGAGTCGGCCCGAGAATTGAACCCTGTGGCACCCCCATAGAGACTGCCAGAGGACCGGACAGCATGCCCTCCGATTTGACACACTGAACTCTGTCTGCAAAGTAATTGGTAAACCAGGCAAGGCAGTCATCCGAAAAACCGAGGCTACTGAGTCTGCCGATAAGAATACGGTGATTGACAGAGTCGAAAGCCTTGGCAAGGTCTATGAAGACGGCTGCACAGTACTGTCTTTTATCGATGGCGGTTATGATATCGTTTAGTACCTTGAGCGTGGCTGAGGTACACCCGTGACCGGCTCGGAAACCAGATTGCACAGCGGAGAAGGTACGGTGGGATTCAAGATGGTCAGTGACCTGTTTGTTGACTTGGCTTTCGAAGACCTTAGATAGGCAGGGCAGGATGGATATAGGTCTGTAACAGTTTGGGTCCAGGGTGTCGCCCCCTTTGAAGAGGGGGATGACTGCGGCAGCTTTCCAATCCTTGGGGATCTCAGACGATATGAAAGAGAGGTTGAACAGGCTGGTAATAGGGGTTGCGACAATGGCGGCGGATAGTTTCAGGAATAGAGGGTCCAGATTGTCAAGCCCAGCTGATTTGTACGGGTCCAGGTTTTGCAGCTCTTTCAGAACATCTGCTATCTGGATTTGGGTAAAGGAGAACCTGGAGAGGCTTGGGCGAGTAGCTGCGGGGGGGGGGGAGCTGTTGGCCGAGGTTGGAGTAGCCAGGCGGAAGGCATGGCCAGCCGTTGAGAAATGCTTGTTGAAGTTTTCAATAATCATGGATTTATCGGTGGTGACCGTGTTACCTAGCCTCAGTGCAGTGGGCAGCTGGGAGGAGGTGCTCTTGTTCTCCATGGACTTCACAGTGTCCCAGAACTTTTTTGTTGGAGCTACAGGATGCAAACTTCTGCCTGAAGAAGTTGGCTTTAGCTTTCCTGACTGACTGTGTGTATTGGTTCCTGACTTCCCTGAACAGTTGCATATCGCGGGGACTATTCGATGTTAGTGCAGTCCGCCACAGGATGTTTTTGTGCTGGTCGAGGGCAGTCAGGTCTGGAGTGAACCAGGGGCTATATCTGTTCTTAGTTCTGCATTTTTTGAACGGAGTATGCTTATCTAAAATGGTGAGGAAGTTACTTTTAAAGAAAGACCAGGCATCCTCAACTGACGGGATGAGGTCAATGACCTTCCAGGATACCCGGGCCAGGTCGATTAGAAAGGCCTGCTCACAGAAGTGTTTTAGGGAGCGTTTGACAGTGATGAGGGGTGGTCGTTTGACTGCGGCTCCGTAGCGGATACAGGCAATGAGGCAGTGATCGCTGAGATCCTGGTTGTAGACAGCGGAGGTGTATTTGGAGGGCCAGTTGGTCAGGATGACGTCAATGAGGGTGCCCTTGTTTACAGAGTTAGGGTTGTACCTGGTGGGTTCCTTGATGATTTGAGTGAGATTGAGGGCATCTAGCTTAGATTGTAGGACTGCCGGGGTGTTAAGCATATCCCAGTTTAGGTCACCTAACAGAACAAACTCTGAAGCTAGATGGGGGGCGATCAATTCACAAATGGTGTCCAGGGCACAGCTGGGAGCTGAGGTGGGTCGGTAGCAGGCGGCAACAGTGAGAGACTTATTTCTGGAGAGAGTAATTTTCAAAATTAGAAGTTCGAACTGTTTGGGTATGGACCTGGAAAGTATGACATTACTTTGCAGGCTATCTCTGCAGTAGACTGCAACTCCTCCCCCTTTGGCAGTTCTATCTTGACGGAAGATGTTATAGTTGGGTATGGAAATCTCAGAATTTTTGGTGGCCTTCCTGAGCCAGGATTCAGACACGGCAAGGACATCAGGGTTAGCAGAGTGTGCTAGAGCAGTGAGTAAGACACACTTAGGGAGGAGGCTTCTGATGTTGACATGCATGAAACCAAGGCTTTTTCGATCACAGAAGTCAACAAATGAGGGTGCCTGGGGACATGCAGGGCCTGGGTTTACCTCCACATCACCCGCGGAACAGAGAAGGAGTAGTATGAGGGTGCGGCTGAAGGCTATCAAAACTGGTCGCCTAGGGCGTTGGGGACAGAGAATAAGAGGAGCAGGTTTCTGGGCATGGTAGAATATATTCAGGGCATAATGCGCAAACAGGGGTATGGTGGGGTGCGGGTACAGCGGAGGTAAGCCCAGGCACTGGGTGATGATGAGAGAGGTTGTATCTCTGGACATGCTGGTTGTAATGGGTGAGGTCACCGCATGTGTGGGGGGTGGGACAAAGGAGGTATCAGGGGTATAAAGAGTGGAACTAGGGGCTCCATTGTAAACTAAAACAATGATAACTAACCTGCACAATAGTATACAAGGCATATTGACATTTGAGAGAGACATACAGCGAGGCATACAGTAATCACAGGTGTTGAATTGGGAGAGCTAGCTAAAACAGTAGGTGAGACAACAACAGCTAATCAGCTAGCACAACAACAGCAGGTAGAATGGCGATTGATTAGGCAGAGAGGGTCGGATTAACTACACACAGAGCCTAAGTGCGGCTGGGGCCGACAGATAAAACATAAACAAGCAGAATGGATTACCGTGATTAATGGACAGTCCAGCATGCATCAGCTATGTAGCCAAGTGATCAGTGATTTGACCGCGGACCCATAATGGATGCAGGCAATGAGGCAGTGATTGGTGAGATCCTGATTGAAAATAACAGAGGTGTATTTGGAGGGCAAGTTGGTCAGGATAATATCTATGAGGGTGCCCATGTTTACGGATTTAGGGTTGTACCTGGTGGGTTCCTTGATGATTTGTGTGAGATTGAGGGCATCTATCTTAGATTGTAGGTATGCCGGGGTGTTAAACAGTTTAAGTCACCTAACAGAATGAACTCTGAAGATATATGAGGGGCAATCAATTCACATATGGTGTCCAGGGGACAACTGGGAGCTGAGAGGGGTCTATAACAGGCAGCAACAGTGAGATACTTATTTCTGGAGAGATTCATTTCTAAAATTAGAAGTTCGAACTGTTTGGGCATAGACCTGGAAAGTATGACAGAACTTTGCAAGCTATCTCTGCAGTATATTGCAACTCCTCCCCCTTTGGCAGTTCTATCTTGATGGAAAATGCTGTAGTTGGGTGTGGAAACGTCCAAATTTTTGGTGGCCATCCTAAGCCAGGATTCAGACACGGCAAGAACATCAGGGTTGGCGGAGTGTGCTAAAGCAGTGAGTAAAACAAACTTAGGGAGGAGGCTACTGATGTTGACATGCATGAAACCAAGGCTTTTTCGATTACAGAGGTCAACAAATGAGAGTGCCTGGGTTAACCTCCACATCACCCGAGGAACAGAGAAGGAGTAGGATGAGGGTACGGCTAAAGGCTATCAAAACTAGTCGTCTAGTGCGTTGGGGACATATTTCTGGCCTTGGTAGAATAGATTCAGGGCATAATGTGCAGGCAGGGGTATGGTGGGGTGCGGGTACAATGGAGGTAAGCCATTGTGATAAGTGATGATAAGAGAGGTTGCATCTCTGGATGTGCTGGTTATACTGGGTGAGGTCACCGCATGTGTGGGGGGTGGGACAAAGGAGGAATGTGTGTGTGTGTGTGTGTGTGTATTTAACTGACTAGAATGCTTAAAAGGCCATTCAAATGTTAAATATCGGTTGTCGGTATCGTTTTTTGGGGGGGCATATCGGTATAGGCCAAAATGTTCATACCTAATATTCTTAGGTTTTTTAAAACTTTTATTTAGTCATGGGAAACCCATTGAGACCAGGGTTTAATTTTCAAATGTGCCTAGAGCACAGCAGTACAAAATGATCACCGTAACAAAGAACTTTCAACACTACAGGCACAACAATCTATTCATCCAGTCAAAACAACTGCAGCTCTCATTCAACACATCTAACACTAGTCTTAAACTGCCCTGGCAGCACCAGGGACTCAAGATGCAAGGAGTTCTGCAGGCTATTCCAAGACTGGGAGGCATTAAAACTGAAATAGGATTTACCTACATCGGTACGGACTAGTGGAACCTCGAGAGTAAACCATCCCTGTGAATGGGTTTGGTGTCTCATATTTTTTAATTTTTGTTTTGCTGTAAGAGACCCTCAGATTTGCCTAAAAAAAAGCATCACATTCTGTCTCATTCCTGATGGCGATTTCACTTGTCACAACTGTGTCCAACTTTATGCCATGATCAGATGGATCTCTTATCTATCCCCATTCAGGTGAGAGGATAAAGGTTTGAGGTAGAATAACATATAACACAAAATATGTTAAGCAGATGTTATTGCGAGTGTAGCAAAATGCTTGTGCTTCTTGTTCCGACAGTGCAGTAATTTCTAACAAGTCATCTAACAATTCCACAACAATTACCTAATAGACACAAATCTAAGTAAAGGGATGGAATGAGAATATATACAGATACATATATGGATGAGCGATAACTGTGTGGCATAGGCAAGATGCAATAGATGGTATAAAAAGCAGTATATAGATATGAGATGAGAAATGCAAGAAATGTAAACATTATTAAAGTGGCATTATTAAAGTGACTTGTGATCCATTTATTAAAGTGGCCAGTGATTTCAAGTCTGTATGTAGGCAGCAGCCTCTCTGTGTTAGTGATGGCTGTTTAACAGTCTGATGGCCTTGAAATAGAAGCTGTTTTTCAGTCTCTCGGTCAAAAATTGGATGTAATACAGTGCCTTGCGAAAGTATTCGGCCCCCTTGAACTTTGCGACCTTTTGCCACATTTCAGGCTTCAAACATAAAGATATAAAACTGTATTTTTTTGTGAAGAATCAACAACAAGTGGGACACAATCATGAAGTGGAACGACATTTATTGGATATTTCAAACTTTTTTAACAAATCAAAAACTGAAAAATTGGGCGTGCAAAATTATTCAGCCCCCTTAAGTTAATACTTTGTAGCGCCACCTTTTGCTGCGATTACAGCTGTAAGTCGCTTGGGGTATGTCTCTATCAGTTTTGCACATCGAGAGACTGAATTTTTTTCCCATTCCTCCTTGCAAAACAGCTCGAGCTCAGTGAGGTTGGATGGAGAGCATTTGTGAACAGCAGTTTTCAGTTCTTTCCACAGATTCTCGATTGGATTCAGGTCTGGACTTTGACTTGGCCATTCTAACACCTGGATATGTTTATTTTTTAACCATTCCATTGTAGATTTTGCTTTATGTTTTGGATCATTGTCTTGTTGGAAGACAAATCTCCGTCTCAGTCTCAGGTCTTTTGCAGACTCCATCAGGTTTTCTTCCAGAATGGTCCTGTATTTGGCTCCATCCATCTTCCCATCAATTTGAACCATCTTCCCTGTCCCTGCTGAAGAAAAACAGGCCCAAACCATGATGCTGCCACCACCATGTTTGACAGTGGGGATGGTGTGTTCAGCTGTGTTGCTTTTACGCCAAACATAACGTTTTGCATTGTTGCCAAAAAGTTCAATTTTGGTTTCATCTGACCAGAGCACCTTCTTCCACATGTTTGGTGTGTCTCCCAGGTGGCTTGTGGCAAACTTTAAACGACACTTTTTATGGATATCTTTAAGAAATGGCTTTCTTCTTGCCACTCTTCCATAAAGGCCAGATTTGTGCAATATACGACTGATTGTTGTCCTATGGACAGAGTCTCCCACCTCAGCTGTAGATCTCTGCAGTTCATCCAGAGTGATCATGGGCCTCTTGGCTGCATCTCTGATCAGTCTTCTCCTTGTATGAGCTGAAAGTTTAGAGGGACAGCCAGGTCTTGGTAGATTTGCAGTGGTCTGATACTCCTTCCATTTCAATATTATCGCTTGCACAGTGCTCCTTGGGATGTTTAAAGCTTGGGAAATCTTTTTGTATCCAAATCCGGCTTTAAACTTCTTCACAACAGTATCTCGGACCTGCCTGGTGTGTTCCTTGTTCTTCATGATGCTCTCTGCGCTTTTAATGGACCTCTGAGACTATCACAGTGCAGGTGCATTTATACGGAGACTTGATTACACACAGGTGGATTGTATTTATCATCATTAGTAATTTAGGTCAACATTGGATCATTCAGGGATCCTCACTGAACTTCTGGAGAGAGTTTGCTGCACTGAAAGTAAAGGGGCTGAATAATTTTGCACGCCCAATTTTTCAGTTTTTGATTTGTTAAAAAAGTTTGAAATATCCAATAAATGTCTTTCCACTTCATGATTGTGTCCCACTTGTTGCTGATTCTTCACAAAAAAATACAGTTTTATATCTTTATGTTTGAAGCCTGAAATGTGGCAAAAGGTTGCAAAGTTCAAGGGGGCCGAATACTTTCGCAAGGCACTGTAAATGTATCACTAGTCACTTTAAACAATGCCACATTTATATAATGTTTACATACCCTACATTACTCATCTCAAATGTATATACTGTACTTTATACTCTATTCCATCTACTGCTCATCCTAATATGTTTATGTACATATTCTTATTCATTCCTTTACACTTCTGTGTATAAGGTAGTTGTTGTGAATTTGTTAGATTACATGTTAGACATTACTGCATGGTCGGAACTAGAAGCACCAGCATTTTGCTACACTCGCATTAACATCTGCTAACCATGTTTATGTGACCAATATGATTTGATTTGATATGTGTCTGAACTGTGACTCCACTTTATCCCTATACCGACATTTCGCTTGTTTGATTTCCTTGCGAAGGGAATAACTACACTGTTTGTATTCAGCCATATTCCCAGTCATTTTTCCATAGTTAAATGCGGTGGTTAGGAAATGTTCATGTGTGATTTTCTGAGTAATCGCAATATAATATACAGTTGAAGTCGGAAGTTTACATACACCTTAGCCAAATACATTTAAACTCAGTTTTTCACAATTCCTGACATTTAATCCTCGTAAAAAAATCCCTGTTGTAGGTCAGTAAGGATCGCTACTTTATTTTCAGAATGTGAAATGTCAGAATAATGGTAGATAGAATGATTTATTTTAGCTTTTATTTCGTTTAGAAATTCTGGTCATCTTTTTACAGAGCACATTGTATACATTTTGCCCAGCTGTTTTGATGGAATATTGTATTGTAAATTATGCCACAGGGCATTCAAAAGTATTCAGACGCTGTGAGTTTTTCCACATTTTGTTACATGACAAACTTATTCTAAAATGGATTAAATCGTTTTTTATTACCTGCTCAATCTACACATAATACCCCATAATGACAAAGCAAAAACAGATTTTGAGCAATTTTAGCAATTAAAAAAACATTCAAATTTACATAAATATTCAGACCCTTTACTCAGTACTTTCTTGAAGCACCTTTGGCACCGATTAATGAATCAAGTCTTCTTGGGTATGACGCTACATGCTTGGCACACCTGTATTTGGGGAGTTTCTACCATTCTTCTCTGTTGATTCTCTCAAACTCTGTCAGTTTTGATGGATTCGTCGCTACACAGCTATATTCAGGTCTCTCAAGAGATGTTCGGGTTCAAGTCCGGTCTCTGGCTGGGCAGGTCAAGGACATTCAGAGATTTGTCCCAAAGCTACTCCCGCGTTGTCTTGGCTGTGTGCTTAGGGTCGTTGTCCTGTTGGAAGGTGAACCTTCACCCCAGTCTGAGGTCCTGAAGAAGGTTTTCATCAAGGATCTCTCTGTACTTTGCTCCGTTCATCTTTCCCTCGATCCTGACTAGTCTCCCAATCCCTGCCACTGAAAAACATCCCCACAGCATTATACTGCCACCACAGGACTAAGATCGAATCGTACTACATCAGCTCCGACGCTCATCGGATGTGGCAGGGCTTGCAAACTATTACAGAATACAAAGTGAAGCACAACTGAGAGCTGCCCAGGGACACGAGCCTACCAGATGAGCTAAATAACGTCTATGCTTGCTTCAAGCATGAGAGCATCAGCTGGTCCGGATGACTGTGTGATCACGCTCTCCGCAGCTGATGTGAGTAAGACTTTTAAACAGGTCAACATTCACAAGGCCGCTGGGCCAGAAGGATTACGAGGATGAGCATCCACCAAATGGCAAGTGTCTTCACTGACATTTTCAACCTCTCCCTGACCGAGTCTGTAATACATCCATGATTCAAGCAGACCTCCATAGCCCCTTTGCCCAAGAACACTAAGGTAACCTGCCTAAATGACTAACTCACGTCTGTAGCCATGAAATGCTTTGAAAGGCTGGTCGTGGCTCACATCAACACCATTATCCCAGAAACCCTAGACCCACTCCAATTTGCATACTGCACCAACAGATCCACAGATGATGCAATCTCTATTGCACTCCACACTGCCCTTTCCCACCTAGACTAAAGGAACACCTATGTGAGAATGCTATTCATTGACTACAGCTCAGCGTTCAACACCATAGTGACCTCAAAGCTCATCACTAAGCTAAGGACCCTGGGACTAAACACTTCCCTCTGAAACTGGATCCAGGACTTCCTGACGGGCCACCCCAGGTGGTAAAGGTAGGTTACAACACATTCGCTATGCTGATTCTCAACACGGGTGCCCCTCAGGGGTCCGTGCTCAGTCCCCTCTTGTATTCCCTGTTCACTAATGACTGCATTGCCAGGCACAACTCCAACACCATCATTAAGATCACCGACAACGATGAGGCCGTCTATAGAGAGGAGGACAGAAACCTGACCGTGTGGTGCAAGGACAACAACCTCTCCCTCAACGTGATCAAGACAAAGGAAATGATTGTGGACTACAAGAAAAGGAGGACCGAGCACGCCCCCATTCTCATCGACAGGGCTGTAGTCGAGCAGGTTGAGAACTTCAAGTTCCTTGGCGTCCACATCACCAACAAACTAACATGGTCCAAGCACATCAAGACAGTCATGAAGAGGGCACAACAAAACCTATTCCCTCTATACCAGGCGGTGTCAGAGGAAGGCCCTAAAATTGGCAAAGACTCCAGCCACCCTAGTCATAGACTGTTCTCTCTGCTATTTCATGGCAAGCGGTACCGGAGCACCAAGTCTAGGTCCAAACAGTTTCTGAACAGCTTCTACCCATAAGCCATAAGACTCCTGAACAACTAATCAAATGGCTGCACAGAGCATTTGCACCCCCCGCTGCTGTATAGCCACTTTAATAACCCTACCTGCATGTACATAATTACCTCAATTACCTCGACACCGATGTCCCCGCACATTGACACATTGACTCTGAACCGGTACCCCCTGTATATAGCCCCGCTACTGTTATTTACTGCTGCTGCTTAATTATTTGTTTTTCTTATCTCTTACTTTTTTGTTGTTGACTGCATTGTTGGTTAAGGGTTTGTAAGTAAGCATTTTACTGTATGGTCTACACCTGTTGTATTCGACGCATGTGGCAAATATAATTTAATTTGATTTGATTTGACTTTGATTCACCGTAGGGATGGTGCCAGGTTTCCTTCAGACTTGACGCTTGGAATTCAGGCCAAAGAGTTCAATCTTGGTTTCATCAGACCAGAGTTTCTCATGGTCTGAGAGTCCTTTTGGTGCCTTTTGGCAAACTCCAAGTGGGCTGTCATGTGCCTTTTACTGAGGAGAGGCTTCCGTCTGGCCATTCTGCCATATTGGCGGAGTGCTGCAGAGATGGTTGTTCTTCTGGAATGTTCTCCCATATCCACAGAGGAACTCTAGAGCTATGTCAGAGTGACCATTGGGTTCTTCGTCACTTCCCTGACGAAGGCCCTTCTCCCCCGAATGCTCAGTTTGGCCGGGTGGCTAGCACTAGGAAGAGTCTTGGTTCCAAACTTCTTCCATTTAAGAATAATGGAGGCCACTGTGTTCTTGGGGACCTTCAATGCTGCAGAAATGTTTTGGTAACCTTCCCCAGATCTGTGCTTCAACACAATCCTGTCTCTGAGCTCTACGGACAAATCCTTCGACCTCGTGGCTTGATTACTTATACTTATGAAAATAAGGTTTGTGTTTTTTATGTTTAAAAAATGTCTAACAACCTGTTTTTTCTTTGTCATTATGTGTAGATTGATGAGGATTTTTGTATTTAATCAACTTTAGAATAAGGCTGTAACGTAAGAAAATGTGGAAAAAGTAAACGAGTCTGAATACTTTCTGAATGCACTGTATATGTGTATGCAACTATAGAATTTAAACTTCCATTCTAGTCTTTAAATAAGCTATCACTGTTTTCAAAACAAGAATCAACACAATCTGAGATGCAAGCCCAACATAGCACCTCACATCGAAGCCAACCAGCCTTTGCTTATTTAAATGCAACACAGTTGGCGAGGTGGATGAGTTTCACAAGAGGCGCTACAGATATCTCTGAAATGTTCTCTGACCAAATATTGTTTTGAATGCAAGGCTGGTGAATGGGACGGGTAACATACACACAAGCACCCACGTCCCTACGGATTTGTTCCTCAAGCATTTTCTGCTCTTGAAAGCCATTTCAGAGATTGCGTGTGCATGCTTCAGAGAGCATCTTTGGAGTGTGGGAGATTATTGTAATGGGGTGGATGGCTGTGGAACATAGGTATGAACATAAAACGGATTGTTAATACAGCTTCTCCCCAGCTGGATCTCACATTTCAGATCTTGTCTTTGACTTAGGGGAAGGACAACCTCCAGTGTCATAATGGCACTCCCCATTGGTGGTCCAGTTGTCTTGGAAGATAAGAAGAAGTAAAAGGACAAGAACAAGACCAGTTTCATAATAATTGTGATTGGCTTACACTGTAGGGCTCTGCATAACAACTGTGACTAGGAATGGACAGAGGGATTAGATCAAGATTGTGGAAGTGACAACAGAGTGTTAAGGCGTGGATGACGTGTAGGGCATTTTTAGTATGTGAGGCAGAGACAGAGGTGTTAGTGCTGTCAGATAAACTGGATCAATATGGTTTGTTAGAAGGTGAACCCAAGTGTATGCAAAGTAGAGTGAGATAAACAGAGTTGGTTAAGAGTGTGAAGAGCTTTATGTCACCAACGTGTATGGGCCAGTCCTGGTCTGTAAGAACCAACCTACAGTGAATAGACTGAAGGAGAAGCATGTAGTAACAAACTTCCTCAGACCAGATCTTGTTCAACTCACTGGCTAAACACGGTTAAAAGCTGATTCAGCAAAGATCCCCATGCAGAGAGATTTAAACACCTGTGCAACTGTTTTACCCACAAAAAGCACCGCTGAACCTCCCTCTCACCACTATCTCTCTCCACAAGGAAACAAGTAGGAGATTTACACATTTCCCTATAAGCGCCCAGCTTCATAAAGAATGTATCAGCCAAGAAGTTGCTCTCTCGCCTCCTTTTAGTCATCCTTTTAGTGGTAAAAGCATGTTGTATGTACTCCAGAGAGAGGCCTTGCTGCTAAAAATATATATGAAAACACCTTTGAAGGAAAGTAGGCCAGGCTTATCTTTTGACATTTGCCGCTGCGGTTTCTCCCTTTGTTTGTTTGGTTTGTTGAGCTTGCTTGCTCTATAACACATTTCACGGACACCTGCCTCAGATGCTATGGAAGTTAGCGGTGTACTTCCACACATGCACCAGTGGCAATTTTAGCATATAAATCTTGGTGGGGTAAACTCAACCAAATTATTTAGATGTATGCCACCAAAGCCACTACACAAAAGACTATTATTTTATAAGCCCTATGTGGTCTAAAAAGGAAAGAAAATACAATCACGAGGATCCACTTTTATAGGCAATATACCCACGCACAGACAGTGCATTGCGCAAACAAAACAACCCTCTCAATTTCAACTGTAATTACATGGACATTACTGAACATTATGTTGAATAAAAAATATTTGAATGGGAAGAGACTGTCACAGGCAAACATGGTTACAGACCCAACAACATTATAGTATCCCCTCCTCGTGAAGAAAAGCACATGAGCTAATTATAATACACATTGTCAGCAAAACAATGAAATAATTCCAACATTGTCTAAAATTAAAACTCGTTTTCAAGCACTCCACAAATTTCTTATTAACAAACTCTAGTTTTGTCAAGTCGGTTAGGACATCTACTTTGTACAAGTCATTTTTCCAACAATTGTTTACAGACAGATTATTTCACTTATAATTCACTGTATCACAATTCCAGTGGGTCTAAATTGACTATGCCTCTAAACAGCTTGGAAAATTCCAGAAAATGATGTCATGACTTTAGAAGCTTCTGATAGGCTAATTGACATCATTTGAGTAAATTGGAGGTGTACCTGTGGATGTATTTCAAGGCCTACCTTCAAACTGTGCCACTGCTTGACATCCTGGGAAAATCAAAAGAAATCAGCCAAGACCTCAGAAAAAAATTGTAGTCTGGTTCATCCTTGGGAGCAATTTCCAAATGCCTGAACGTACCATGTTCATCTCTACAAACGATAGTACGCAAGTATATACACCATGGGACCACGCAGCCATCATACCGCTCAGGAAGGAGACACGTTCTGTCTCCTAAAGATGAACGTACTCTGGTGCGAAAAGTGCAAATCAATCCCAGAACAACAGGACCTTGTGAAGATGCTGGAGGAAACAGGTACAAAAGTATCTATATCCACAGTAAAAATGCATCCTATATTGACACAACCTGAAAGGCCACTCAGCAAGGAAGAAGCCACTGCTCCAAAACCGCCATAAAAAAGCCAGACTACGGTCTGCAGCTGCACATGGGGACAAAGATCATTATTTTTTGGAGAAATGTCCTCTGGTCTGATTAAACTGTTTGGCCATAATGACCATTGTTATGTTTGGAGGAAAAATGGGGAGGCTTGCACTTCACAAAATAGATATGGCGTCATAAGGCCGGAAAATGATGTGGATATATTGAAGCAACATCTCAAGACATCAGTCAGGAAGTTAAAGCTTGGTCACAAAGGGAACTTCCAAATGGACAATGACCCCAAGCATACTTCCAAATTTGTGGCGAAATGGCTTGACAACAAAGTTGGTGTGGCCATCACAAAGCCCTAACCTCATACCTATAGAAAATGTGTGGGCAGAACTTAAAAAGCAGGCCTACAAACCTGACTCAGTTACACCAGCCCTGTCAGTAGGAATGGGCCAAAATTCACCCAATTTATTGTGGGAAGCATGGTGGAAGGCTACCCGAAACGTTTGACCCAAGTTCAACAATTTAAAGGCAATGCTACTAAATACTAATTGAGTGTATGTAAACTTCTGACCCACTGGGAATGTGAAAGAAATAAAAGCTGAAATATATAATTCTCTCTACTATTATTCGGACATTGCACATTCTTAAAATAAAGTGGTGCTCTTAATTGACCCAAAACAGGGATTTTTACTAGGATTAAATGTCAGGAATTGTGAAACACTGAGTTTAAATGTATTTGGCTAAGGTGAATGTACATTTCCAACTTCAGCTGTAAATCTGTGATTGATTTTGTGGAAAAACCTTGCAGAATATATGGCTCCCCATGAGTGACAGAACACTGAGCCAATCACAGCGCAACTAGGGAAGATTACCAATGCCTATGCTCTCTGGCTGCCCCAACACCACCGAAAGCATTGAGCTAGGCTGAAACACCTCTATTTTGGAGCTGCCTAACTCAAGAAAGAGACCATGTTTGTATGCGGCTTTATTAACTTAATCTTTGTAAAAAAATGTACATTGTTCGCAAGCTGATTTGTGACACAAATTAATGCCAAAATAGCATGCAAAACAGGCAACACATTTTTTTGTTTTTTGTTTGCTAAACAGGTTCTGCCCCACCTGCCCTGAATGACAGGTCGCCACTGCCAGTCGGATCAAATTAATCATAGTGGGCAGAACAAGCAAGGAGGTGTGCGAGTTCTAGCATGTACAGTGCATTTGGAAAGTATTCTGACTCGTTCACTTTTTCCACATTTTATTACGTTGCAGCCTTATTGTAACATTGATTCAATTAATTGTTTTCCTCATCAATCTACACACAATACCCCATAATGACAAAGCAATGTTTTTTTGCAAATGTCTTCAAAATTAAAACAGAAACCATATTTACACATGTATTCAGACACTTTGCTATGAGAATCGAAATTGAGCTCAGGTGCATCCTGTTTCCATTGATCATCCTTGAGATGTTTCTACAATTCGATTGGAGTTCACCTGTGGTACATTCAATTGATTGGACATGATTTGGAAATGCACACATCTATCTATATAAGGTCCCATTGATGACAGTGCATGTCAGAGCAAAAACCAAGCCATGAGGTCGGAGGATTTGTTCGTAGTGCCATCCCTATGGAGAAGCACTGTGGTGGCACCATGATGCTGTGGCACCACAGTCACCCTTTTTTTGGCTCACCCTACTACTGTCTATATTAGGTCCCACAGTTGACAGTGCAGGAATTGTCCGTAGAGCTCTGAGACAGAATTGTGTCGAGGCACAGATCTGGGGAAGTGTACCAGAAAATGTCTGCAGTATTGAAGAGCCACAAGAACAGTGGCCTCCATCATTCTTAAATGGAATAAGTTTTTACTGGCTTGGCTTCCTCAGTGGTTTTACCCACGTACCGTTAGTGTAGCAGATACTGGATCATCTAAAAATCATGTTTGGCATTTGACCTTTGATTCATCTTCATGAATACCAAATATGTGACAAAATTGTAAGTTCAACTTTAAGTCATTCAATATCACATTCCTGTGCAAAAACCATTGGGTTTTGAATTAAATTATCTGTCTGTTTGCTGGAGTGAGCCCCAACTAATTCTTCTAATGCATTCATCATCACTTAATTTGCGTAAGTATAGCTGATGAATGGTTTAACTTCTACTATTTGTGCATTGCAGTGGCATGATAGAATTCTAACTTCCCAAAATGTTGGGATGATTACACACACCAGTTAGAGCCAATGAAGCAAGTCCAAAATACACTGCTCAAAACAAAAAGGGAACACTATAATAACACATCCTAGATCTGAATGAATGAAATATTCTTATTAAATACTTTTTTCTTTACATAGTTGAATGTGCTAACAACAAAATCACACAAAAATGATCAATGGAAATCAAATGTATCAACCCATGGAGGTCTGGATTTGGAGTCACACTCAAAATTAAAGTGGAAAACCACACTACAGGCTAATCCAACTTTGATGTAATGTCCTTAAAACAAGTAAAAATGAGGCTCAGTAGTGTGTGTGGCCTCCACGTGCCTGTATGACCTCCCTACAATGCCTGGGCATGCTCCTGATGAGGTGGTGGATGGTCTCCTGAGGGATCTCCTCCCAGACCTGGACTAAAGCATCCGCCAACTCCTGGACAGTCTGTGGTGCAACGTGGCGTTGGTGGATGGAGTGAGACATGATGTCCCAGATGTGCTCAATTGGATTCAGGTCTGGGGAACGGGCGGGCCAGTCCATAGCATCAATGCCTTCCTCTTGCAGGAACTGATGACACACTCCAGCCACATGAGGTCTAGCATTGTCTTGCATTAGTAGGAGCCCAGGGCCAACCGCACCAGCATATGGTCTCACAAGGGGTCTGAGGATCTCATCTCGGTACCTAATGGCAGTCAGGCTACCTCTGGCGAGCACATGGCGGCCCCCCAAAGAAATGCCACCCCACACCAGGACTGACCCATCGCCAAACCGGTCATGCTGGAGGATGTTGCAGGCAGCAGAACGTTCTCCACGGCGTCTCCAGACTGTCACGTCTTTCACAGGGCGCCAGTGGCGAATTTGACAATCTTGGTGTTCTCTGGCAAATGCCAAACGTCCTGCACGGTGTTGGGCAGTAAGCACAACCCCCACCTGTGGATGTCGGGCCCTCATACCACCCTCACGGAGTCTGTTTCTGACCGTTTGAGCAGACACATGCACATTTGTGGCCTGCTGGAGGTCATTTTGCAGGGCTCTGGCAGTGCTCTTCCTGCTCATCCGCTCCCGCGGAGGTAGCGGTCCTGCTGCTGGGTTGTTGCCCTCCTATGGCCTCGTCCACGTCTCCTGATGTACTGGCCTGTCTCCTGGTAGCGCCTCCATGCTCTGGACACTACGCTGACAGACACAGCAAACCTTCTTGCCACAGCTCGCATTGATGTGCCATCCTGGATGAGCTGCACTACCTGAGCCAGTTGTGTGGGTTGTAGACTCCGTCTCATGCTACCACTAGAGTGAAAGCACCGCCAGCATTCAAAAGTGACCAAAACATCAGCCTGGAAGCACAGGAACTGAGAAGTGGTCTGTGCTTTTCACCTGCAGAACCACTCCTTTATTGGGGGTGTCTTGCTAATTGCCTATAATTTCCACCTGTTGTCTATTTCATTTGCACAACAGCATGTGAACTTTGTCAATCAGTGTTGCTTCCTAAATGGACAGTTTGATTTCACAGAAGTGTGATTGACTTGGAGTTACATTGTGTTGTTTAAGTGTTCCCTGTATTTTTTTGAGCAGTGTACAGTGCCTTGCGAAAGTATTCGGCCCCCTTGAACTTTGCGACCTTTTGCCACATTTCAGGCTTCAAACATAAAGATATAAAACTGTATTTTTTTGTGAAGAATCAACAACAAGTGGGACACAATCATGAAGTGGAACGACATTTATTGGATATTTCAAACTTTTTTAACAAATCAAAAACTGAAAAATTGGGCGTGCAAAATTATTCAGCCCCCTTAAGTTAATACTTTTTAGTGCCACCTTTTGCTGCAATTACAGCTGTAAGTCGCTTGGGGTATGTCTCTATCAGTTTTGCATATCGAGAGACTGAAATTTTTTCCCATTCCTCCTTGCAAAACAGCTCGAGCTCAGTGAGGTTGGATGGAGAGCATTTGTGAACAGCAGTTTTCAGTTCTTTCCACAGATTCTCGATTGGATTCAGGTCTGGACTTTGACTTGGCCATTCTAACACCTGGATATGTTTATTTTTGAACCATTCCATTGTAGATTTTGCTTTATGTTTTGGATCATTGTCTTGTTGGAAGAAAAATCTCGGTGACAATCTTGGTGTTCTCTGGCAAATGCCAAACGTCCTGCACGGTGTTGGGCAGTAAGCACAACCCCCACCTGTGGATGTCGGGCCCTCATACCACCCTCACGGAGTCTGTTTCTGACCGTTTGAGCAGACACATGCACATTTGTGGCCTGCTGGAGGTCATTTTGCAGGGCTCTGGCAGTGCTCTTCCTGCTCATCCGCTCCCGCGGAGGTAGCGGTCCTGCTGCTGGGTTGTTGCCCTCCTACGGCCTCGTCCACGTCTCCTGATGTACTGGCCTGTCTCCTGGTAGCGCCTCCATGCTCTGGACACTACGCTGACAGACACAGCAAACCTTCTTGCCACAGCTCGCATTGATGTGCCATCCTGGATGAGCTGCACTACCTGAGCCAGTTGTGTGGGTTGTAGACTCCGTCTCATGCTACCACTAGAGTGAAAGCACCGCCAGCATTCAAAAGTGACCAAAACATCAGCCTGGAAGCACAGGAACTGAGAAGTGGTCTGTGCTTTTCACCTGCAGAACCACTCCTTTATTGGGGGTGTCTTGCTAATTGCCTATAATTTCCACCTGTTGTCTATTTCATTTGCACAACAGCATGTGAACTTTGTCAATCAGTGTTGCTTCCTAAATGGACAGTTTGATTTCACAGAAGTGTGATTGACTTGGAGTTACATTGTGTTGTTTAAGTGTTCCCTGTATTTTTTTGAGCAGTGTACAGTGCCTTGCGAAAGTATTCGGCCCCCTTGAACTTTGCGACCTTTTGCCACATTTCAGGCTTCAAACATAAAGATATAAAACTGTATTTTTTTGTGAAGAATCAACAACAAGTGGGACACAATCATGAAGTGGAACGACATTTATTGGATATTTCAAACTTTTTTAACAAATCAAAAACTGAAAAATTGGGCGTGCAAAATTATTCAGCCCCCTTAAGTTAATACTTTTTAGTGCCACCTTTTGCTGCAATTACAGCTGTAAGTCGCTTGGGGTATGTCTCTATCAGTTTTGCATATCGAGAGACTGAAATTTTTTCCCATTCCTCCTTGCAAAACAGCTCGAGCTCAGTGAGGTTGGATGGAGAGCATTTGTGAACAGCAGTTTTCAGTTCTTTCCACAGATTCTCGATTGGATTCAGGTCTGGACTTTGACTTGGCCATTCTAACACCTGGATATGTTTATTTTTGAACCATTCCATTGTAGATTTTGCTTTATGTTTTGGATCATTGTCTTGTTGGAAGACAAATCTCCGTCCCAGTCTCAGGTCTTTTGCAGACTCCATCAGGTTTTCTTCCAGAATGGTCCTGTATTTGGCTCCATCCATCTTCCCATCAATTTTAACCATCTTCCCTGTCCCTGCTGAAGAAAAGCAGGCCCAAACCATGATGCTGCCACCACCATGTTTGACAGTGGGGATGGTGTGTTCAGCTGTGTTACTTTTACGCCATACATAACGTTTTGCATTGTTGCCAAAAAGTTCAATTTTGGTTTCATCTGACCAGAGCACCTTCTTCCACATGTTTGGTGTGTCTCCCAGGTGGCTTGTAGCAAACTTTAAACAACACTTTTTATGGATATCTTTAAGAAATGGCTTTCTTCTTGCCACTCTTCCATAAAGGCCAGATTTGTGCAATATACGACTGATTGTTGTCCTATGGACAGAGTCTCCCACCTCAGCTGTAGATCTCTGCAGTTCATCCAGAGTGATCATGGGCCTCTTGGCTGCATCTCTGATCAGTCTTCTCCTTGTATGAGCTGAAAGTTTAGAAGGACGGCCAGGTTTTGGTAGATTTGCAGTGGTCTGATACTCCTTCCATTTCAATATTATCGCTTGCACAGTGCTCCTTGGGATGTTTAAAGCTTGGGAAATCTTTTTGTATCCAAATCCAGCTTTAAACTTCTTCACAACAGTATCTCGGACCTGCCTGGTGTGTTCCTTGTTCTTCATGATGCTCTCTGCGCTTTTAACAGACCTCTGAGTCTATCACAGTGCAGGTGCATTTATACGGAGACTTAATTACACATAGGTGGATTGTATTTATCATCATTAGTCATTTAGGTCAACATTGGATCATTCAGAGATCCTCGCTGAACTTCTGGAGAGAGTTTGCTGCACTGAAAGTAAAGGGGCTGAATAATTTTGCACGCCCAATTTTTTTGTTTTTGATTTGTTAAAAAAGTTTGAAATATCCAATAAATGTCGTTCCACTTCTTGATTGTGTCCCACTTGTTGTTGATTCTTCACAAAAAAATACAGTTTTATATCTTTATGTTTGAAGCCTGAAATGTGGCAAAAGGTCGCAAAGTTCAAGGGGGCCGAATACTTTCGCAAGGCACTGTACATAGTTAACAAGGGCTCCAGTATAGACTGTAACATATGGTCCTCTGGGATATAGGTTAGACACCTCACAGAAAAAATAATTACTGTAGCGATATACACTGAGTGTACAAAACATTAGGAACACCTTCCTCATATTGAGTTGGACCCCTTTTGCACTCAGAACAATTCGTTGTGGCATGGACTCTACAAGGTGTCGAAAGCATTCCACGCGGAAAACTTTGAGCGTGAAAAACCCAGCAGCACTGCAGTTCTTGACACAAACCAGTGCGCCTGGCATCTACTACCATACCACGTTCAAAGGCACTTAAATATTTTGTCTTGCCCATTCGCCAACTGAATGGCATTCATACACAATCCATTTCTCAATTGTCTCAAGTCTAGAAAATCATCTACACTGATTGAAGTGGGTTTTCCTGGTCAGTCTGTCATGGAAAGAGCAGGTGTTCCTAATTTTTTGTACACACAGTGTAGAAGGGATTAACGGCTCACACAGCAAAACTAGCTATCAATCAAACTAAGTACTTCATTAATCAAAACCAGTATCTAGATTGTTATTTTTCAAGAACTTCCCATTTAAGCCACTTGTTGACTGAGTACAGGGCCCTTCTGTGACCCAAATCTATGTCTGATGTGCTCCTCTAATAGGTGACATTTGTGGGGAGCCAAGTGACAAAAGTGATAATCCTGTCCTGGCCATGCAGGAGGACAGCATGGATCAGTGGGAGGCTTCTGCCTGTCCGTGAGATCTCTGCCTCTATCTCTGGTGCTCAGTCTCCCAGAGTACTGATCCTGTCCCTAGGGCCAAGTGTATCTTCCCGAGCTGTCTGCTGAATCTCTCACTTCCATAGGTAGAGAGCTATAGTAGCTTACATGGTCTTGCACAATATCTCTATCAGTTAGGGCCATTCTTACTGCCTCACAGACAGAGAGCTTTGTTCTATTTTAAGGCAGCCACGTCAAGTGCTCCATTTCTCAACTTGACAAGCCCACTTTTTAATCGTTCATCAGGCTTTTTTTGTGCCATCCCTCATTTTCAAAGAGTCGAATATCCTGTTAGGCATTTTTCTACCTTTTAAGAGATGATAATGATCTCGGTTTTCCTGCTTTCAGAGCTCTTCGACATGTGAAGAGGAAGACAGACGAAAGATAGAGATTAATTCTAAAATAACTAGAAATGGAGTGACACATTCACAGTTTCAAGAGAGCTTCAATATCCAAATGAAAGACGAAGTCGTATTATTCTGATCTCAACTTCAGACTTGTGCTTGAAAGTCTTGTCAAATCTTGAGAGTGGACAAGACTAAATCCCATGCAAGAAAAAATACCACTGTTGAAGTGTGACCTTACCAAGTAGTCCAACTTTCCTATCTTAATCTGTTGATTCAACTATTGGTATGAATTGTTATTTTTCAAAATTACTCTCTGGATGTTTTTGACTCAACTACTTGGGGGTGAGATTGCCTCGTAGGTACATTGCACGTTATTTGTCTCCACAACCCAGCCTCACAGACACATAAAACCTTTGTTTGACGGTCAATCTTCTTTTAATTTTCTACAAGAGGTATGATTCTAGATCGGCAAGATAAATGACATGCTACTTTAGCTACGAAAGCGTTGGGAAACTCACCCCTGACTATTCTGTGGATTTGAATTAACAGCTGCCAAGTTTGATCAAATCAAACTAGCACATGAGGCACTCATGATTATACTTCCCAGTATGGGACAGAATTGTTATGATATGCAACTGTGCATGTTTAAATAATTTCAGTTGGGAAAGTCAGCAGCTTTGTCTTATTCATACCGGGGTCTGTGGTGGAAGCTGGCAAGTTTTGCAGTTGTAAGCATTCTCTCCTGAATGTTTCATAGCAGGTTTCCTTAGTGAAGGTTCACCCATGCACAACAAATAAACTGACCACATATTGCATTAAATAAACAATTCATTACAAATCTGAGATTAAATAAACATGATGGCAGATTCCTGAATGCAGCTGTGAGTTAATATTGAATCCCCATGGACGTTCTGAGAAAGGAGATGACAGTCTGCAAATCATTTCTACTGATGATGTTTCAGGAGACCAACTGTAAAATTGTGAAAGCACTTGATGTAAATACTGTATGTATCCAATTTCATGGCTATGTAGCCATTTCATGGCTATGATATGCAACTGTGCATGTTTAAATAATTTCAGTTGGGAAAGTCAGCAGCTTTGTCTTATTCATACCGGGGTCTGTGGTGGAAGCTGGCAAGTTTTGCAGTTGTAAGCATTCTCTCCTGAATGTTTCATAGCAGGTTTCCTTAGTGAAGGTTCACCCATGCACAACAAATAAACTGACCACATATTGCATTAAATAAACAATTCATTACAAATCTGAGATTAAATAAACATGATGGCAGATTCCTGAATGCAGCTGTGAGTTAATATTGAATCCCCATGGACGTTCTGAGAAAGGAGATGACAGTCTGCAAATCATTTCTACTGATGATGTTTCAGGAGACCAACTGTAAAATTGTGAAAGCACTTGATGTAAATACTGTATGTATCCAATTTCATGGCTATTGGTATTGTGACAAAGATGACATGATGAGATGCACTTTTAGAAAAAAAAGATGTTATTTGAAACCTTAAACCTTCGACTGTCCCCGTAGGAGAACCCTTTCTTGCTGAAGAATCCTTTTGGATCCCTTTTTTCTAAGAGTGTGGGAACAAAACCGGAATGCTCAATGGATCTGTTTATCTAGAGCCGTGCATATCAATTATCTCAAAATAGCTGGTCTAGGATTAGGGAACCGCTGTCCATGTAATCTTACTCATTGTGATCTAATAGGCAAAACTGATCCTAAATCAGTACTCATAATCTAAAACATTTGACACATTTGACCCCAGGACACAATTGCATGATCCAGAACACGAAGAGACCACTTTTTTGCAAATCTGTTAACCAAAATTACATGCAGTAGTATGGTCCAAGTGGGAACTGAATTCCCAATGAACTGGTAATCACGTGATTATACACTAAGTCAAATCAAATGTTATTTGTCACATACACATGGTTAGCAGATGTTAATGCGAGTGTAGCGAAATGCTTGTGCTTCTAGTTCCGACAATGCAGTAATAACCAACAAGTAATCTAGCTAACAATTCCAAAACTACTACCTTATAGACACAAGTGTAAGGGGATAAAGAATATGTACATAAAGATATATGAATGAGTGATGGTACAGAGCGGCATAGGCAAGATACAGTAGATGGTATTGAGTGCAGTATATACATATGAGATGAGTATGTAAACAAAGTGGCATAGTTAAAGTGGCTAGTGATACATGTATTACATAAAGATGCAGTAGATGATAGAGTACAGTATATACATATACATATGAGATGAATAATGTAGGGTATGTAAACATTATATTAGGTAGCATTGTTTAAAGTGGCAAGTGATATATTTTACATCATTTCCCATCAATTCCCATTATTAAAGTGGCTGGAGTTGAGTCAGTGTGTTGGCAGCAGCCACTCAATGTTAGTGGTGGCTGTTTAACAGTCTGATGGCCTTGAGATAGAAGCTGTTTTTCAGTCTCTCGGTCCCAGCTTTGATGCACCTGTACTGACCTGGCCTTCTGGATGATAGCGGGGTGAACAGGCAGTGGCTCGGGTGGTTGTTGTCCTTGGTGATCTTTCTGGCCTTCCTGTGACATCGGGTGGTGTAGGTGTCCTGGAGGGCAGGTCGTTTGCCTCCGGTGATGCATTGTGCAGACCTCACTACCCTCTGGAGAGCCTTACGGTTGTGGGCGGAGCAGTTGCCGTACCAGGCGGTGATACAGCCCGACAGGATGCTCTCGATTGTGCATCTGTAGAAGTTTGTGAGTGCTTTTGGTGACAAGCCGAATTTCTTCAGCCTCCTGAGGTTGAAGAGGCGCTGCTGCGCCTTCTTCACGATGCTGTCTGTGTGGGTGGACCAATTCAGTTTGTCTGTGATGTGTACGCCGAGGAACTTAAAACTTACTACCCTCTCCACTACTGTTCCATCGATGTGGATAGGGGGGTGTTCCCTCTGCTGTTTCCTGTAGTCCACAATCATCTCCTTAGTTTTGTTGACGTTGAGTGTGAGGTTATTTTCCTGACACCACACTCCGAGGGCCCTCACCTCCTCCCTGTAGGCCGTCTCGTTGTTATTGGTAATCAAGCCTACCACTGTTGTGTCGTCCGCAAACTTGATGATTGAGTTGGAGGCGTGCGTGGCCACGCAGTCGTGGGTGAACAGGGAGTACAGGAGAGGGCTCAGAACGCACCCTTGTGGGGCCCCAGTGTTGAGGATCAGCGGGGTGGAAATGTTGTTGCCTACCCTCACCACCTGGGGGCGGCCCGTCAGGAAGTCCAGGGCGGTGTCGAGACCCAGGGTCTCGAGCTTGATGACGAGCTTGGAGGGCACTATGGTGTTAAATGCCGAGCTGTAGTCGATGAACAGCATTCTCACATAGGTATTCCTCTTGTCCAGATGGGTTAGGGCAGTGTGCAGTGTGGTTGAGATTGCATCGTCTGTGGACCTATTTGGGCGGTAAGCAAATTGGAGTGGGTCTAGGGTGTCAGGTAGGGTGGAGGTGATATGGTCCTTTACTAGTCTCTCAAAGCACTTCATGATGACGGAAGTGAGTGCTACAAGTGTAGTCATTTAGCTCAGTTACCTTAGCTTTCTTGGGAACAGGAACAATGGTGGCCCTCTTGAAGCATGTGGGAACAACAGACTGGGATAGGGATTGATTGAATATGTCCGTAAACACACCAGCCAGCTGGTCTGCGCATGCTCTGAGGGCGCGGCTGGGGATGCCGTCTGGGCCTGCAGCCTTGCGAGGGTTGACACGTTTAAATGTTTTCCTCACGTCGGCTGCAGTGAAGGAGAGTCCGCATGTTTTAGTTGCGGGCCGTGTCAGTTGCACTGTATTGTCCTCAAAGCGGGCAAAAAAGTTAGTTAGTCTACCTGGGAGCAAGACATCCTGGTCCGTGATGGGGCTGGTTTTCTTTTTGTAATCAGTGATTGACTGTAGACCCTGCCACATACCTCTTGTGTCTGAGCCGTTGAATTGAGATTCTACTTTGTCTCTATACTGACGCTTAGCTTGTTTGATTGCCTTGCAGAGGGAATAGTTACACTGTTTGTATTCGGTCATGTTTCCGGTCACCAGGATCCGCTTTGCGAAAGTCATATTCTTGGTCGTACTGATGGTGAGTTGCTCTTATGTTCAGTAGTTCTTCTCGACTGTATGTAATGAAACCTAAGATGACCTGGGGTACCAATGTAAGAAATAACACGTAAAAAAACAAAAATCTGCATAGTTTCCTAGGAACGCGAAGCGAGGCGGTCATCTCTGTCGGCGCCTGTTTTCTTCAAGCATCAGTGCAGTGGCAACAAGGGGTCACTGATGCTGTAAAGCCATGGAATGTGGTTCTGTGGTGGCAGTACCTCTGAACTATAGTGATTTATATGTACATGAACATTGTTAATAGCCCACTGGCCTGGAGCCTGTAAAAGCATGTGTTGAGAAAAGGCAGGTGAGGTTTTGGGGGTCATCCAACTTACCATCAGAAAAACCTTTTGGGTATAAACTGGTGGTCTTGTCAGTTTTTCCCCAGTTAGTGTAAGCACCTGACATACAGTATGTTCATTATGTAAGATTTTTTTGGGGGGGGTTAACTGTTGTGTTAGCATCCATGATATTGTTCCAAATGTTTCACTGCAGTAGATGCGATGGGGCCTTACTTTGAAACTTGCAATGTTCCTTCATGGAAATCCACAGAAAAATATTGTCATTAATAATAAGCAAATGCACAATTCAATTGCCCTGGGTGAGATGTACACTTTAATTTCTGTTTAAACTCTAGGGAGTCCATGCCCGAATTGTTTTCATTTTCCCAGGCTTGTTTTTTATAACACATGCACACAATTTATCTTTGTTACATTTTGAATAGGAATAGCCCACAGACACAAAGATGTGAATGCATTAATGCAAATGTAGGCTAAACTATAGAGTCAGGTTCTCACATGTTCCACTTCATTGAGATCTGAGTCTTTACACTTTTCCCTGCCTTGGAATCGTGTTTGCTCAGTACAGCTTGTTTGCTCAGAAATGTAACCATCTCACAAACTTGCAAAGACAAATATCACATCTGTGCATGAAAATATCCATCTGTATGAAATAATCGTTCACATTACATCGATGCTGCTTACCTTATCATCAGAAGAGGGACCAAGAACATTCTGGTGGCATTCCTATTTCAGCACCTTGGACAGCTCCAGCAGCAAGAGAAACTAATAAATACAAATCACAGTGTGCCTTTATGAATCTGCGTTATCTTTGTATTGGGCAAACAATGTTGTGTTGGTGATGGATAGAGAGTAATTGGCTGACAGGGGACTCGTTACAACCAGTTTACTATGACATGTATGGTTGTCAGCCAATGATGCCCGTGCGATAAAGCTCGGTCTACTTGTGCAAAAACTGTTGGTTACTCAACTCATTCATGTGAGGCAAATGTAACGACTCGAGACAGTTGCTCCTGAAGCCAAATACTGTAAATTTCCCTATTTTAAATGAAAAGTTTGAATTACTAATTTTCTTCACAAACAATGGCTAATTTCTCATCTCTCATGCCAAGCAATTACTTTTATAGGTGTGCTTATCTATTTGCTCTATAAGGTGGTGTCATGCCCTGACCTTAGAGAGACTTTTTATTTCTCTATTTGGTTAGGGTGTGATTTGGGTGGGAAATCTATGTTTTCTGTTTCTTTGTTTTTGGCCGAGTGTGGTTCCCAATCAGAGGCAGCTGTCTATCGTTGTCTCTGATTGGGGATCATACTTAGGCAGCCCTTTTTCCCACATTTAGGTTGTGGGATCTTGTCTTTCTTTGTTGCATGTGCTGCACTCCGAAGCTTTACATTCGTTGTGTTGTTTATTGTTTTTTTGGTGGAACATTTAAAAAAGAAAATGTACAACTACCACGCTGCCCCTTGGTCCGATCATTCTACCACTACCGTAACAGGTGGTTTACAGTTCTTTGTCTTTGTGTAGCATAACATTTAATCAATCATTCAATCTGCATGCAAAAAACACAATCAATCATTCAATCTACATGCAAAAACACAGATATTAAAAACAATTCCAAAAAATCTACCTGCAGTAGAGCAAGCATTTTTATCTTTAAAATAAAAATGTTGAGTTAAAAATGCCTTGGTGTTTACAGTGTATCTCCCTCTCTCTTGCGTGTTATGGACCCATTTGAGTAAAGAATTCATATTTTTTTGTAATGCTTGTCGTCTGGGGTAGGAGAGGAGGACCAAGGTGCAGCGTTGTAAGTGTTCATATTATTTAATGAAATATGCAACACTAGACAACACGACAAACAAACAGTCCTGAAAGGTGAAACAAAAACACTAAACAGGAAACAACCACCCACAAAACACAATGGAAAACAGGCTACCTAAATATGGTTCTCAATCAGGGACAACGATTGACAGCTGCCTCTGATTGAGAACCATACCAGGCCAAACACAGAAATAGAAAATCATAGACAAACTAACATAGACAACCCACCCAACTCACGCCCTGACCATACTAAAACAAAAGACAAAACAAAGGAACTAAGGTCAGAACGTGACATTTTTTAAAATATCTAAAATAAAATAGGGTGCTTTGGAGGAGGGCTGGCTCACCAGCTGAAGTTTGGCTTTACAGTGAAAGATGAGTTTATGTGGAGATAGTTGAATAACTAATTAACAAACAGACCGATTTATATGTCAACACCAATGCCCATGCCAAACATCTCAATTAGATGTGAGAGAGAGGCCATGTAAACATATGTTTCCCATGCCAATAAAGCCCCCTAGAGAGAGAGAGAGAGAGAGAGAGAATATTACATCTGCTAATAAAAGAATACAAGAGGCACATGGCAACTTCTAAGTTTTATCTTCGTTTAACCCATCTGGAATCTGGAAAGTTTTATCTGGAATGTAAGCCATTTTTTTTAATCGATTCACTGTCAATCTGATTTTGTTTTATTAATTTCTGATACATGTTATATATTACAACATTTATTTCAGACAGGGTTATATTCATATAATAGAAAATTGCTTCACTGCGAGATTATTGTATGTTTTAAAATATTTATACACTATATATACAAAGGTATGTGGACAGCCATTAAAAAGAGTTGATTCGGCTATTTCAGCCATGCCCGTTGCTGACAGGTTTATAACATCGAGCACACCGCCATGCAATCTCCATAGACAAACATTGGCTCTAGAATGGTCATACTGAAGAGCTCAGTGACTTTCAACGTGGCACCGTCATGGGATGCCACCTTTCTAACAAGTCAGTTCGTCAAATTTCTGCCCTGCTAGAGCTGCCCTGGTCAACCGTAAGTGCTGTTTTTGTGAAGTGGAAACATCTAGGAGCAACAACAGCTCAGCCACGAAGCAATAGGCCACACAAGCTCACAGAACGGGTCCGCCGAGTGCTGAAACGCGTAGAGCGTAAATATCGTCTGTCCTCAGTTGCAACATTCACTGACAAGTTCCAAACTACCTCTGGAAGCAACGTCAGCACAAGAACTGTTCGTCGGGAGCTTCATGAAATGGTTTTCCATGGCCGAGTATCTGCACAGAAGCCTAGGATCACCATGCACAATGCCAAGCTTTGGCTGGAGTGGTGTAAAGCTCGCCGCCATTGGACTATGGAGATGTGGAAACACGTTTTCTGGAGTGATGAATCGCGCTTCACCATCTGACAGCCCGACGGACAAATCTGAGTTTGGCGGATGCCAGGAGAACGCTATCTGCCCGAATGCATGGTGCCAACTGTAAAGTTTGGTGGAGGAGGAATAATGGTCTGGGGCTGTTTTTCATGGTTCGGGCTAGGCCCCTTAGTTCCAGTGAAGGGACATCTTAATGACGCAGCATACAACCTCATCATAGATTATTCTGTGCTTCCAACTTTGTGGCACCAGTTTGGGGAAGGCCTATTCCTGTTTCAGCATGACAATGCCCCCGTGCACAAAGCAAGGTGCATACAGAAATGTTTTTTTCAAGATCGGTGTGGAAGAACTTGACTGGCTTGCACAGAGCCCTGACCTCAACTCCATCAAACACTTTTGGGATGAATTGGAACTCCGACTGCAAGCCAGGCCTAATCGCCCAACATCAGTGCCCGACCTCACTAATGTGCTTGTGGCTGAATGGAAGCAAGTCCACGCAGCAATGTTCCAAAATCTAATGGAAAGCTTTCCCAGAAGAGTGGAGGCTGTAATAAAAGTAAAGGGGGGACCAGCTCCATATTAATGCCCATGGTTTTGGAATGAGATGTTTGACGAGCAGGTGTCCACATACTGTACATTTGGCCATGAATTGTATATACATATACAGTGCATTCAGAAAGTATTCAGACCCCTTGACTTTTCCCACATTATTTTACATTACAGCCTTATACTAAAATGTATTAAAACATGAATGAAATGTTTGCAAATTTACTACAAGTAAAAACTGAAATATCACATTTACATGAGTATTCAGGCTCGGTACTCAGTACTTTGTTGAAGCACCTTTGGCAGTAATTACTGCATCGAGTCTTGTTGGGCATGACGCTACAAGCTTGGCACGCCTGTACTTGGGGAGTTTCTCCCATTCTTCTCTGCAGGTCCTCTCAAGCTCTATCAGGTTGGATGGGGAGCGTTGCTGCACAGCTCTTTTCAAGTCTCTCTAGAGATGTTTCAATCCAGTTTAAGTCCGGGCTCTGGCTAAGAGACTCAAGGACATTCTGAGACTTGTCCCGAAGCCACTCCTGCATTGCCTTGGTTGTGTTATGAGGGTCGCAGACCCCAGTCTGCGGTCCTGAGCAAGTTTTCATCAAGGATCCCTCTGTACTTTGCTCTGTTCATCTTTGTCTCGATCCTGAATAGTCTCACAGTCCCTGCCGCTGAAAAACATCCCCACAGCATGATGGTGCCACCACCACAATTCACCGTAGAGATGGTGCCAGGTTTCCTCCAGATGTGACACTTGGCATTCAGGCCAAAGAGTTCAATCTTGGTTTCATCGGACCAGAAAATCTTGTTTCTCAAGGTCTGAGAGTCTTTAGGTGCCTGTTGGCAAAGTCCAAGTGGGCTGTCACGTGCCTTTTACTGAAGAGTGGCTTCCGTCTGGCCGCTATACCATAAAGGCCCGATTGGTGGAGTGCTGCAGAGATGGTTGTCCTTCTGGAAGGTTCTCCCATCTCCACAGAGAAACTCTGGAGGTCTGTCAGAGTGGCCATCGGGTTCTTGGTCACCTCCCTGACAAAGGCCCTTCTCCCCTGATTGCTCAGTTTGGCTGGGCGGCCAGCTCTTGGAAGAGTCTTGGGGTTTCTAAACTTCTTTCATTTTAAGATTGATGGAGGCCAGTGTGTTCTTGGGGCTCATCAATGCTACAGAAATGCTTTGGTACCCTTCCAATATATAGACAGGTGTGTGCCTTTCCAAATCATGTCCAATCAATTGAATTTACCACAGTAGGACTCCAAGTTTTAGAAACATCTCAAGGATGATCAATGGAAACAGGATGCACCTGAGCTCAGTTTTGTGTCTCATAGCAAAGGGTCTGAATACATACGTCAATAAGTTATTTCTGTTTTTTATTTGTAATAAATTTGCAAAATTCGCTTTGTCATTATGGGTTATTGTGTGTAGATTGATGAGAGGTGAAATTATTTAATCTATTTTAGAATAAGACTGTAACGTAACAAAATGTGGAAAAAGTCAAGGGGACTGAATACTTAACGAATGCACAGTAACGGTCAAAAGTTTGGACATGCCTACTCATTCAAGGGGTTTTCTTTATTTTTACTATTTTCTACATTGTAGAAAAATAGTGAAGACATCAAAATTGTGAAATAACATATATGAAATCATGTGGTAACAAAAGCATCACCTGGAATGCTTATCCAACAGTCTTGAAGGAGTTCCTACATAATACGCTGCTGCATTACCTTCACTCAGCAGTCCAACTCATTCCAAACCATCTCAATTGGGTTGAGGTCAGGTGATTGTTGAGGCCAGGTCATCTGATGCAGCACTCCATCTCTCTCTTTCTTGGTCAAATAGCCCTTACATTGTCCTGTTGAAAAACAAATATTAGTCCCACTAAGCGCAAACCAGATGTGATGGCGTAACACTGCAGAATGCTGTGGTTGCCATGTTGGTTAAGTGTACCTTGAATTCCTAAAAGATCACTGACATTGTCACCAGCAAAGCACCCACACACCATCACACCTCCTCCTCCATGCTTCACGGTGGAAACCACACATGCGGAGAGCATCCAATCACCTACTCTGCGTCTCACAAAGACATGATTTGGACTCATCAAACCAAAGGGCAGATTTCCAAAGGTCTAATGTCCATTGCTCATGTTTCTTGGCCCAAGCAAGTCTCTTCTTATTATTGGTGTCCTTTAGTAGTGAGTTCTTCGCAGCAATTTGACTATGAAGGCCTGATTTACGCAGTCTCCTCTGAACAGTTGGTGTTGAGTTGTTTCTGTTACTTGAACTCTGAAGCATTTATTTGGGCTGCAATTTCTGAGGCTGGTAACTATAATGAACTTATCCTATGCAGCAGAAGTAACTCTGGTTTCTTCCTTTCCTGTGGCGGTCTTCATGAGAGCGAGTTGCATCATAGCGCCTGATGGCTTTTGCGACTGCGCTTGAAGAAACTTTCGAAGTTCTTGACATTTTCCGCATTGACTGACCTTCATGTCTTAAAGTAATGGTGGACTGTTGTTTCTCTTTGCTTATTTGAGCTGTTCTTGCCATAATATGGACTTGGTTGTTACGGTACGTGAATGAGGACCCAAAAGCGAATTAACTTAAACAGAGCTTCTTTAATTACCAAACATAGGTAGGCTCAGACGGACCGGCAGATTCCGACAGGACAAGACAAGGTTACAGCAAACATGACGACAGTCTGGTTCAGGCATGAAACACAACAAACAAGAATCCGACAAAGACAGGAGCAGAAACAGAGAGAGATATAGGGACCTAATCAGAGGGAAAAAGGGAACAGGTGGGAAACGGGGTGAATGGGTAGTTAGGAGGAGACAAGGAACAGCTGGGGGAAAGCGGGGGAGAAAAGGTAACCTAATAACGACCAGCAGAGGGAGACAGGGTGAAGGGAAAGGACAGAGACAAGACACAACATGACAGTACATGACAGTACCCCCCCACTCACCGAGCGCCTCCTGGCGCACTCGAGGAGGAAACCTGGCGGCAACGGAGGAAATCCTCGATCAGCGCACGGTCCAGCACGTCCCGAGAGGGAACCCAACTCCTCTCCTCAGGACCGTACCCCTCCCAATCTACGAGGTACTGGTGACCACGGCCCCGAGGACGCATGTCCAAAATTCTACGGACCCTGTAGATGGGTGCGCCCTCGACAAGGATGGGGGGGGGGGGGGGGGAAGACGAGCGGGGGCGCGAAGGACGGGCTTGATGCAGGAGACATGGAAGACCGGGTGGACGCGACGAAGGTATCGCGGAAGAAGAAGTCGAACTGCGACAGGATTAATGACCCGAGAAATACGGAACGGACCAATGAACCGCGGGGTCAACTTGCGAGAAGCCGTCTTAAGGGGAAGGTTCTGAGTGGAGAGCCAAACTCTCTGACCGCGACAATATCTAGGACTCTTAGTTCTACGCTTATTAGCAGCCCTCACAGTCTGCGTCCTATAACGGCAAAGTGCAGACCTGACCCTCTTCCAGGTGCGCTCGCAACGTTGGACAAAAGCCTGAGCGGAGGGGACGCTGGACTCGGCGAACTGAGATGAGAACAGCGGAGGCTGGTACCCGAGGCTACTCTGAAAAGGAGATAGCCCGGTCGCAGACGAAGGAAGCGAGTTGTGGGCGTATTCTGCCCAGGGGAGCTGTTCTGACCAAGACGCAGGGTTACGAAAAGAAAGACTGCGTAAGATGCGACCAATAGTCTGATTGGCCCGTTCTGCTTGACCGTTAGACTGGGGGTGAAAGCCGGAAGAGAGACTGACGGAAGCCCCAATCAAACGGCAAAACTCCCTCCAAAATTGAGACGTGAATTGCGGACCTCTGTCCGAAACGACGTCTGACGGAAGGCCATGAATTCTGAAAACATTCTCGACGATGATTTGTGCCGTCTCTTTAGCAGAAGGAAGCTTAGCAAGGGGAATGAAATGAGCCGCCTTAGAGAACCTATCGACAACCGTAAGAATAACAGTCTTCCCCGCTGACGAAGGCAGTCCGGTGACAAAATCTAAGGCGATGTGAGACCACGGTCGAGAGGGAATAGGAAGCGGCCTGAGACGGCCGGCAGGAGGAGAGTTACCGGACTTAGTCTGCGCGCAGACCGAACAAGCAGCCACGAAACGACGCGTGTCATGCTCCCAGGTGGGCCACCAAAAACGCTGGCGAATGGAAGCAAGCGTACCCCGAACGCCAGGGTGGCCGGCTAACTTGGCAGAGGAAGCCCACTGAAGAACGGCCAGACGAGTAGGAACGGGAACGAAAAGAAGGTTCCTAGGACAAGCGCGCGGCGACGGAGTGTGAGTGAGCGCTTGTTTTACCTGCCTCTCAATTCCCCAGACAGTCAACCCGACAACACGCCCCTCAGGGAGAATCCCCTCGGGGTCAGTGGAGGCTACTGAAGAACTGAAGAGACGAGACAAAGCATCAGGCTTGGTGTTCTTAGAGCCCGGACGATAAGAAATCACGAACTCGAAACGAGCGAAAAACAGCGCCCAACGCGCCTGACGCGCATTAAGTCGTTTGGCAGAACGGATGTACTCAAGGTTCCTATGGTCAGTCCAAACGACAAAAGGAACGGTCGCCCCCTCCAACCACTGTCGCCATTCGCCTAGGGCTAACCGGATGGCGAGCAGTTCGCGGTTACCCACATCATAGTTACGTTCCGACGGCGACAGGCGATGAGAAAAATACGCGCATGGGTGGACCTTGTCGTCAGAGAGGGAGCGCTGAGAAAGAATGGCTCCCACGCCCACCTCTGACGCGTCAACCTCGACAACGAACTGTCTAGAGACGTCAGGTGTAACAAGGATAGGAGCGGATGTAAAACGATTCTTGAGGAGATCAAAAGCTCCCTGGGCGGAAACGGACCACTTAAAGCACGTCTTGACAGAAGTAAGGGCTGTGAGAGGAGCTGCCACCTGACCGAAATTACGGATGAAACGACGATAGAAGTTCGCGAAGCCGAGAAAGCGCTGCAGCTCGACGCGTGACTTAGGGACGGGCCAATCAATGACAGCTTGGACCTTAGCGGGATCCATCTTAATGCCTTCAGCGGAAATAACAGAACCGAGAAATGTGACGGAGGAGGCATGAAAAGTGCACTTCTCAGCCTTCACAAAAAGACAATTCTCTAAAAGGCGCTGGAGGACACGTCGAACGTGCTGAAGATGAATCTGGAGTGACGGTGAAAAAATCAGGATATCGTCAAGGTAAACGAAAACAAAGATGTTCAGCATGTCTCTCAGGACATCATTGACTAATGCCTGAAAGACAGCTGGAGCGTTAGCGAGGCCGAAAGGAAGAACCCGGTATTCAAAGTGCCCTAACGGAGTGTTAAACGCCGTCTTCCACTCGTCCCCCTCCCTGATGCGCACGAGATGGTAAGCGTTACGAAGGTCCAACTTAGTGAAAAACCTGGCTCCCTGCAGGATCTCGAAGGCTGAAGACATAAGAGGAAGCGGATAACGATTCTTCACTGTTATGTCATTCAGCCCTCGATAATCTATGCAGGGGCGCAGAGACCCGTCCTTCTTCTTGACAAAAAAAAACCCCGCTCCGGCGGGAGAGGAGGAGGGGACTATGGTACCGGCGTCAAGAGCTACAGACAAATAATCTTCGAGAGCCTTACGTTCGGGAGCCGACAGAGAGTATAGTCTACCCCGGGGGGGGGTGGTTCCCGGAAGGAGATCAATACTACAATCATACGACCGGTGTGGAGGAAGAGAGGTGGCCCTGGACCGACTGAACACCGTGCGCAGATCGTGATATTCCTCCGGCACCCCTGTCAAATCACCAGGCTCCTCCTGTGAAGAAGAGACAGAGGAAACAGGAGGGATAGCAGACATTAAACATTTCACATGACAAGAGACGTTCCAGGAGAGGATAGAATTACTAGACCAATTAATGGAAGGATTATGACAAACTAGCCAGGGATGGCCCAAAACAACAGGTGTAAAAGGTGAACGAAAAATTAAAAAAGAAATGGTTTCACTATGATTACCAGAAACAGTGAGGGTTAAAGGTAGCGTCTCACGCTGAATCCTGGGGAGAGGACTACCATCCAGGGCGAACAAGGCCGTGGGCTCCTTTAACTGTCTGAGAGGAATGTCATGTTCCCGAGCCCAGGTCTCGTCCATAAAACAGCCCTCCGCCCCAGAGTCTATTAAGGCACTGCAGGAAGCTGACGAACCGGTCCAGCGTAGATGGACCGACAAGGTAGTGCAGGATCTTGAAGGAGAGACAGGAGTAGTAGCGCTCACCAGTAGCCCTCCGCTTACTGACGAGCTCTGGCCTTTTACTGGACATGAAGTGACAAAATGACCAGCGGAACCGCAATAGAGACAGAGGCGGTTGGTGATTCTCCGTTCCCTCTCCTTAGTCGAGATGCGGATACCTCCCAGCTGCATGGGCTCAGCACCCGAGCCGGCAGAGGAAGATGGTAGTGATGCGGAGAGGGGGGCGACGGAGAGCGCGAGCTCCTTTCCACGAGCTCGGTGACGAAGATCAACCCGTCGCTCAATGCGAATAGCGAGTTCAATCAAGGAATCCACGCTGGAAGGAACCTCCCGGGAGAGAATCTCATCCTTTACCTCTGCGCGGAGACCCTCCAGAAGACGAGCGAGCAAGGCCGGCTCGTTCCAGCCACTGGAGACAGCAAGAGTGCGAAACTCAATAGAGTAGTCTGTTATGGATCGATTGCCTTGACATAGGGAAGACAGGGCCCTGGAAGCCTCCTCCCCAAAAACAGATCGATCAAAAACCCGTATCATCTCCTCCTTAAAGTCCTGATACTGGTTAGTACACTCAGCCCTTGCCTCCCAGATTGCCGTGCCCCACTCACGAGCCCGTCCAATAAGGAGAGATATGACGTAGGCGACACGAGCAGTGCTCCTGGAGTAAGTGTTGGGCTGGAGAGAAAACACAATATCACACTGGGTGAGGAACGAGCGGCATTCAGTGGGCTCCCCAGAGTAACACGGCGGGTTATTGATTCTGGGCTCCGGAGATTCGAAAGCCCTGGAAGTGGCCGGTGGATCGAGGCGGAGATGGTGAACCTGTTCTGTGAGGTTGGAGACTTGGGTGGCCAGGGTCTCAACGGCATGTCGAGCAGCAGACACATCCTGCTCGTGTCTGCCTAGCATCGCTCCCTGGATCCCGACGGCTGAGTGGAGAGGATCCGGAGTCGCTGGGTCCATTCTTGGTCGGATTCTTCTGTTACGGTACGTGAATGAGGACCCAAAAGCGAATTAACTTAAACAGAGCTTCTTTAATTACCAAACATAGGTAGGCTCAGACGGACCGGCAGATTCCGACAGGACAAGACAAGGTTACAGCAAACATGACGACAGTCTGGTTCAGGCATGAAACACAACAAACAAGAATCCGACAAAGACAGGAGCAGAAACAGAGAGAGATATAGGGACCTAATCAGAGGGAAAAAGGGAACAGGTGGGAAACGGGGTGAATGGGTAGTTAGGAGGAGACAAGGAACAGCTGGGGGAAAGCGGGGGAGAAAAGGTAACCTAATAACGACCAGCAGAGGGAGACAGGGTGAAGGGAAAGGACAGAGACAAGACACAACATGACAGTACATGACATTGGTATTTTACCAAATACTGCTATCTTCTGTGAACCACCCCAGTCTTGTCACAACACAGGTGATTGGCTCAAACGCATTAAGAAGGAAAGAAATTCCACAAATGTACTTTTAACAAGGCACACCTGTTAATTGAAATGCATTTCAGGTGACTACCTCATGAAGCTTGTTGAGAGAATGCCAAGAGTGTGCAAAGCTGTCATCAAGGCAAAGGGTGGCTACTTTGAAGAATCTCAAATATAAAATACATTTGGATTTGTTTAACACTTTTTGATTCCATATGTGTTATTTCATAGTTTTGACGTCTTCATTATTATTCTACAATGTAGAAAATAGCATAAATAAAGAGAAATCCTGGAACAAGTAGGTGTGTCCAAACTTTTGACTGGTACTGTATATACAGTATGACTGGAACGAATTGCAAAAATCGCTGAAGTTGGAGACTTTTATCTCCCTCACCAACTTCAAACATCTGCTATCTGAGCAGCTAACCGATCGCTGCAGCTGTACATAGTCTATCGGTGAATAGCCCACCCATTTTTACCTACCTCATCCCCATAGTGTTTTTATTTATTTACTTTTCTGCTCTTTTGCACACCAATATCTCTACCTGTACATGACCATCTGATCATTTATCACTCCAGTGTTTAATCTGCTAAATTGTAATTATTCGCCTACCTCCTCCTGCCTTTTGCACACAATGTATATAGACTCTTTTTTTTCTACTGTGTTATTGACTTGTTTATTGTTTACTCCATGTGTAACTCTGTGTTGTTGTCTGTTCACACTGCTATGCTTTATCTTGGCCAGGTCGCAGTTGCAAATGAGAACTTGTTCTCAACTAGCCTACCTGGTTAAATAAAGGTGAAATAAAATAAATTAAAAACAGTGGCTTGTGAAAGTATTCACCCTGTCACGACCTGACCTTAGAGAGCCTGTTTATTTCTCTATTTGGTTAGGTCAGGGTATGATTTGGGTGGGCATTCTAGTTTTCTATTTCTTTGTTGGCTGGGTATGGTTCCCAATCAAAGGCAGCTGTCTATCGTTGTCTCTGATTGGGATTCATACTTAGGCAGCCTGTTTTCCACCTGAGTTTGTGGGATCTTGTTTTTGCACAGTTGCTGTATAGCCCTGCAGAACTTTACGTTCGATCTTTTGTCGTTTTTTGGTGTTCATCTAAAATAAAGAAAGATGTACACTTTGGTCTCATTCCGACGATGGACTTAACACACCCCCCTTGGCATTTTTCATATTTTGTTGCCTTACAACCTGGAATTAAAATAGATTTTTGGGGGGTTTGTATAATTTTATTTACACACATTTACAAAACATCCCCACAGCATGATGCTGCCATCACCATGCTTCACTGTGGGGATGGTGTTCTTGGTGTGATGAGGGGTGTTGGGATTGCACCAGACATAGCATTTTCCTTGATAGCCAAAAGGCTCAATTTTAGTCTCATATGACCAGAGAACCTTCTTCCAAATGTTTGTTGAACACCAAACGTGTTTGCTTATTTTTTTCTTTTAGCAATGGCTTTTTTCTGGCCACTCTTCGGTAAAGCCCAGCTAGGTGGCGTGTACAGCTTAAAGTGGTCCTCCAGATACTCCAATCTCCACTGTGGAGCTTTGCAGCTCCTTCAGGGTTGTCTTTGGTCTCTTTATTGCCTCTCTGATTAATGCCCTCCTTGCCTGGTCCGTGAGTTTTGGTGGGTGGCCTTCTCTTGGTTTGTTGTGGTGTCATATTCTTTCATTTTTTTATAATTGATTTAATGGTGCTCCATGGGATGTTCAAAGTTGCAGATATTCTTTTATAACCCAACCGTGATCTGTACTTCTCCACAACTTTGACCCTGACCTGTTTGGAGAGCTCCTTGGTCTTCATTGTGCCGCTTAGTGGTGTTGCAGACTCTGGGGCCTTTCAGAACAGGTGTATATAGACTGAGATCATGTGACAGATCATATGACACTTAGATCGCACACAGGTGGACTTTATTTAAATAAGTATGTGACTTCTGAAGGTAATTGGTTGCACCAGATCTTATTTAGAGGCTTCATAGAAAAGCGGGTGAACACATATGCACGCACCACTTTTCCGTTTAGAATTTCACTTCACCAATTTGGACTATTTTGTGTATGTCCATTGCATGAAATAAGAATACATTTAAATTAGGTTGGATATCAATGAAATAGGTAATACACCAAGGGGTATAAATACTTTTTCAAGGCACTGTGCACGTAACAAAAAAAAATTACGCAACACAATATTTTCAAAGATTTTACTGAGTTACAGTTCATCTAAGAAAATCAGTCAATTTAAATATATTCATCAGGTCCTAATCTATGGATTTCACATGACTGGGTAGAGGCGCAGCCCTGTGTGGGCCTGGGAGGGCATTGGCCCACCCACTTGGGAGCCAGGCCTACCCACTGGGGAGCGAGGCCCAGTCAATCAAAATTAGTTTTCCCTCACAAAATGGCTTTATTACAGACAGAAATTCTCCTCAGTTTCATCAGCTGTCCAGGTGACTGGTCTCAGGCAATCCCACAGGTAAAGAAGCCGGATGTAGAGGTCCTGGGCTGGCGTGGTTACACATGGTCTGCTGTTGCAAGGCCGGTTGGACATACTACCAAATTCCTTAAAACAATATTGGTGGCAGCTTATGGTAGAGAAATGAACTAAATTAATGAATTAAATTCAGCTCTGGGGGACTTTTCCTGTAGTCAGTATGCCAATTGCACACTCCCTTGAGACTTGAGTCATCTGTTGCATTGTGTTGTGTGGCAAAACTGCACAATTTAGATTGGCCTTTTATTGTCCCCAGCACAAGTTGCACCTGTGTAACGGTAATGCTTTTTAAATCAGCTTCTTGATATGCCAAACCTGTCAGGTGGATGGATTATCTTGGTAAAGGAGAAATGCTCACTAACAGAGTTGTAAACAAAGTTGTGCACAACATTTGAGAGAAAGAAGCTTTTTGTGCATACAGCATGGAACATTTCGGGGATATTTTATTTCAGCTCATGAAACATGGCACCAACACTTTACGTGTTGCATTTATATTTTTGTTTAGTACATTTAAAAAATGCCCAGCCCTCTGGAATTTCCCACCTCCACACCGAACCACACTCATCATTGTAATCACTCCTCTTTTTGAGGGCCTCTCCTTTCGACCCTCTGCTCACTTCTCCACCACCATATCTATGGGTTACGTTCCAATTCTCTACCCTTCTCCCGAAGTATGGACTAGTAGTGCACTACCATTTCATGCATTTAAAGGAATGGACCGTGGAATACGGTGGTGAAATCTCACTCCGGTCATGCTTGCAGCAAAACAATGGAGTGAACATTTTTGTAGAACGGCAGAGAATTGGAACCAGACCATTGATCACCTGATGGCCCCCATGGGGACTTTTTATTCTAAACCGGTCCCCAAATAAATCTCCTGCTCCAGGGTCCAGAGGGAGTACATGACCCAAATTCTCATCCAGGGACTGGGTTTTGGGCAGTGGGCATCTCCATAGATAGACATGTTGGGAGCCTGGCTGCCTGAACCAGTCAACTGTATAAAGGAGCATGTGGTTGCCATATTGCCTCTGAGACCTGCTGAACGCACTCAATGAGTATAAACAGTTTCCCCCTGAGAACCTGGCAGCCAGGATAGCTGATAAGCTACAGCAGACTGCAGACACTTTGAGAACTTGCCTGGGAGTCTCTCTCAACCGCTGTGATATATTTACGCAAAATACAAATACAAAATGATCAATTACATATATTTTTTAACTACTGTACATAACAAATCTTAATACTGAAAAATGATATATTCCACTTTCATTTCAATAGTTTCAAACATTTAACATTTCCTTTTTTCAACGGTCAACTGACTCTTTTTTTCACATTGTCTTCTTTTTTTTCAACACTCAATGCTCAAAGTACTTCAGGTACTCTGGCCTGACAACTGTTGAGGCCAAATCTGGAAAATACACTGTTTTGTGCATCGTCAGTGTTCTATATGCCATGACTCCACTTGTCTCAATGTTATGGTGCAGTGACATCTACCTATGTTTTGGGGTTACTACATGTATCGATTGCAGGTTGACGTTTATTGTCATGAATCTTGTCCTGAAGGCAGAACAGAATGAATTCCGCTAGATCGGCCCACTGCAAAGTCAAAATTGCATATAATATTGTAAAAATTCACAAATGTCACAGCTTTCTTCTGTTGAAGGAGAGGCGGACCAAAACGCAGCGTGGTTATTGTGATACATCTTTAATGAAGATGATAAATGAACAATATACAAAACAAGAAATGTGAAGAAAAAAAAAACTAAAACAGCCCTATCTGGTGTAACAAACAAAGACAGGAACAATCACCGACAAACCCCAACACCAAACAGGCTGCCTAAATATGATTCCCAATCAGAGACAATGACTAACACCTGCCTCTGATTGAGAACCATATCAGGCCAAACACAGAAACAGACAAACTAGACACACAACATAGAATGCCCACTCAGGTCACACCCTAACCAAACAAAACATAGAAAGCAAACTATGGTCAGGGTGTGACAACGAAAGCAAAAATGTGCTTTTTGGTCTTCATTTATAAGGTTAGGGTTAGGCATTAGGGTTAGCAATGTGGTTAAGGTTAGGGTCAAGGTTATTTTTAAACTTTTTGCTCATTTTTCTCCCCAATATCGTGGTATCCAATTGGTAGTTACAATCTTATCTCATCGCTGCAACTCGCATATGGATTCGGGAGAGGCGAAAGTCAAGAGCCATGCATCCTCCGAAACATGACCCAGCCAGCCACACCAATGTGTCGGAGGAAACACCGTACAACTGGCAACCGGGTCAGTGTGCATGCTCCCAGCACGCCACAGGAGTCGCTAGAGCGCGATGGAACAAGGACATCCCTGCCGGCCAAACACCATGGGCCAAGCCCCTGGGGGTCTCCCAGTCATGGCCGGCTGTGACAGAGCCAGCTGCGACAGAACCAGGATCTCTAGTGGCACAGCTAGCAACTACGATCCAGTGTCTTAGACCACCGCACCACTCGGGAGACCCCAGAACAAGATTCATGATGGAAAACGCTAACCTGTGTATCGATTCTAATACTACATTTTTGCATTCGTCAAATAAACTATATTTCTTTATCTGAAGATACACACATGGGATAACACTTGTTAACATACATGGGCTCTATCATCTGTCCTAGAATGGACCCTGGAAATGAGTTTCCAACACACGTTTTGGTCATCACAGAGACAACTGCACCATCAATTTTAATGCTACCTGCAAGCTCTCCTCCCAAGCCTGTGACAGCAAGAATTGACTTCGCCCAGGGTTTGAGCGCAGTGACATTTGAGGATTATTAGAGCGCGTCTTCATGAGGGACCTTATCCTCACAAAATTGGATGACGGGGAAATTACCAGCTATACGCACCTCGATGTCACCGTTCTGTTCCAACCTGGGCCACACAGAATAGGGACTTCTGCACTACTGTGCTGAAACGAGCCAAGGCAAACTGAGCAGTGCTGAGCTGCTCTGGTTACACATCCACCATAGTTGCTGGAGGCATTCTGAACTGGACAGAAAATTACAACTTCGATTGAGTCAGCATGATAATGTGAAAGGGTGTTGACAGCTACACAAAGTACCAAAATGGAGCAAAATACAAGAAATGTGTCTTTCAGTTTGGGTGTTGCTGTAAAAGCCATCTAGTCTATACCTGTGTTGGTGTTTTCCTCGCGAGCGGGCCAGTTTTTGCCCACCACCCAACGCCCTCGCCTCGCTCCTGAACTTCAGCATCAATAAGTGAAGAGTGTCTCATCTGTTTGGTTTTCACAGAGCATCCTGAAGAGCTTGGAGGAATGCTTCCCCCAACTTAAAAGCCGTTTTCGACAGAGAGAGGCGCTGCCTTTTGAGCATGTAAAGGTTGAGGTGGGAAGGTGAGGGGTCACTGTCCATCGATCGGCATCCAAAATGCCACGGGTAACTAACTATATAGTGTCGTATGGGCTCTGAAATGAAGCCCGTTGCAGGAGTCTTTAGACTGGGCTTCTCATCCCTAAGACTGTCCTTGAATATCAGTCACTAAGTGTGTGTGTGCGTGTGTGTGTGTGTGTGTGTGTGTGTGTGTGTGTGTGTGTGTGTGTGTGTGTGTGTGTGTGTGTGTGTGTGTGTGTTTTTCTTCAAATTGTGACCCCTGTGTATCTTACCTTTAGTAAAATGGAGAACTGATACTTTATCTGGTTTTATGACTTTCTGATGCATCCGTCAACCCATATTTTTATTACTTTGTAGTTATAATGGAACAACATTTGCAGAAAATAGGCTAACCAAGAGAACATTTTAAAGTTGGACTTTTCTTTGACAAAGATTCATATTCAAACCATTCAAATTAATTTTCCGATTTCAGACTCAAAGCAATAGCTATTTTAGTAAAACGTCCTAACACAGGGTGGTAAAGCTACCTTAGCTAGCTAGCATTTCCCCATTATTCACTAATGTAGCTAAGTATATGTAAAAAATATTGTTTTTACTTGACACTTTATTTGGCATAGCCTTTGAGTCAGGTCATAACATAGAAATAAACTAACGACCAGGAGTTAATGACAGGGTGTGCCTTGATATAATTGTTGTTACCAGGTCCTAGTCTATTTATCCACCTTGGTATTACACTTTGTTTTGCATTATTAACATTGTAATTGTCAGGTGACTTTAAAATGTGTAATTACTAAACGTTAGTTACATAGCGGAACAATAACATTTGTAATATCAGTAATTACACGTGAATTAACCTTCAGCAAGTGGATGTGTAATTACACATTCCTTGTTCCAATTGTGTAATAACTGACAGCGCTATTACCCCATGTAATAACATAGTAACACCTATGTAACTACTATGACTATGGTTATCACTGTGTAGTTACATAGTAATAGGGGCAACTTAAATGAAAGTGTTATCTAATTCTCTATCAAATTCTGTAAACAACTCCAGGTGACAGTAATCATTATGTTTCAGCCTGATGATGACAGCACAGCACAATACTGACTTTATCCACTCAAACATTCTCTTTAATCTGTATTATTTACAGCCCTAGCTGCTTTCTATTCACATTTACTCATATGGATTCATTTGTACGTTATTCACTCTGGTCAATCTTCTTTGTTATTTATGCAATAATAATTCCTGAAATGTTGAAATGAGGATGATCATGAGGGGGTATAAGAGAAGGTCGAGAGACATTCTCATGCCTTCTCTTCTTGGATCTTGAGTTAATTGTCATCTATCTTAGCTCAACATCAATCGTTGGGACCGTTAAAGTACCAAAGACTGTCAATCAATCAATCAGTAATCAATCAACCAATCAGCTTGGTTTCCCAGTGCCCACTCTACCATAAAGAGAGTGTTTTCTCCTGTGCCTACCTTCACCTGAGGCAGATACACTGCATCCTTCCTAGACTGACAACCACTTTCTCTCCCTCCTCTCGTAGGACAGGAGCTCTGTCTGATTAACTCAAATCTGTCACTCTCTGCTTAGTTTTTCCTATGCACTAGACAGTATAGTCTTCAATCCTTTCATTAAAAATGACCACTGCCAATGCACTTTTTCTTTCACACCCTGATCTGTTTCATGTCTTTGGGCTTGTCTCCACCCCCCTCCAGGTGTCGCCCATCTTCCCCATTATCCCCAGTGTATTTATACCTGTGTTCTCTGTTTGTCTGTTGCCAGTTCGTCTTGTCTCGTCAAGCCAACCAGTCATTTTCCTGTACTCCTGTTTTTTCTCTAGTCCCTGTTTTCTAGTTTTCCCGGTTTTGACCATTCTGCCGGCCCTGACCCTGAGCCTGCCTGCCGTTCTGTACTCTTCTCTGGATTATTGACCTCTCCCTGCCCTTGACCTGTCATTTGCCTGCCCCCTGTTTTTGTAATAAACTTTTGTTACTTTGAACTGTCTACATCTGGGTCTTCCCTGGGCCAGGATATTTTCTCTCCTCACCCTATGAAACAGGGAATTAGAATATTGGGGTATAATTGTTCATATGGATGAGGAGGAGAAGAAGTCATTTGCTGGCTTTCATTTATTTCTTGTAATGGAAAAATGATATATTCCCATAATGGAAAAATATTACCACAATTATCGTCCTCATACAAAAAAGAAAATGTTATCCAAGCCTACTTTGTAGCCAAACTCCATCCTTTTAAGTCGTGTGTTCTCCCATGATAAGACTGTGCATTAATAACAGTAAAATGGAAATAGTAATCTCAGACAATGTATTCTCTTTACGGTGCTTTATTTAATTAAAGTATTAGATGGCTTTACGTAGGTTTATGCCTTAATAATGATTTTTTTGGGGGGGGGGAATCATAACTTGCTCTTACACAAAGTTGTTTGCCAATTTTATCCTTATGATTGTAATCAAATAAGGTCTGCTGGAAATTTATGTTCCACACAGCAAATAACACTCACTCCCTTGGCCTCGCGAACTCAACCCACAAAGTTAATCAAACAGAGAATTTAGATTAAATGATATCCAATTGTATCCCGCAATTGTTCTAATCTATCAAGCCCAATCATTTAAAATTAATGGTTTAATTGCATTTCCATTTGCCATGTCACAACCAGAGAGATGTCATTCTTCTTAGTGGACTCATCTACTTCTGTGTTTTTCATCTTGGAAAATGGAGAGAAAGTAGTTTAGCATGCACCCTCACAATCCACACATAGGCGAGGAAAGGTGAAGTAGGCAGGTTGACCTTCTAGACGCTAGCTGTGATTACCACTCAGGTTCTTATTAAGGCCAGGTCACACCTATTCAGCATCCGCCGTGCAGCACTACACTAGCACTTTCGCTCTCTTCCTTTCCTTTACCTCTTCCTTTGTCTGCCTTCTTTTTCCTATTTCATCACGCATATCGCTGTGTGCTCTCAAGCGTGTTCTCCAGGGCCTTTTTTCTCTATTCATATGTTGTTCATTAATTATAATTGAACGATTGTGCCTCTAAAGGGTGTCGTTAGGGACATGGTTGATGTTATGGGGCCAAGGTGAGAGGAGACCCTAAGGATTTACTTCTACCTTTATAAAAGAGAAAACCACGCTCAGAGAGATGGTGGGAGGGAGGAGAGAAGCTTTATTTTTACAGCACCCTGCAGGGTATGAGGAAGTGTACACAGTACCTGGAATGATTTTTAAACCACCCATACATTAAATTATAGCTTTGTGAGTCAGAATTATGTGGCTTTCATGAAAGAGTAATGTCCTCAGTCCTGTTGCATCTACAGGGCAGTGCCTTCAGAAAGTATTCATACCAGTTGATATATTCAAAATGGGGTTGTGTTACAGCCTGAATTCAAAATGTATTAAATGTGTGGGGGATTCTCACCAATCTAGAAATAATGGAGTAGTGAAAACAGCTAAATAAATGTGAAATTAAATACATAAATATATAATGTTTACAAGTATTCACACCCCTGAGTCAATACATGTTAAGGTGTAATCACCTTTGGCAGCAATTACAGCTGGGAGTCTTTCTGTGTACGTTTCTAAGGGTTTGCACACCTACATTGTACAATATTTAAATTTCTTCAAGCTCTTTCAAGTTGGTTGTTGATCATTGCTAGACAACCATTTTCAAGTCTTGACATATATTTTCAAGTCGATTTTGGTCAAATCTGTAACTAGGCCACTCAGGAACATTCAATGTCCTCTTGGTAAGCAACTCCAGTGTATATTTGGCCTTGTGTTTTAGGTTATTGTCCTGCTGAAAGGTACATTTGTCTCCCAGTGTCTGTTGGAAAGCAGACTGAACCAGGTTGAAAGATTAGTGGAATCTGTGTGGATAGCTGGACAGGTAGGATGACTGACAGTGACGGTGAACAGGTGGTCATGTGTCAGGTGACAGAGGAATGGATGAGACTGAGGCAGGAATTCCTTTAACCATAAAGTGGTATATTTACTGAATAGACTGTGGTAAATTCATGGACTCAGAACTTCTGGATCAGACAGAGTTTATTAAGGAAGAGAAAGCAGCGAGATCAGGCAATGGCAATTTCCTCCTTTTATGGAGTTGAGATCTGTCAGACATTTCTACCTGACCTAATTAAAGCGCCCCTGGCCCAGCTGAGTATGTGGCAATGAATTAAAGGATTATTCCACCAACTCCATGGGCCTTTTCTACAAGGTTTTCCTCTAGGATTGTTACTGTGCTTAGCTTTATTCCGGTTTTTTTATCCTAAAAAGTGTCCTACTCCTAGCCAATGACAAGCATACCCATAACATGATGCAGCCACCACCATTCTTGAAAATATCAAGAGTGGTACTCAGTGATGTGTTGCGTTGGATTTTCCCTAAACATAATGCTTTGTATTCAGGACATAAAGTTAATTTCTTTTCCACATTTTTTGCAGTTTTACTCTAGTGCCTTATTGCAAACAGGATGCATGTTTTGGAATATTTTTTATTCTGTACAGGCTTCCTTCTTTTCACTCTGTCATTTAGGTTAGTGTTGTAGAGTAACTACAATGTTGTTGATCCAATCTCTGTTTTCTCCTACAGTGTCACAGCCATGAAATGACCTGAAACTCCATAACTGTTTTAAAGTATATTTTTAGTGAATTGGTGTATTGATACACGATCCAAAGTGTAATTAATAACTTTTTATTTTTTAACCATCTACCAATAGGTGCCTGCTTTGTGAGGCATTGGAAAATCTCCATGGTCTTTGTGGTTGAATCTGTGTTTGAATGTCACTGCTCGACTGAGGGACTTTACAGATAATTGGATGTGTAGGGTACAGAGATGTGGTAGTCATTCAAAAATCATATTAAACACTATTATTGTATACGGAGTGAGTCCATGCAATTGATTATGTGACTTGATAAGCAAATATCTACTTATTTATGCTTGCCATAGCAAAAGGGTGAATGCCTATTGACTCAAGATTTTGTTTTTAATTCATATGTAAACATTTCTAAAAACATAATTCCACTTTGACATTATGGGGTATTGTGTGTAGGGCAGTTAGACAAAATCTAAACGTAATCACCGGTCACCTCTGCAGAGGCACAGAAAACCTGTCAATCCGGCTGAGACGCAGGGAGCATTGCGACCTAGAGCGCTGGAGAGAGAGCACAACTGACGGTACCCCCTCCCCGGCGCGTTCGGGAGCAGCAGGATGCCACCCAAAGGGACGATCCCAGGGACCAGGAGCCGACCGGCCACCCCCGCTGATGTGCGGGAACCTGTCACCGGCAGGGATGCGGGAACTTGACAGACCGGCTGAGGCAGGGGAACCTGGCGATCATGTTGAGGCATGAGAGCCTGACGAGCCGGTTGAGGCATGGCAGCCTGGCGATCCGGCGAAGGCATGAAAGCCAGATGAGCCGGCTGAGGCATGAGAGCCTGTAGCGGCTCCCGGACCCAACATCATTCCCACCTAACCAAAAAAACAAAAACACTCCCTGATGCTTCCCTTTTGGTGAGGTGTCATTCTGTAACGTGTGCACTGAGAGTCGGGAAGCAAGTTCAGGGAGTGCATAATTTAATAAACAAATGAACCAAACAAGAAACACGAACAACACACAGACAGGAAACTGAAATAGAAACAATGACGCCTGGAGAAGGAACCAAAGGGAGTGACATATATAGGGCAGGTAATCAAGGAGGTGATGGAGTCCAATGTGAGTGTCATAATGCGCTGATGTGCGTAACGATGATGGCAGGTGTGCACCGTAACGAGCAGCCTGGTGACCTAGAGGCCAGCGAGGGAGCACAAGTGACAACTAGCTTCCATCCTCTTCTGGCTACATTGACTTCAATACAAAATCTAGGAGGTTGGTAGGCCTCACCCCCTTCCATAGACATACATGGTAATTATGACCACTTCTGGAGGACATGAATGAACCTAGTGTGTTGAATTGGGATTGTGCCAAAGAGCATTATGGGGGTTCTATGTGTTGAGAAGCTTGGTGACATTTTTGGATAGAGATTAAGAGTAAAGAGTGATAGTTGAGCATTTTTGGGACATTATTCAATTGAAATTATTATTTTTTCAATTACAGGAGATGGAGGTATATTATACATTGTTTTCTTGGGTTTAGAACTTTATTTTGTGTCCAGTTAGTGCAATTCATTTACATTTGCCTTGCTAACATCAGTAGCTAGCTAGCTAGCTAGCTAACAGTGCGAGTGTGCAGTTTTCTCCGCCCAAATGGTAGAATGGCCAAGGCTGCCGAAAATGTTGTGTACTTTTTGTTGAAGATCCCCTTTCATTCTCTGGGGTACACGGAAAAGGTGCAAATTAAAATCGAAGGTCGACCTCTGCCTGAGATCATGAAGAATAATGAAAAGATGAGGGCATTCGATACCAACTGGTATCAATTGTATAGCTGGTTAACAGGGAGCATATCATCAAGCTGCCTGTAATTGAACGTTACGACGCTTTACATGCTGAAAATCTTTTCTGGGATGTCAAAAACTATTCCGAATGATTTGATAGCTACCATCGCATCATCCATTAAAAGTTAGATTAGAGAGGTTGATGCAGCACATGTTTTTGCGAGAGCTTAAGTAGGCTTTGCACTTTCCTCCTGTATTTATTTAGCAAAGATCATAACACATACCAC